>NC_058045.1:24636684-24944393 GCF_020085105.1 Siniperca chuatsi | reverse complement strand
TGGGAGATGCAATAATAATTTTATAAATGGATTGGTTATACATTGATTGCCGTGGTGGGCAAAGTATTCAGATCATTTACCTGTGAGAAAGACATAGGCAGTTGTAAATACTAAAAGATTGTTTGAAAACAAAGAATCATATCTTGGGTATGTCTTTTGTTATCAAGTTCTTTATCAGATTTAATCTAAACACCCATATTTAAACATGTAGACTACGACGGTGTAGTCCCTCATTCATCCAGGAGTGTTCTATCGTAGAAAAGGTTTCAGTCGTAGTCATCTGGACTCTGTTCAATCAAGACGTTTCGGCTCCCATCCGGAAGTCATTCTCAATTGAGAATGACTTCCGGATGGGGAGAATGGGGATGAGAATATGCATTGCATACTCCTCTGTATGTCCTTGGCTTTCTTACAGTTTCTAACCTTAATATGTGACTGTTTTCTTCAGAGACTTAAGATTACTATCAGATCAGCTAAATGTACAGTTGCTTTTGAGGGCATCCTAATAGACCTGTCATGGTTCTACTCAGGGTTTTCTAAATGTTTTCACTTTCACAATGTAAATGCATTAGTTGTTGTATTTTCAAGTGAATAATTTTGACTGTTGTCTGACCAAACCACTGAGGATGAGCTCAATCTGTCCCTGATGAGACCCCTACTGTTATATCAGTGAAGAATATGAATATGAAATGGATAATTTATGTAAACTGTTAACAATTAAAAAAACAAGCATTTCATAAGTGAAGCATGTATTTATTGTATTTAAACTTTGAATACAATCATAACACTGTACAATAGCCACACAATGTAAACAGTATATCTTAAAAAAGGAAATATATGTACGGTACTATATACAGTATATAATATATACAGTATGTACTGTATATTCAAGATTTCCTCTTGAATAACAGTTTAAGAACTTTTAAAATGCTCAGTGAGAAGTGTACCACTTGCTGGTTTCTCTGGTGACCAGAAATATGACTCTAAACATCAACGACTGACTTCCTGGATACTTGCAAAAAGCGCAGACATGAACACATCAAATGTAGCTTCAGGAACTGGCATGAGCAGTAGGAGTCTATTTTAGTTACTAACATAACTACAGACTATGTGCTACAACATGTCTGTAGGTATTCATTATGCAATTCATGCAATAACTGATGTTTTGGGATGGGAGCGGAAACAAGGTCTGAACAAACATTGATATATCACCTTTTAAGCTGGCATGTTATTTCCAGCAGTTACAGAGCAACATTATCATTCATTTGGACTTGTGTTTCTGTCCACCTGGTGAATCCAACAGTCCCTCTCTTTTAGCTGAGTTTTTGCTCCCTACCAACTCTTGAGAGAAACATTTTGCTCTTTAGCTGCCAAATGTTCCACTATTTTCACCAGCTAGTCTCTGAACAGGCAGTGTACAGTGAATTTTTAATGTGTTTTCTCTGAAAACAGCTGCCTGCTGTGTCCGAAAATGACGCTATTAGAGCCCAGAGAGTGAACCAGAAGAGTAAAGACGTAACCTGCCAGCTGAAAAATGAGCTGAAACTCTATAAAGCTCCATAAAGCAGAGGGTATCTGCAGATTCTCTGATAATTCTCTGTTGGTCCATCGCTTCATCTGACACCTCTGACATTGTACATTATCTTTTCATACATTTTTATAAGAAATCTTGATTATAGAACCTAGACACAGATGATTATGAACATGGCACTTCAAGTATAACAACATAGAGTAATGACAATGGAAGGCAGTGTGGATATTTCCAAATAAATTGTGGAGATTGTCAAGTTAATGCATTTAGCATTGTTCATGGACACCACATCTTATATGCTGTCCATTGCAAAGAAGTTAACAGATGGAACATTATCAAACTTCTGGGTAGGAGCTGTATGTATAAGGAACATCAATTATTGCTCCGCAAGTATGTGCAACAGGCCTTCTACCAAAAGCTGTTTCAGCATTGAAAGTTACTTTAATTTGTTTTGTGCAAAGAACAGAGAAAAGCTTTCCAACTTGCGTTGGTCTGCATTCCTGATGTGTCTCTGCAGGTGGTTCAATGCTGTCTGCTCTTTCTGTGACTGAACCACAGACTCTGTTTGCAGCTTTTCAGTCACCTTCTTGTTTGTGGCTTTTTTTGAGTCAAACAAATACAGCACATTAGCTTTATGAGGTAGATTCAACTGCACATCTATAAGACTGCGAGAAAAACAGTCAATTATCTATTTGGGTTCCTACAGCATGGCTTTATGAGCCATTGTTTCAATGGCCACATTTGTGTTTTGCTCAGAAGGGAGGCAATGTGAACCCATCCCAATCCTCTTTGTCACTCTCCTCTGAAGTGCCTTTTCAACAGTAATCCGCTCGCCATCAGATAAGTATTTAGAGAAAGATGACATCAGCACTGCATTATCTACTGAATCAACACCAAGGATACAGGCCAAAACAAAAGCCTTAGACAGTCTCACAGGAATCACAACATAAGTCCCTTTGCCCAAATCCTTCCGAGTGCTTGCCACTGAGCTTCTGAAAAGTCATGAGTCTGAGTCTTCGTACTCGCCCCTCTTCCCCTTTACATTGTTCCAGAAATTGCTCCCAGAAAGAAGTGTATACTTCTCTTGAAACCCCACTGCTGTCAACAGCCATCTCATTTTTGAACTCCATCTTTAATTCCATATTCATCACTTTTGTGTCAATGAAAACATCTAGAAGATCATCCACAATCATAACTTGGCAAATGTGTGCATACCATGGCACTTTGGGATTTTGTGATCCCTTAAGTGATGAGGGTGGTATGGTAATGCCTCCAGCTGTTGAAGGCTCACTGATCAACGGCAAATTTATTTCTAGAACCTAAAACAGTAAAACATACAGTATAACACAATCTTACCTGCAACAGTTTACATATTTAGTCTTAAATATAATCAGGACTTCAGTGTTCAAAATAGTCTTTGTTAAAGGTAGACATTAAAAGTATCTGTAGGAGCCTTTTCTTTGCAAAAGGTCAATATAATGTAGTTCACCAGTATTTACACAGGATGTCACCTTTGTGTTGTGGTCATAGAGCATATAGGTCTGGTTTCAGGTGTTGCCAGGCATGAGGGGTAAAGAAACATGCTACTGTCAAGTATTGGTGAAATTTTGGCTATATGGGGAAATTTATGGACTGTTGTAATGGACTATATAAATGAAGCAACTATGTATTTGTTTCTTTAAAACTCCCTGTGTAATTTATGCTGCTAAGTCTAGATATGTTTTTTTCAGCATCCAAAAAAACTCATCAACACAACCAACTTTGTATACCCACCAATGCGACTTCGGCAAGTGACAAGTCCAGTGCAAAACCCCACACCACAAGCAGCAGACCACTCAAGTCCACTGCAACACTCAGGGACAGATGATGCGGCATCGCTGAGTCCAGTTCAGCACGCCACACCACATGTAACAGAGCTCCAGAGTTCAGTATACTACATCCATGCAGATGATGTGCAGTTTTTAGGTCCAGTTCTACATTCCACACCAGATACAGCAGAGCACGGAAGCACAGTGCATCACTCCATGGCAGATGATGACACAGAATACCTGAACATGATGCAGGAACTCCCAATAATTATGACCAACATCAACAAAAATGAAGATTTGGTTGACAGATGTGGTGCATATTGGACCACAATCTGAAGATGGTTGATGATGGCCTTCCTATAACCCTTCTATGGACAGAAGACCATTCTGAGGAGAATGGTTTGACCTAAGGAAGTCCTCAAGGTCCTCCTCCATGTCTACATAGAATAGTTAGTTAGTAGTTCAGTCAGTTAGACCATATTTACATGCAGAATTTCTTTACTTTATATGCCAGACAAAGCTGACAACACATCACAGATACTGTACACAAGATAAAAAAGTCACACAAAACTATTTTGAAAACACAGACACAATTAAAACATCACATATCTTATTAGATAAAAATGATTCACGTGCAAGTAAAGCTTTAAAGATCCTCAGAGGAATTAGTGTCTCTATTCGTCTTCCTCATGGGGCAAATTTGGTGCTGTACACAGGTTAATGCTGGGATGTTCATATTTTAGAGCAGGGATGGTGAACTCTATGGACCACAAATCTTTCATTGAGGAAGGCAAACCATATGCATGGCAAATGTCACATAGCCTACTTATCAGCATATGTTAGCAAAGATGTGTCCAGATTGTGCGACATTTACACAGATCAGAGCCACTTAACCACTGCTAATGTTATTACTGCTGTATGTTATTACTGTAAAATATTAAGTTCTTTTTAACAGTGGCTAATTACAAAGCCCATTCATTGTCACTGCATGGTTGTGGGCTACTGTAGGTTAACGCTAAAGATGCAGCAATAATGAGAGGACACTTTTATATCTCAACCGGGTCCGCTATCAACCGCTGCCGTTTTCTCCCAAACGCGCACCAAAACGCTGTAGCTTACAGTGAACAGTCATCAACATTAGCTAGCTTGTTTCCACAATCATTAACGTTAGTCTACTTTGTGTGGCTAATTGTATCATTAAAAATACATTAACATTAACAAGAATTAAACGATGGGTGACATTTGGTTATGTTACATATTCTAACCACACAATTTTACCTGCAATGGGACACCTCTCCAATTCAATTAAATTGTATTTATATAGCTGCATTTCATAACAGAAGTTCTCATTGCACTTTTCCTGTAGAGCAGGTCTAGACCGTACTCTTTATAATATTATTTATAGAGACCCAACAATTCCCACCATGAGCAAGCACTTGGTGACAGTGGCAAGGAAAAACTTCCTTTTAAGGGGCAGAAACCTTGAACAGAACCAGACTCAGGGTGGGCGGCCATCTGCCACTGCCGGTTGGGTTGAGAGAGAGAGGGAGAGCAAGAGAGAGAAAGGGAGAGCGAATACAGCAGCACAATGCAAATTCCACATATATTTTTTTAAATAATAATAATGACGTAATGGTAGTGGTAATATCAATAAAATAATAATAGTAATAAGACTAATAATAATAATTGTAGTAGCGGTTGTCGAGCAGAAACATAGGGGTAGTAGGGAAAACAAAATCCAAACCTACATGGCCCTACATGGCCTAGTCAAAGTCCTGACCTGAATCCTATTGAGATGCTGTGGCATGACCTTAAAAAGGCAGTTCATGCTCGAAAACCCTCCAATGTGGCTGAATTACAACAATTCTGCAAAGATGAGTGGGCCAAAATTCCTCCCCAGTGCTGTAAAAGACTCATTGCAAGTTATTGCAAATGCTTGATTGCAGTTGTTGCTGCTAAGGGTGGCCCAACCAGTTATTAGGTTTAGGGGACAATCACTATTTCACACAGGGCCATGTAGGTTTGGATTTAGTTTTCCCTTAATAATAACAACCTTCATTTAAAAACTGCATTTTGTGTTTACTTGTGTCATCTTTGACTAATATTTAAATTTGTTTGATGATCTGAAACATTTAAGTGTGACAAACATGCAAAAAAAATAAGAAATAAGGAAGGGGGCAAACACTTTTGCACACCACTGTATATTTCTTCTCTACAGCTACCACCTCTCTGCTGACATTTTTGTTGGCCGTAGAAGGAGACTGTGACCAGCAGCTTCTCACCAGGTTGCAGATGACCACACAGCAGCAAGACATCAAACACCTACCAACACAAAAAGAGAACCTGTAGAACTTAATTAAGATTAATTCAAATTGTTTTACTGCTTTTTACTACTTCATGTGTTTCCCCCTGCTTCCTGTCTTTATGCTTAATTAAACCAACTGTCTCCTGGATCCAGCTTCATATATAATGGACAGATATGACAGTGGTATCTAACTCCTAATTATAAAACATTATAAATACTATAAGTTATTAATCAGGGAACTATCATGAAGACTCCTCTGAGTTGTAAAAGATTCTCAGCATTTTATTACATCAATGCAAGTAGAACGATATTCTGCATGCTGGCAACAAAGAGGGGATTCTCCTCACTGAGGTTCATGATTCAGAAATGTGTGTATGTGCATGGGTGTGGCATGTGCATGTGTGTCTACCTCCACAGTCAGAGCATTGCAGCATAGAGACAGGGAATGACCCCTGACGAACTGGAAATCTCAGGGAAACCCTGATTTGTTTACATGTGAGCATTTGCCTACCTCTTCTACACGAGCAAGGCTCTGTGTGCTGCTCTGTTCATATGCACCAGCCCTGGGGCTGAGAGCAACTGAACAGGCAGGAGAAGCCGTTCTAGAGGAACTCCACCCTTCTTCAGTCTCATTTTCTGGATTTTTCTGCTCCTCCTTTGCCTCCAACATCTCTGTCTCTCTATGAGGGCAAAAGGACAATAAAACATCCCTGAAGTTAAATATTTATTTACCCCACAATGAAAGTAAAGCTGCATAAACAGAATAACTGAAACAGGAAAAATCCTCTAACAATGAGAATGAGACAATTGAAAGCCTCACGATCTCTATGAGGTAGCAGAGTAACACAAGTACACAGAAAATGCAACCAACAACTAATTATATAAGCATCTATTGTATAGCCAATATATCATTAACACATATTGTAATACCCAAGTGGAGAAGAAAATCTTTAGCACCCACCCAAGGAACTCTGACTCTCATTTTCTCTCTGTTCTACTCTCTCCTTCCCTGTGGGATCAGACTGGGTGCATCCATCAAGTTAATTAAACAGAGTGTTCTATAATTAAGAGGAATTTTAATAGGCAAGCAGCAGGAAACAGGTCAGGATAGATTGTAGTGAAGTGCTGAATAAACATGTGATTTACAAGCCTGATAATGTCAGTTTATGGATTCTTTATTTAATTTCTCTTTTTTTCCAGATTCTGGATTAGCATCTCCAAAACCAGACACATGTGTTTTGGTGGATAAAATGTTCAATAAAATACTCTTCAGTGTGGTACTACACAGCATGATATTGTCAGGCTTCATTTCTGTGTGAATCACTTCAGTTCCTTTTAGAGCATCAAGAGCCACAGGCAGCTGTTGTGTCATTGGTCCAATCTCAACTATTAACAGAATCTTAGACTTTTTCTCCTTTATCAAGTCTTTCAGATTCTGGTCCACTGTTTCAAAAACCTTCTTTGGAGATGATGGACTCTTGGTCTTTGGTGAAAGAAATAAGTCATCAAAAATAGTTTACAGAAAGAGAAAAGAGATTATGATTTTATAAATATGAAACAATGAGTTTTAAAAAAAAACATATATGACAGATTGACAAATGAATATATAACAGAACAATTAAATTCATTTTTTTCATTATTAAAATTTTATTTTTTTCTGACATTTTTATTTATTTAGTTCAGTTTTCTTTTCTTTAACACTTATTATATTCATTATTATCAATTATTATTATAATAATTATTATTATTAGCAGTTTTGTCATTCCTGAATGACCTCATTACCTAGTGTTCAGGACACCGACCCTCAAGCGGGCAAGGAAAAACTCCCAAAACAACCAATAATGGTGGAAATGGAAAAAACCTTGGGAAGAATCACACAAGAGGGGCCCCCTTCCAGGGCGAGGCAGCCTGATTATATTGATTTTCAAGGCTGCCCATATATTGCTGTTTTGCAGTTTCTCATTGAGGACATTTTGGTACATCACAGGGAAAATTCCTCCCACCCACGTTTTAAGAAATTTAGCATTGGCCACCATTTGTTTCAGTTATGAAGATTTTTGTCTGACATGCTGCTGACTGAGGCTGGAGAGAGTTGCCGGAGATGGGTGGGAGAAGGGTATAACTCGATTTGCCTTTAGAGTTATAATGGATCTTTTTGGTTATGGGGGGTAGGTCTGATTTCTCTTCAGAAGGAAACTTGATCTTTTTGGTGACGGTGGGTGTCTGGGTGTGAACTGATTTAACGTCAGGCTCCGGCTGGAACGCATTGCAGATGGGTGGAAGGTGGGCGGGACCAAATTCGAGGGTTTGCACCTTGGTATGGACCAGTTTTTCTCCTGACTGCTTGTGCAACACATTGGAGCTGGGTGGGACCTGGGTGGCACCTGATTTGTCCTCAGGCACCTGCTCGGCTCCACTCTTCGTCAAGGCCTCCCTCAAATCTGTGTTCAGCATTCTCTCTTTCAGGTATAACTTTTTGATGGCTGCTACCTTGTCAACCAGTCTCTCATTCTCACTCTTGTACTCTTCAGCTTTTATTTGCAACATGTTAACCTGTCCCATTAATGCCTTGATCTTTTTACTTTGCTCTCTGATTTTCCACTGGCACTTTGAGATCAACTCTAATTTCTCTGGAGGCAGCAGCCGTGACATACTGTGCTTCAGCTCCTCACACTCCTTCTCCTTTTCATCTATTATGTGATCCTTCCTCTCAAGTTGTCTACACTTGGTGGTCAGTTCTTGGGTCTTGGTGACCAGCCTGTCCTGTAGCCCCTGATTATTCTTGTACAGCTTGAATACATCATGTGGTATGTCCAAGGGCACACTGATAGCTGTCTTTGTTTGGTTGGTGTGTAGCTTTTTGTTTGCCAGTTGTTCCTCAAGGTCAGAACACCTTTTCTTTTCTTCGAGGAGGGCTTTTTCTTTTTGGGCAATTTCCCATCTGTATTTTTTTGCAATTAATAGCTTGCTTTCCAGATTGCTTTTCTCCTTCTGAAGTTTCTCCACCTCCAGCGCATGGCCATGTTTTTTCTCCACTAGCTCTTTCTCCAGCCGGCTCACAGCCATTTCCAGGTCCCTGCTCTTCTTTCTAAACCCAAAGCATTCCCGTTTGTAGTGCGGCAACTGCTTACTAAGGAGGTCTCTCTCTTTGGTCACCTGGTTCAGTTGCTCCTTCCATTTCAAGCAATGTTCCTGCTCTTCCTTCCAGCTTTTACAACATTCCTTCCTTATCTGCAGCTGCTTCTTCAGTTCCTGGATTTCCCCCTTTAATAACTTATTGTTTTCGTTAGTGGATTTGTAAATATCATTTTGCTTTTTCAGTGTGATATTTTCCTCTGAAATGCCTTTCATCTTCTCCAGTTTTTCTGTGAGATTTTTAACCATATGTATCAGCTGGTGTTTATTTTCACTCAGAGCCGAAATTGTAGCTGCAGTGAAATTATTTATTTCCTTGTTCTTTGCCTCCATCTTTATGCTTTCAAAGAAATTATTGTAGTTTTTCAATGAGAGTGTTTGGTTGTTTAGGTCTGACCTGTGTGCTGAAACCTTGGTACTGTGAAGATTCTACATTTCAAATTACATGCTTGGTGACATCATCGCATTATGTGATGACAACAGTCTTTTGCCTTTATTGCATCATTACATTCCGCTGTGATATTTGAGTGCTGAGTCACCTGACAGGAAATGCACTCATTTAGCCCCGCCCACAGAACACTTTGTTTTTAGAATGGGGGCCACTGGTGAGAAGCCCCTCCCTGCAGTGTGCAATTTGGGGCGTCCCTCAATGTGGGTGGGGTTGAGCAGCTCTCACTGGCTCCCTAAAAACTATAGGGTGTGGTTTTGCAGGACGTAGCAGTGCACGCCTCGGCGAGCTCCGTAACTGCCTCAGCTCGTGCTCTGAGTACACGTTCATGAGTTTTCCACAATGGAGGGTGAGTTACGTTAGTTTTGTACAAATAATGTAGGTTACTACTATGAATTTGCATAGCATGTGCCCCATAACGCTACTCTATATGATAACCTGCATGCACCTTTGTAAGAATGCAGAACAAACGTTTATTTGATGCATGTCAAGTATAAATATATACTATTCATGTTTTCCTATAATTTGTATATTTGGTCTCACAACTATGTACATGGAAATTAATAGTCTTGTAAGCCCGTTTGGGCTGGGCATACTACATTGATATCAGAATACAGATCCCCCATCTGAGTAGATTTTTGTTGTTGGACATAATTTAGCCCATCTAAATGTGAATATATTTTTACACTATTTAGTTGTACATATTTTCCAATATAACGGTATGTTGGTCAATTTGAGAATTTATCTACAGTCTTGTAAAAGTCATTTGAAAATCTGGATTATTTTCACCTTTTAAGGAGTTTTAAGGGGTAAACCCCCCTTGAAATGACCAAAAAAACACAAAAAACCATCTCTGAATTTATACTTTAAAAGGGCTTTCATTTCTCAATTAAGCTAACAAGTGGTTTTCATGGTTTTAGTCTTAAGCTTTTTTACCACTTAAGACCCCCTTAATTCATTAAAAAATACTATATTATTTTGTTACAATCCTTTAATTTATCCATGAATTGTCTCCATGTTTGGGTTGAACCCATGAATGTGTACCTTAATTAAAAAATGGAGGTCCTTCTAAGGTACAAATGAACATGTAATGTTATTAAGTAAATCTAAGATGTAAGGCTTTTTAATGTAATTCATGATATTTTAAGGGAATCTTGTTTCATTGTTAGTAATTTTGGTTTACAGCTAAGCATGGCTGGATTAACCTGTTAGAGGGGCCTATTGGACCCCATTGACCCCCCTTCAATAATTTCACGGTGATTTGATTAAACACAATTTTATTTAGGAATATGCACCCTGTGACCACAATATAAACTTTATTAATTAATGTCTGACCCATTTAATGTAGGACCCATCTTGGTTGATATCGTACTTTAGTGATGCAGATTCCCTAACAAATTAGCAATTAATCTACTTAACAAAACCAACTGACATGCAGTAGACAAGAGGCTTTTGGGGCCCTGGGGTAGTTGCCCACTTTGCCTAGTTGAGAATCCAGTTTTGGATTGAGGAAACCAACATATTACATTATTGTTTTTTATCCACTTACTGCGAACATGGTCGCATTAAACTGCTTGGGGGCTCTGGGGCAGAAATTAGCTGCTGGGCCTCCATGAACCTGTGCATACGGTAGTACTCCTATTACAGTATGTATCACTATGTGAGCACAATATCAGATGAACCAATGAAGATTTTGACACAGGGACACAGGACACAGGACTATAATACAGGGCCTAAAATTAAGCCTGTTTTCAAGACATTTTGACACGTCACAGTCGGAAAAACACAGGCGTAAATAATAAAATGAATGATGGACAAATTCCATTTATCTGCTCCTATATTGTGCATGTTGGCTCACTGTCACACTGTCATGACTTACTGGGGCACTTGAATAGAACAGAGCCATTGTTAATGTTATTAGTAACACCTGTGCCGTTCCTACTTATGACAAGTCAAAATGTCTGCTGTCAAAAAGGCCTATCAGATAATAAAGCAGCAGGACTCACCTTTAGGACCTTATTATATCAGTAGATATTGTACTAAAAATCATGTTACGAGAAAACAGAACCTGGGGCTTTGGGGTCAGACCTTACTGTCGCTTGACAAATACAGTATGTCCTCTCTTTGAATAAAGAAGACGTTGTACTACTTTGTGATGTCGTAGCAGTCCTCCACCACCTGAGGGCAGGGCAGGACAAAACATCTCAGGGTAAAAGTCAGAACTGGAAAGTTGAAAATGAGGATGGAATAAGCAAAAGCATAGTAAAAAAGTATGTGCATACATACATGCACACGTGTGTGCTACCAGGATGTTTCTCATTAACTGAGTGGATCCCATTCTGAACATTCAAACATAGAGGTTCAGTAGTACATTTTGTACCGAAAAGTACACTTTTTAGTGCAAACTATAAAATATACTGCAGTTGGCAATGTAATTTTATAAAGGCTCATGGAGGCTCATGCAGGTGTAAATGTTAAAGGGCTGTTTTACTCAAATTACAAAACCTGTATTTTATCACTCATGTAGCGGTTACTAGCCATGCAGCTGGTTTTGGTTTCATTTGGCCAAGTTTTGAGACATCTGCTAATACACACTGTCTTTCCAGAAGCACAATGGCCTCACGCAGCTGCCATTTCGAATTGAAATACTAAGGATTGTAGGTGCCTCCCCTGCTATAGTGCAGCAGGCATGTGGCTCTGAAGCATCATTCACTCCCTGTAAATAGGCCAAAAGAAATGAGTGACCACTGACGCATTGCTCTCATACTGTACATACAGTGTCAGGTGTGCAGTGGCTGTTGCAGTGTCTCTTTCTCTCCTCTCTGTCTGTATAGGTGAGATACAGAGAGCATGTTCAACATAAGTGCAGTTTTCTTATGACTTCAGAAGACAGCTGTCACAGAGCAATAAAAGCTGGTGTGGTAAGTGTGTGTGTCTTAGAAAACTGAACAAAACAACATATAGTTTAATATACTTCTTCAAAAAATCATCATCAAATGATAGTATTGTAACATTAAGTATGATGGGGTTCCTTTAAAAGCACCACACACACTTTCTGTAAGTCCTATTGGGGCTGAAATCATAGAAAGTACAGCCTACCATAAAGGATGATAAAGTCATTAAAGCACTCAGTAAGGACAACATTATTTCACAATTATTTGAAACATTACCTGAGAATCAACAAACAGGAAACTACATCAGTTAAATACTTCATTAATCATAATGTGACACAATACTAGTGTGTGTTGGAAAGCTGTCTTTCTCATGTTCCCCTCCACAGGGAGGTCAGAGGTCAGCCAAGGAAGAGCATCCTCTGAGCTGGTAGGCACTTGATGCATTGGTCAACGCTGATACTGAGATGTGACCTCGAGCCCTTCAGGTGATGGACTTTGGACTCACATCACCAACATCTTTCAACTGCTAATCTGGAGAGATTCAAATGAATAAAATCTGTAACAATAAAAGTACAGAACTGTCTGTAGATGATCTCAATAGGATGCTTTTGAAAATGTTGAATGAATTATTGAATTACTAAAAGAGAAAAAAAGTCCACCACATGTAGTTGATAGATCCAGTAACAAAATCAAGCAAGCATGTGTTTGTATGTCTTTTTAGGGGCGATGGGAAGCGCAGCTTTTTCAAATTCCGCACTAGCGGTGTCAAGGTAGCTACAGACAGACAAAGCAGTACCGGACATGGGGCAAATGTACTTTCAAAATAAAAGTAGGTCTTAGTGTACAGGTGTGACTTCTGCAATCAAACTGAATATTTTATTAGATTATAGTTGTAGTACGCTATTTGGAAGGACTTTATTTACGTAAATAAAAATAAATGAGTAATTAGTTAATACATCCTTTAAGGGACTAACGCACCAAAATTGAGTTTAGACAGGGATTGTGTTGACATAAATTATTTTTGATGGTATACTTTTTCTGTGTGCGAATTTAAGCTTGCAAACTTAAAAACCATTGTAAACTTCAACAACAATAAAGCGAAAAGTAAAAACTGTCTTATTATATTATATAAATATCAGACCTGGCTGCATAATGTATAAATTCTTGACAAGATACAGAGGAGAAAAAGCTAATTAGCTAGCTGCCAAGAATGCTGAATTCTTGCAGCCCTAATACAGCGACAGGCATGGGTCAAAGACATGGGCCATAGGCTGCGACTAGAATTTAAAACCTCAATTATTTCTTCTACTTTACCACTTCACTGGTAGTTAATGAGTTTTATTCTAGAAAAATACTAACCGGAAGTTCACGCTTTGTCATGTAGTCGGACTAGACGCTAGTCTACAACACCGGGGTCGGCAGACACACGGCGGCTGTCATGTGAGGAACAGGTCGCTCGGGAGAACCACAGCGCCGACATTAACGTGTTAACCGACATGTGAGGATAGTTTGGGACTTTCACTGCCGACATACTGTGGATAAAACCCGGACGACTCTAGCGGGACTGCTGTTTGTTCTTCATGGACTCTCCGGTGTGAGTAGCTGACAGCCGCACTTTCCTCTCTGAGCGTTAAGTGCAGCGGCAGAGCGCGTATCAGGAATGTTACTTTGAAATGCTTAATGTCTGACATCCTGCTCACACTGCCAGGGAAATTATAATTGGTTTGTCTGTGTGTAATGCTCGCTTGAAGCTAACTGTTATGGGTACCTTGCTGCTGTTGAATTATTCATCCTTGGCTGTAACTTTATAGATGGTAGAGGTGCAACAGGTGACGTGGGCAGGCCCCAAACAAAGGGTTAGTGGTCGACTGGTTTACAGAAGCAGTGTTAGTCTGTGATGAAAATTAGGCAAACCACAGATATGAACTTGCTGCAATTTACTGCCATCAATGTAATGAATAGTTACTAGGTGTACGATGGACTGAAGCTATAACTGCTTGACTATCAGATATGATTCATACTCTAATCCACAGATTAAAAGGAAGCGTAAAATAAGGTTAGCTTGATTTTTACCTGCATCATATTTAGCCTACCCCTGGAAGGGTATAAAAGGAGAGGGGGTCGCTAATAATTTCATCCCACAATGGACACTAGTTGCCTGAGTAGACTTTCCCCTTCAAACAAGCTGCAAAGGCACAAAGAGGGACATCATGAGATGAAGTGATGATAGTGAGCACGCAAATTAGCCCACCGACTTTAGCAGTGCACTCTTCCCTCAGAAGCTTCAGGGTGGTGCATGTGAACTTGATGTACAGTAAGTGTGTCCCTCCTCTCATCCTCCAGTTGAGTCCTGTGGCTCCACGTCCTCCGAAACCTGAAATCCAGTCAGGCGAGAAGGCTCGTCTCATCTCCGAACCCTCAGTTTTTGTGGACTGATGTTTCAGCAGTAGGATAAACTTTCACTAAATTTGCACTTGAGTAATATAATGGATTAGTCTTTATTAAAACTGGATCTGCATCCAAACTTAATGAGTTTTTTTTTTTTTTTTTTTTTTTTTTTAAGCCTGCCAAGCAGTGCAGAGGTCAGAATATGAGACTGCTGTTTGTCTTGAGGAGAGAGAACTGGGAATCCACTGGTGTTTTTATGGCCCCATTCATATACATGGATTATGGATTTGAGATACATAAGCATTAAGAAGAGCAATTGTTGCAAGTAGTTTATAGTTGCTAAATGTGAGTGTTGGTCAGAAGCAGCTTGGTCAGCATAAAGGGCTAACAGGTCAGAGGTACAGGACTTGGACAAATCCCTGCTAAATGGTGGTTTTAAACAGGGCTAATTGCAGGGAAAAAGGCTTGTGTTACCTTGTTGCTGCTGTTTCTTCACAGTTACTGCTGACTAAACCATGTGCACTTTTAAAACGTTCTTGCCACTGAGCACTTCAGAGGTAAAGTACGTTTTTATGTAAGATCTCTGCCATATTGTGCTTTTTGCATGTGATTTATCCAGACACTGCAAAACATCAGAAAACTGATTATGGGCGGTGCAATGAAAAGCTATACCAAAACAGTTTGAAGAATTTTCAATGACTCTACGATTGTCAGATTGGTGTCATCAATAGTAACCCTTGCCCCATTTGTAACCTCAGCACTCCGTACGTTACTCCATGATTTGGTCACATAGCGTTCCCACCGCAAACCTTTACCTGTTTTCCAGTAGCGGGTTGTATCTTCAAAGGTATTTTCATGATCCCACAGATATCTGCTGTCTGCCCGGAGAGATAAAATGTTTTCCCGAGGCAAAACCAAATTTTAAATGCAATGTTTCCACAGACTGTGCCAGCCACAGCTGCTGACTTAAAAGTGCCCTGTGGGGGCTTTCTTGTAAACAAACTCAAGTTATGTTTACATTTATTGTGACTCACAAAACACATTGTCTGTATCCTTGAAGTCTAACAAACGTGTTGAATGCATTTCCTTTTTCATAAAACATTTGCAAAACCAATGTAAAAATATTCAATATCCTGCGTTGTTTACATCCATGTAGGCATGTGACAATATGAAAATTTCATGTCATGATTATCCTGGCCAAAATAATTGCGATTCATGTTATTATCCCTATAATCATCACAATATGCTTAAAACTCTTAAAATGGCACTGTATTTTTTAAATCTTTTTTAAGCTCTATTTTTCACTTCTCTACCATGATGTCAACTGCTACAGACAACAATTTCATCAATTGCATCAGTATATATAATTTACCCCTGACTTAAGAAATACAGGAATTACCCTTTAACAAAATAAAGTCCAACTGGGATTGGCATTGGGCTTTTCAAGTCACTCGTGAAGGATATTCACGATTATCCTGATAATGGAAATTCACCACGATCAGCTTATCTTGAATATTTTTTATCCCGATCCGTGATAAAATCGTATATTGTCCCATCCCTACATCCTTGGCTGTGTTCGAAATCACCCCCTCGTTCACTCATTCACTGCTCCCTATATAATGGACACTCAAAAGTTTACTCTACAGTGAGCAATAAATTGACTTTTCAAACACTTAATCATCATCATCATCATTTAGCATTTTCACTGACAGCTGTAGAGACTCACAACGGTAATTTTCGCATCCATAAAATGCGGCGCATTGCATTGTGGGATTATTAGCAGAGTCTACTTTTTTCGTTTCATTGTGGAATTTTTTAGGGCACTATATAAAGGATAAATCTATACACTCAGAATTCAGACACTCAAATAATATGGTCTGTAAATGTAGTGCAATATTATAGTAAATATGGAGTGATTTCAGACACAGCCCAGGTTTACTAGCTGGCAGTCTTCTACTTCGCTGCCTTTGTCGGTGCATTGCTACATTTCTTGGTCCGTCACCACCG
Source organism: Siniperca chuatsi (assembly GCF_020085105.1). Classification (NCBI taxonomy): domain Eukaryota; kingdom Metazoa; phylum Chordata; class Actinopteri; order Centrarchiformes; family Sinipercidae; genus Siniperca; species Siniperca chuatsi. Next base: position 24,927,877 of record NC_058045.1, on the reverse strand, counting down.
CCAACTGTCGATCAGCGGAATAGTGTTAAACCGATGGCAGGTTGTGTTTCATGCCACACACAAAACAAGGATCCACCCAAACATTGCTCCATAGTGCTACTGGTGGTCAAACCCTCCACAGGATTCCTTTAACGTACATTCCAGTGGAGAAGAAGAGCAGAACGGAGCGGCACAGCATGCAGAGATGTTGGATTTAAGCACTGGTTTGGCCTCTGGGCATATGTACTGTAGAATCATTCCTGTCAGAAAGCAGAAATCTGTGAGATTAAAAAAGTACCTTTTGAAAACACAACCTGCTGCTGGATCACAGGTAAAAAATAGCCGACGTTTGACGTATCCCCTGTAGTTTACAGGGAATGCTATGTCAGATGAGGCTAATGGTAACCCTAAGCCTGAAGGCCAACCTGCAATGGTTGAAAGCATTGGATAGTAAGTTCATTAGAGTGCTTGATTGGCTCTTCTTCACATGCAAATGATCTTTAATTCACTGCACTGCTAAAGTTTTTTTTAATTAAATTAAAAGTACTGGGACCTATATTCTAGCCAAACTATGGCAATGACTGTTTATCAACTTTGTCCCCTAGTCGGTGTTTGAGTGACACCACAATCTGTGTTTGTGAATCATAACTGAACTGAGTATTATAACAATTGTATATGGAATTTCTTTTGTGTTTTTTTTTTTTTTTTTATTTATGCTTTGATCTTCACTTCCTACTGCTATGCAGCCAACCCTTGAGATGGTAATCGCAGGCCATTTCATGTAGCTATTTCCTACTTTCCTATGATGCCTGTGGGGGAAAAAAACAGCCGTTGCACAAGCTGTCACTTCCTGGAATGAGGGGTTGACTTATAAGGGGGTGTCACTGCACATATTATCAGCACAGGGGGAGAAGCAGCAAGACAAAAATACACCAGGGAGCTGAGTGTCACTGTCACTGGCTGACCAGATGGGCTGCTGTCAGATGAGAAAGGCCAAGTTGAGCTCCAGTATGTCAGGATTTTCCAAAGGTTGGATTGAGAACCAAAATTTGAGTTGTACAATGATCGAAATGGATCCTGGAAGGAAACTTTAGGTAAAGTCTAAGTCAAAGATTTGGGAATGTACAATTCTTAAACTATTTAAAGCCATTTATTATGTTATCTATGATACATACCATATGTAAGTAAAACAATATGCCTTGCAAACTTGCATTTTTGATATTAACATTGCATCAAATGAATGTGTAATATGAAAGTGTCACAATCATCACCTTACTCTGCAGCTCTATGGAGTTTTTTAGCCTCTTTTGGTTCTAGTTTGGTTTTACAGCCAGCACTAAACAGCAGTCACAGTTAGCGACTAGCTGACATTTAGCAGCTAAAGAGCCTGATACTCTTCTCAGGAGTTGGTGGAGACCAAAACAGAACTAAAAGTGTGAGTGATTAGGACTGATGTTCATCAGGTGACCATGACCATGACTCCAAATGAATGCTTAGGATGTCCTCTGCCTGCTAGATGTGTAAGTAAGCAACTGTTTGCTAACATGTTAGCTGTAACAACTTCATTATCTGGTGATATCATGGTGCCTGTGTATTTGTCAGCTTGATTAATTGATTAATGCTGCTTTAAAGACACACTCTTGCACTCTTGGGATACTTTTGCATCCCAAGACAAGAGTGCACCCAAATCCGCAAATTCTAGGTCAGCCTTGATGTTCTGAAAGTGAACTGTATTGAGTTTCAGAACATGAACAGTAAATTACTACTGGAACATGATAGTGAGTACTGATTTCAGGTTTGAAAACCACTGTGATATGGCCTTGGAATTTAGTGAAATAGTGTTTGACTGAGAAAAAGCCCTTGCATGTCGGATTTGTCTTATTTCTCTCACTTTAATGCCCCTTACTTTTTGTAGATCTTGAGTAGATTGTTGCTTTCCAAGTTGGATATGTGAACATTTAAAACTACACAATTTTATCTTGGTTACTATTTTAAACTATTAATGTTGAAGTATGACTATGACCATTGCCATGAGCTACAGGTTATATTGGTATCTCTGGCTCTTGCATGAACTGGCCAGCCGTCTGCTGGGTTTGTTTGGCCAGGCTAACATACTGTACACCAGCAGTCCAGGGGTCTAATGCTGATTAGCCTACAAAATCCTATACTTCTCAAGGACGCATGGGTCCAAATCCCACCCCACAAGGTGGCGTCTTAAATTTGGGCTGGACAATTAAGATTAGGGGTGTAACGGTACACAAACTTCACAGTTCAATATGTACCTTGGTTTTAGGGTCACGGTACATGGTATGTGTTCGGTACAGCAGGGAAAAGAAAAAAATGCAGAAAATACCATTTTGTCATTTATTTTGAAAAATGCAAACATTTAACAGTGGCTCATTGGCCATAATTCTTACAGTGACAGTTAAGGCACTCAAATACTGGCATATTGACAATTAGAAAAAATAATCAACACAAATGTCAGTAATGCTACTTTGTAAGACGCTGACCTGCTGATAATTCCTGAACAACTGCAGCTTGCGCTCGTTTATACAGAGCTGCACAACGGACTGACTAAAATGCACACGTGAAGGCACATTGTAGCGGGGTTCAAGCACTTTGCCCATATGCTTAAATTCTGTATTCTCTATGACAGAGTTCGGTCGCATATCCGCAGTGATAAACACTCCTATAGCATTAGTTATTGATTTGGCACGGTTCGAATCTGCAGTGAGAGGCTGCCTGAACACTGTGGGGAGAAGGACTCGCCTTCCAGTCTGTTTTTGTAATCGACACATTCAGGTGATGCCATCGTCTTATACATGTTTGAAGTGTTTCCACATCTGACCTCAGTTGATCAAATTAACATACAGTCTGAAACTAATCGCTGCCCATTTTCGCTGTAACTAAGCAGGAAACCGTAATGCTCAATACACTGGATCTAAATGTCAGGGAGGATCCTTCAGCTCTGGTCTCTCATTTGTGTTTGCCATTCGGAGGCTGTGACACTACATGAGCTTGACTAACCTGGCTAACCGGGCTAAGCTGACTAGCATACTACAGCTGATAGACAACAACTGGTGCTCTGTCAAAACTTTCCGGGTAAAACTTGCACGCTAGAATTTCTGTTCCACGCGTGAGAGTAGTGGACATAAATATACTATTTTGATAGTAATTGTTTGGGTCACAGGGCGCACCGAACCGAGGAAATCGCATACTGAATGTCCTGTATCGAATGGTTCAGGACGAATACACGTACCATTACACCCCTAATTAAGACACATGTACATCCAGTTAAGTTTTTGTTCAATTGTCCATTACAGTATCAATAAAATCTGAACATTATAAATTAGGATTTACTGCAGAGCTGTTGTATCTGCAGACGCTGATGTTAGGCTTATGCAAAAAAGTGGTTGGCTGCTAAATACGAAGACACCCATAAAACTTACTGTAATTGTGTCATCCAATTGCTGCGCAATGTGGACATACTGTATAGGCTAATGTCACAACTGCTTGCAAATTGTAGGCCTAATCCAGCCCCAAACCCCTCTACTGTGTGTGGTGTTAATACTGTGAGGATTATGGGTTTGATTTCAGGGCTCACATGCCCCAATTAAAGGCTATCTTACATGCAAACATATGGCGTGTATTATTCAAGCCAAGCTACTGTAATCTGTGTTGTAAGAGGGGCCGTGTGAGGCCTGACTCATATTCGCACTCCTAAACTCATATTTAGTCCCTCAAATCAAAGTTCTAGACTTGGATGTACTGTACTATAGATTAAGGTGGGACTGGGGGAATAAAGCAATATTATGATTTACTGACTAAGTTGAATTGTACAAGTAAATTCTACTTGAAAAATAAGTTATTGAAGCTTTTGTTTTACATGTATCAAGATTTTTGTCTGACGCAATGAAAAACAGTGAAACACATTTCATTGCACTGAACATCACTTTGACTCTTTATATGTAATTTCACATACATTTGAGATATTGTGCTATTAGAAACATTATATGTGCTTCTATCTTTCCTTATTTCAGATGGTAGGTCCTGGGTTAGATTATATTCTGGTTTTCAACTGATATGTTTCAGTCAATGTCAATCCAAACATACAATGTAGCAGTGTTAAAAAAGAAATGGCCGAGCACACGTTGTACCACATACTGTATAAATGTGGCTCAAATCTTCAATAGGTGCTGATTTGGTCTGAGGCCAGCAAGCAAATGCAGCTAATTATTCAGTTTTCAGCAACTTTTAGCAACATTTCTGTAGTTCCCTATCAATATACAAACAACTGATATCATTACAAAACATAGTGACACTACTGATGTCAGCAATGCCAATTTAGGCCTTGTTACTAAAGCTTTCCTTTTACAGTCACATTGGTTTTATTGTTGTCTACCAGATGTTTGGACACTCCCCCATGCTTTTGTACAACCTTTGTACCAAAGGTAAGAATCAACACTATGCCCTTAATAAAATATATTCAAAGAAACGGACCAAAATTGATAGGGTAAAACCTTAAAAGGAATCTTTAACTCAGAGATTTGACTAGCTGTTGAACACATTGACATTGTTATCTCGCTCCCTATATATTTGTTAAGTCAGTTTACGAACTGCTTTTAAAAGTGCATCAAGAGTTCTTGAAGACAGTATCATTCTTCACCTCATGATATGTACAAACAGTGTCTCTACATTGAGTGTATTTCAAGCCGCTCGCTTTTTTCTTGGCACCTGGGCACAAATGTCAAGAACCTGTGAACTAAATGGATTAATCATGGTGCTTAGTTATGTTGTACTGTATGTAGTAGTGAGTTTTATTTTATTTTTTATTTTTTTTTAGCTTGATTTTTTTCTTTCAGATTTAAAGGTTGTTTGCTGTGGCATATTGCTTTTTAAGTGTCGGTGTGTGGGTGTTGCTTGTCAGAGGTTGTAGTAATAGCAGTTTTACACACTTGTTTAACACCTCATTATCTAGAACACTTTCAGAAACCCATAATAAACTCAAATACATGGTGATGAAGGTTTTAAAAAAGGCAGTTTTTATTTCTTTTTTTGATGTTTGACTTTAACTCAAAATAAGAAATTTTGACCCAACAGCAAACGTAACCAATTTTGACTGTTTGATGTTTGAGTCAAGTGTGAATTCCTAAGGATAATGTTGTCTGCACTAAGTCAACACTTTTTAAAGAACTGTATATCACTTCCCTGCTAGTTTATTGTGTTATGGTAACTGTCATGTGTATTTGTTTTTCTTGTTCACACAAGAACAGGGTCCTGTACTATGAAGCAAGTTCAACATACCCAGGATATCTTTCCATTATCTGGCTTCACTTACCTTGACAACCGCAGTCAGGATAAGCGGTCACACGACACTGGTTATCAACTCTTTAAATCAACCCAGGGTTTCCCCAATCTAGCCACATGCACGTTTACATAAAAAGGGCGGTGTTTGCAGCATATCACCAATCGCAAACATGGACAAGTCTACTGGCAGCAGAGCGGCATATTTTACAAATGAATAGCAAACTATAATATTAGACAAATACGAAGAAGTTAAAAACACATAATCCCGTCAATACAGTTGCAGCTGCCAAATGCAGGAAGGACAGCTGGCAAAAAATTACAGACTGTGTGAATGCGTAAATGAATAGGCTTATAATATCACTGCCCCATCATTAGGGCACGAGAGCGGACTATAATTACATTTATAATAATAATAAATTTGGTTTGTATAAAACTTATCAAAACCAGCGTTACAAAATGCTTTACACATAAAACACAACAATAAAATACACAGTAGCTAATGTGTGAACAAACAGGCAGGCATAGGAAATAAAAGAGGAATAAAACTTAAAAACAATGGATGATTAAAAACCATAAATAACACCAAGGATAAAGTGTAAAGACAATGGGTGAATTCAAACTAGAGCCGTGCAAGAGTTAAGTGTATAATGTAACTCAATAGTTAAGAATGAAAATAAAGAGTAATTTCAATTATGATTTCTTATAATAAAAAAGATATGAAAAATGATATGAAGATATGAAGATTTGTATATTCCATTAAATTAATGGATTGCTTAGATGTATTCTTATGGCGTATATGATAATTTTAGCCTTATTCTTCCTTAACCTGAGCGGTGTGCAACAGACTAGGGAGCAAATAAAAGATAAATACAAAAACAGAATTCAAAGCTGTAAGTAGGCTTACTTTCATATCTTATAAGTACAACAAGTACAAGGCTGTATTGCCAGTCTCTGTTGTAGGATGTTACCGGTAAAGCACAAGGGTTTTGTCGGTTTCTGAACACTCTTGAGCTCCTAAGAGACTCTCTAATGATACACACAGCAAGCTTTTTCTCTTTTATTCTTTTTTTATTCCAAGCACCAAGCTCCACGGGATCTTTTATACGTGTTGATCTCTTATCTTGAACATAAGTTATGTTACCATGGTGATCTACACCAGTAAGAAGTTGAACCACCGTCGTAGGACTGAAAACCCAGGGTTAAACCTTAATTCACCCCACTAACCCCAAATCCTGCTTCATAGTACAGGGCCCAGGTCTGTCTTTGTAAGATTTTGCCACTGCCTCTGGCCATGGTAAATAAAAAGGGATGTTCACATGTCTTGAGTATCATATGCTTAGCCATGCCTAGACACTGGGATGTGTTTCATTGTACTAACTATTTTAATTTTCTACATTAAAAGTTTAATTTGACATTTTGGGAAATGCTCTTATTTCCTTCTTGCCAAGAGTTGACAAGATCAATACCCTGTTCATGACTAGACAGTTATGAAGCGAGAGTCAGAAAGCTGTTGGCTTAGATTAGAAGACTTGAAGCAGGGACAAACAGCTAGCCTGGATCTGTTTTAAAAAATCCGCCTACTAAGACAGTTAAAGCACATGTTCTTCAAGAAATAGTAACAGTAGTTACAATAGTTAAAACCATTTATTGTCATTTTTACATTTGTGTTTATGTACGGAGTAAACAAACTAGATGCAATATGTTAAACTAAACTAGCTAATCATCTCCTGGCTACAGCTTTGTTCAATAATGCACAGACATGTGAGCGGTATCAATCTTCTCATTTAACTCTTGGCAAAAGTGAATAAGTGTATTTCCCAAAATGTCAAACTATTCCTTAAGACATTGTCTTTGCATAATTGTGTAACAGTAGTTTGGGTAATGTGATGTTAGCATTGTCGTTTCAGTTCTGAACTGAGTATGAGAGCAGGTGTTGTCAGTACCAGATTTGCCAAGACTTTGCTTTTCCTCTGTGTGTGAATCCAGAGTGATTTCCATGCATTTGAATTTTGGCTGTTTTGAAGGTTTCAATTACTCCCTGATATTTACATTTGATGAATGACAAGACAAGAAATGCAAATCTTGCTTCCCCTTTCCTTTTTGGATGCTTTCAGCCCTTTGCGCAGTGGCAAAAATTGGACGTGTCACCCAGTGAGTGGTGTGTCCATCTTTTAAGGCGTAAAAAGATCAGAAAGATCAGGCTCTCGGTATTTTGATACAGGGCTCTCTCTTCAAGCATGAACTCTGTGAAACTGGAAATGGGATATGACTATACTTTACCTCCAGGGAAGTTTTGTCATAAAACTCAGCTGTTCCCTTATGGCTTTGTTTTATGCTGCCTTCGTGTTCAATGTTGTTTTCATTGTGGATAACTGCAGGGCTTTGATTTTTCAGTTGTGCAGAGCACTTGTGCAGTTTTACCAAAGAACCTTTTTTTTTTTTTTTTTTTGGTAGTCATGAGTTTTGAGACATTTCTGGAAAAGTACCCTAGCATTAGCAGCTTTTTCAAATGGGTCACTTTTACCATTTCTGAGCTAAAAGAGGGCATTTGAAATCTAGCAAGCACAAAATATATCAGTCACAGATGCACAATTTTTGACTTGAAGGTCATGGAAATTGTTACTGTACATGCCTTTAAGTGAAGTACTTGTATATTAAACAATTACCAGTAAGACAGCAAACAGTGAGAGCTCATATGTGTTGGTTTGGGTGTGAGTCAGTGACCAAAGTCATAAAACTCAGCTGTCCCCTTAAGACTGCAGGCGTAATAAGACTTCTTACATGATAGTCTAGTCTAGCTGGAACTCAAACATGGCAGCCTTGTGTCAGGTGTTGCCCCGAACAGTCATGGCCCTGAAGAATCACATATACCCTAAACCACAGTGGAACCTGTGAGCTGTGAACATTCATTTTCGCAGAAATGGCAAAAAAGTATTTTCCTTTCAGGAAAACACGAAAAGGAAAAACAGGAAATATGCAAATTCAAAGACACCCTATGGCGTTTTAGACCACTAGTAGCGCTAAAGGAGCAATGTTATTACAACGTTTTGTTTTTTTTTGTATTGTGCATGTGCACATGGGTGGCGCGATTCAAGGAATAAATAATAAAGTAAGGAATAAATTGCACTTGACACGTTTATTAGACCACAAGGCTGCACACTGTGCGTTTTGGTGAGAAACACTGAATATAAACAACTTTTTCTTTGTCCCCAAGAAAACACCACAGGGCATCTTTAAGGAATCGGAACACTCTGAACATCATGCTGTTTCGCTGATGCACTTAACTTTTTTTGCATTTGTATATCAAATCAAACTTACAAGCTTGCTATGAACACACACACTGCAGTGGTCTCCCACCCAGGGAATAACAAATAGTAGTTTGCTCGCTCTTAGAGCCCCTTATCTGTAGGTTAAGTATGGGTGTGTCTCTCTCAGCCGTGGACCAGTCTGATGTGGCTTATAGATTATTCACGCAGAAGTTTCCCCTCCGGAAAGGCTGTTAGCAATGTGAGCAGTCAGTAATTTTGTTTGTATGTTTTTTTTTTAATCTTTCTTAATTATTTAGAAAGGTTTTATTCAGAAAGAAAAATAAATAAACTGGGGGAAAAGGAAACACGTCATGTAAATTGGTCACATTATGGCAGAAGGTTTCAGCAACATTGGGCACAAAATATTTTAAACTTATTTATTGTAATAAGAAAATGGCAACTTTTTTTAAACATTTAAATGTGTTGGCTGCTGAACTTTTTCAGTTAAACATTTGAAATGTTTGAAATACTGAAACAGTTGTTGTTGAAATGTCAGTTAAAGTAGAAGAGTTGAAGAGGTTCAAGTTTGTGCATGGTAAACAGTTTAAATGCCAGTTCGCGTGAACGCACTGACAGCAGTGATAAAGTGTAAGATTTAACAATATCAGCTTTCCGTTATTTCTGGGTCAGTAACCAATGTCATGGGTCCGTGTTTAATGGATCCCTTTTACACTAAAATTATTCTTATTGTTAAAATGAACTAGAACCGTTTATAGCAGTAATCAAAACTAAGGATGGAGTGCAAATATAGGATGTTGAGAGGAATTCATGGGAGGAAGTAGGAACATTGCTTTTCTGGTGAAATTATACTGCAAACCTGTTTGGTGAGTGGTGAGTTCAGGGTCATTTAATCAGGAGAGGTCTGTCTTAAAGTTGAACTTTCAAAGTTTCTAAACCTTCCTCTACACTTAGATGCCAGTTTATTACACACACCAAGCTAGTTCCAATGCAGGTTAATACAATAGCCTTTCAATAAATCTTATTTTCACAAAGGTTATAAAGTTTGGCTTTTGTTGAAACAGTTTTACAGAGGTGCTGATTCAACTTCATGGTTTTGGAGAGTGTACTTTGTGGTGCTCTTGTACAGTATTGCATAACAATAGGTGTTTCTAATAGGTTGTCCACACCATCAGTGAGGGTAGGCTGAATCTCTACAGCAGTTTCAACAAAAACTGAAGATTATAGAACTTACTGTACTTCCTGTTATGTTACGCAATTTGTGATCCATCATAATTTATTTGCTAGATTGAAATTAATTTATGTAAATATTTCAAATGTTTGAAAAACCACTGACTTCATTGTGTTCCCCTGACTTCTGAAACCAAACCTACAGTACTGTACGCACCTTGCATCCACACATGCAGCATTTTCTTTCATATAGATGTTTATTTTGTATCTGACTATGACAGTTACATGTTTAGAGTTTTTCTCCAAACTGACAAGTCAAGATTAGAGCTGTCATTATGGAAACAGTTGCTCGACTTTGACAGCTGGACTTTGACAGCTGTTCTGATGAAATATTACTAAATATGAGATGATGTTTGTATGAAATTTGCTTTAGAAAAAAAACATATTAATTGTTAGATAATTTGGACGCATTTTGTGTTACTTATTGAAAACGATTTTCTTTGTAGCTTATTCATTAGCAGATATTGTTCCTCATTAATTTCCAAACCAGATTTCACAGGATTTCATGGTCATTTTGTCCAGATCCTGCCACTGCAGTGGGATCAGTCTGTTGGTCTCTGATGCAGCAGACCTTTCTGTGGTGTGTTTCTGAGAAGGAGTCAGCAGGGCCACACTTGAGCTGACATTCCAGCTGTTAATATTTCCTGTTTTCATAAGAAATCACTGCTGCTCGCGCTAATCACATTCAGGAGCACCACATCTCCTGGCCAAGTCTGCACTCTCTGCGGTCAGATTTAAATTCCATACATTTCAAAACTAAAGAATTTGCAACAGTGTTCTCTGCACCTAACACTCCCTGTCTGTCTGAAGAGTCCTCTCTACACACTGTGCTTCTCTCTCTTTCTCACTCTGTGTTTTTCCTCTCTCTCTTGGCATCTATTCTGTCTGGGCAGGAACTTGTTGACTCAGCTTTGATCCCTCTCTCAGACATTCACGCACACACTCATCCACAGGCCAGTGACTTTACACAACTTTACAAGTTCCGCTATGTTGTAAGTGATTAACATATTAAACAAAATCTTGTGACCTGTAACAGAGGGTCTTAAAATCGTTCTGCATTGTGCTTTGTTTATATCAGAATAAAAGAAGAAAATGCTTTTTTGTGTTATGGCTTTTTATGGCTGTGATTAAAAATACTTTGAACACCTTATCTGTCTCTTAGGGTTGTAAAACTCCATAGACAGTACAATGGAGAACCCAACGGTCATCTGTTTGTTGTTTTAGAGTTTAGTATACATCCAGTTTCATATTACTAACCCAACCCAAAAGGGCTCTTCATTACGTGCCTGCTTTTTATTTTGAGGTCAGTTTCAAAAAAATGCAGTTGGGGAAAAAACTCATAATGGAATTTCAGTTTCTGTTTGGGTCCTGCTCCGCGAAAACCTGCATTGTCTCCTCTAATATTGCTAGACTCCGTTTGGGAAAAGCCAGGAACTGTTAAGCTTAGGTGATCATTCGCAAATGTATGAGTTACTTAAGAAATAATTTTGTCCCTTGAGCAACCGTTTGAAGACATTTTTCAATACATAAAATTTTTTCTTCTGTTTTACCCTCGTACCAAAAACACAACCATCGCTCCAAATCTTCATCTTAAACTGTAGATATTGCCTCCTTTTCGCAGTTAGTTAGCACTATGATTTGGGGAGAAAATAAGGTTTTTGGGCTTTGGTTATCAAGATGCCACAACATTAAAAAAATACTACTCCAATGATATTAAAACAAGCTCATTACAGTTTCAAACTGAACTTTTGACAACTGTCAACATGTCAGAAATGTGGAATGTGTGAGACTGCAGAATTTCTGACATGCAAGAAATCCAACCGATTGTCCAACAAGCAGATCATTAACTGTTGATTGTTGGGACAATAAATCAGGCGTCTTGACCCACCTCAAACTGATCGTCAAATGACAGCCGATCTTGTGAAAATTCGGCCCAATTCTAAAATTTGTTGGAGTTACCAATTTGGAGTTCAAATTGTGCTTAATGAGTACAATGTCCACCCAGTTGAATGAATTTGGTTTCTGCATAAAGTTAAAGGATTGCTCTCCATAATCAGTACTTCTTACAGCAAGGTGACACTGCAGTATTCTGCCACATGTACATGATTGTTAAGTGTTATGAGCTTATCCCTAAACAGGGGAAGTGCTCACACAGGCACACTGCATCAGTTCATACTTATTTTGGATCCAACCTCTCAGTAGCAAAGAGAACAAACACAAACACAAAGTGTAGGAATGTGATGAAGTTTATTTTATTGTTTGAAATATTTCTAGTTATAAGCCAGACTCTTGCAGTGTTTCATTCCTGTTTAATTTTGTGTGATGAAACAGATTATGGTTCATTCACAGGTTATGGCATAACCCAGTTCCCTAAAGTCAAAAGACGGAGTATATGAGTCATTTTAGATTGTTCTTAAGGTAGATCACTGTATCTAACTCAAAGGTGAATGTAATATATACCCTGTATTGTCTTGTTGACACTGCTCTCTGGAAAGTGTTACAGAGAACACCTTTTTCAGTTTTATGTAAAGAAAATACTGACAGGTTGCATGTGTAGTAAAACAAGGTCATTTTGTGTTTTCATTGTGAATGAAGCATCTCTTTGTCTGTAGCCCAGTGACACATTTCCCCTACTCTACTTGTCACCTCCAGTACGCTCCAGTTCCTTGTACGTCAGGTGACTGACTGGTAATCTGATTCCATACTGTGTAATGTTATAAACATTACCCTCACCTTCCCAACATGACTTGTGTGACTTCTGACGGTCTGAGTGACTTGGAGCTTATGGAAACATTTGGCTTGAGTTCTTGGACACTTGGCATCAGATACTGTACTGTGTTCTCTCTGTAAAATACAGGATTGCGATCTCTCTAATTCTAGGCTGTAGAGGGCTCTTTTCTTTGGAATGTTGACTAGGTTCTCTCTCTTTGACCACAGCTGATGTGGCTCGCTGTTAAGATTGATGCTGTACCAGGTTTTTTTGAAAGATGAGTTAGAGGCTTGGATCTCCAACAGGAAACTATCTCTTGTGAATAGAGGTTCTCTCTTCATGCAGAGTTCAGTTAGGCCCAGCTTTCGTGTAAAGACACAGCCATATCATCAGCTTAAAGCCTGAATTATCCTTTTGTGTCACTAGATCAGTCCCAGCACTGTTGACTTGGTTTAGAATTTTATGTTTTTTATCTTCACTGCTATTGTGCCAATATGCATTGGAATTCACATTTTTCTAACTGTCACCTCTCCTTACCAAATTAAAGCCACCAGCATGAAAAATTAGTGTTTTGACTGTAATAAATATGTATGTGTGATACAGAACAAAGAGGCGCCAAAAAAAGATACAGCTGAAAGAAAAAGAAGGAATAAAGTAAAGGAATAAGTAAAAAAGAATATTAGCAAGCTAGTGCTTGATCAGGAAGTGCCATTATAGTCTTTTTGCGATTGGGTATATTTTGAGATACTCGAAAGACTGAACGCAGATATTCTTATTTTCTTTATTAAGTGTGAGATGAGAAGTTTGATATCAGGCGTTTGGACGTAGTCAGCCTAGCTTAGTGTGAAGACTGGAAGCAGGAGGAAACAGTTAACCTTGTGTAAAGATAAACAAACGAGGTACAACTTGTTAATTAATCAGCTTAAGAGTTGTTTGTTGGTGTATTTTGACAGAGGCAGCCTAGCAGTTTTTCACTGCCTCCAATCTTTTATGATAAGCTAAGCTCCCCGACAACAGCTCCTCACCTACAATTCTCACCACCCAGTTGAAAGTTGAAACGCCTGAGGTAGCTGAAGTGTGTGCACTGTAAATAGTTGAAGTGTCAGTTGGCATATAAGCAGTGAAATATCATTTTAAATATTGAAACTTTTATTTGATGGGTAAACATTAGTTGAGTAAGCACTGAGAGCAATTGAAATGTTGTTGATTTATAAACAACACAAGCAATTGCATATCAGTTTAAGATACACTGTACATAAATAGTGAGGACATACTGTAAATACTGCCAGTAAATATATTGTATTCTCTGGTAATGTTTTCACAGGTTTGACAACAATACCAGGGTCACCAAGTCGATGAATCCACCAGTCATCTAGTTACTCAATCCATCTGTCCTGTTTCTGTGGTCTTGAAAGACTCAGGTTAGATTTGCAAGCATTTAAGATATTACAGTATGACAGAAAAAAACATTCACTTGAAATCAGATTGGAATAGAAACATCTTCATGTGTTGTGCTAATCTCCCACTCAGCTGAAAACATGCCTAGAAATGCAAACTGATCTGAAGATCTCAAACACACACACACACACACACACACACACACACACACACACACACACACAGAGAGAGAGACAAATACACACATTTGGAAAGAGATACCAAGTTAACTTCTTTCTATATTAAGACTCCCAGAATGCACCCTGCCGGATGTGTATATATACAGTACAGCTTCCAAAGGTCATGGTCTTTCCCATAGCTTTCTAGCTCTCTGTATATCAGCGCACACTTTACTGTATTTTTCTCTTGACCCGATGGGTCAGTGGTATTTGCAGTATATCATATCTGGTCATCAGAGCCAGACACAAGCAGGGCAGTCGGTTTCTGAGATGATATAAGGATTTTATTTCCAAACAAATCCTTGATTTTTCTGGTTTACAGCTCATTGTGTCCCATAGTTCTTTGTGCTTTAGGATTATGGATGAGATCCAAAAGGATGAATAATCTGGGATAGGTTTTCGGGGCTTGTTTTGCTGAGGCAGGCTTGAGTCTTTTGCCACTAGCGAAAACACATTCATTTTCTAATATTTTTACTGAAGCAGATATGATCATACTTTAAATGTTTCAGCTTCATGACTGAAGTGAAGTCCCGTTTTTAATTGGTTGTCCAGAAAACAAGGAACAAAGCTTTGGAAACTTTTTATCTGGGCAGGGCATGAAATAGCATGAAAAGTCTAAGGGTTACAAGTTTGTGTGTGTGTGTGTGTGTGTGTGTGTGTGTGTGTGTGTGTGTGTGTGTGTGTGTGTGTGTGTGTGTGTAGAAGGGGGTAATAGTAATTGAGAGGCTACTGTCTGCTGCCAAACTGTTAGTGAACCCCTCTGGGCCACTCAAGGACTTAAAGGGAAAGTGTGTGCTTCTTGGGGAATGGGGTGTGTGTGTGTGCAGTGGGATATGTGACAAAATAAAAAAAGGGCCAGACAGGTGTCGTCCTTGTGCAACCTGCACTGTCCCTTGCCATGACGCACATGCATACTTGCTTGCATACAGAGTACATCCACAGGTTTTCAGGCCTGTTGGACTGTGTGTGTGTGTGTGTGTCAGTCATGTTCTTATATCCCAGTGGGGACTTTAACCTGAATGCACACTAATCCATTGGGACTTGTGTCACTGTGGGGACAAAAATTGAGGTCTCCATGGGTAGAGACTTGGTTTTAGGGTACAGGTTACAATTAGGTTAGAGTTAGGTTAAGGCTTAAGGTTAGGTATTTAGTTGTGATAATTAAGGTTCGGGTAAGGGGCTAGGGGAAACATTATGTCAATGACTGTCCCCCACGGGGATAGTGAAACAAACGTGTGTGTGTGTGTGTGTGTGTGTGTTTTAAGTTGGTCTACGTGCAGACCCTTATCTGTGTGTGTATGTGTGAGAAACAATATCCTTCTCCCAGCTCCTTCAGGACAGCAGATTCCATGGCTGTAATAGTGAGAATAATGCTTAGAGGCTTCCAGCGATCGGGATCTGATACTTAACTTTGACAGAGATGTTATCCAGGAAATGCTTGGCATCAGCTTCACTTGAGTCTTTTGTTGTTTGGTATATAGAATGAATCCATTGGTTGATATTAGGTAAGCATTATATTCAGACTGTAAAAGGCTACATTTTCAAGAAAATTTGTGCTCACGTACACTGAAAATTGCAGGTGTAAACAAGTAAAATGTCTTTAAAATGTTAATGTGCAAGTGAAATGTTGTATGCAGTTGCAGTTTAAGTTGAAACACTTGTCACAAATGTCAGTTGTATTTAATGTACTGAAATAGTTTAAAGGGCCTCTTAAAGTGTAATTGCAGAAAGTGGTTGAAATCAGTTGAAGTGTAATTACTGAAAGCATTTTAGTTTCAAGTTTAAGTCCTAAAGGCAGTTGAATTGTCAGTTTGTAAACACTGAAAGTAGTTAAACTGTTGAAGACTAAGAGCTGAAAGCAAGTGAACTGTCAGCTTAAGCAGCTAAAATGTCAGTTAATGTTTAAGCCATGAAAACAGTGGAAATGTCAGTTGATGAGTAAGCACTAAAAGCAGCTGAACTGTCAGTTGAAGTTTAAGGGATAAAAGCAGTTGAATTGTTATTTAAAGAGTAAGCGATGAAAGCAGTTGAAGTGCATGCCATGTACATAGTTGAAGTGTCAGTTGGTATGTAGGCAGTGACAGCAGTTGAATTGTCAGTTGAAGTGCAAGCGATGTAATGTTGTTGACTTCTGATTAATAAAAGCAATTCAATTTCAGTTGAAGATAAAATGAGTGTACGAGTGTGCATCACTGAAAGTGAGCACACCAATAAAGCCTCAGTAAAAATATTGTATTCTCTGGTAATGTTTTCACAGTTTTGACAGCATACCAGGGTCACCAAGCCAAGACATCCACCAGCCAGTTAGTCAGTCAATCCATTCATGACCGAGAAGCTGTTCCTGTGATCTTGAAAGACTCAGTTTACATTTGTGCGCATTTAAACACCCCTCACCTAAAATTAGAAACCCAGATAGCCAGCACTTTCTTTCCAGTGTCATCAAGAAGGAAATTCTGGTGCTTTTCCATTGACCGTGAGCAGGCGGGTGACGTTGTGCGCACGCACACATTGCTGAGGGTAATTTTCTGGTGTTTAACTGTTCAGCTGCACAAAGAAGTTCAACCAACAAAGCTGGTCACCATCTTTTCACAGAGTGGATGAATGTCTTGGTTTAAATGCTTCCATTCAGTTTCATTATTCAGTTGTCAATACTAACTACTTAACTGTCTAGTAAGTTGACATGAATACTTTAAAGGGGCTATAACTGATTTTTTTTTTATAACAATATATCAAATGACAATGTGAAAGCAATGTGACATATGTGAAAGGCGTCACTCGAACCTGCGGAGAATTATCACCTGAATCCGCAGCTCCCCTTGGCTTTACAGAGCTTTATAGTGAGTTTCAGCTCATTGTTTAGTGTCCAGCCCACAACTGTTGGTTCGCTCTCACCGCTCTCATACCGTTGTTTTCAGACAGCTGTTTTCAGCAAAAAAGCTCTTAAAAACCCACTGTACCCTACCTGCTCAGCACCAAACAGCAGACAGTTGGTAGAGAACAAAAACAGAGCTAAAAGAGAGTGAATATTGGACTTAACTTGGACTCAGGTGGACAGAAACACAACTCCAAATGAATGATAATGTTCCTCTGTAACTGCTGGCAGTAAATAAGCAACTGTTTGCTAACAGTTTGCCATATCAACTTAAAAGGTCAGTGTTGTTTTCACAACTTTCCGCTGCCCCCAAACAGCCAAAAAATCAGTTATTGCAGGATACAACCTGCTTTGGCTTTAACACCAGAAGCCAGTAGTAAGATAAGATCACCAAAGGAAATTTCTCATACCCCAGGAGAATGGGTGATGGAACAGGGAAGTGATGTTCTCCTGATGGTGGGTAAACTTCTTCATGTGTTGTGGGCTGTGAGCCTGGAACAGTTTGTACAGTCGGGGGACAAAGGATGTAGTCTGCTGTGTAAATCTGCTGTATTTCAGGGTTATTTCTTCAGCATCTTGTGCTTCACCAAGTTGCTGCTTGAGTGTGATGTGACTGTGTGACTGTTTTGTCTTTATTCTTGCAGCTGCAGTGATTGAGCTTCTCCCATGACTGATCAGCTGAACCCCTCCAAGCGCACTCTTGGTCATTATCCTATCAGGCATTCAGTGGAGCTGGAGGAGGAAAATATCTTTGTTGTAGAGAAAAAAATATGTGCAGCTTAATTAATGACTGGCTTGCTGGCTCGAGGTGTAGTACTGTACAGGGATCTATGGTCAAAGCAGTGTGTGTACAGGGGAGAATGCAGGATATTACACTCTGACCTCTTCTTTATATGATTTTAGAATTTTCCACCACAGTGTGATTGTCCTCATTATTGCAGGCCAGATGAAGGTGATTCAATCTGATGTAAAAGTAAAAATGTATTCACCAGCTAGTTGCTAACTTTGTCTGTCTGCTGTTTGGTGCCGAGCTGGTAGCGTACAGTGAGTTTATCAGAGCTTTTTCACTAAGAACAGCTGCCTTCTGTGGTTGGAAATGACGTTGATGAGAGTAATGAGACTAAATCAAAGCAGTTTTGTAAGTATTGGGCTTGCAAGCCAATGAACAGAACTGTTTCATGGCAATATTAGATTTTTATTTTAGTTTTGCATCAATGGAATGAAATGCCCTAATTTGTTAGGTATTTAATTTGCAGAATTAGCAAGAAAACAGACCGGTCCTGTCTGGTTAATTTATTCATAAAGTATCCAAAAGTATATTAAGTATCTTTCCAGAAACTTAACAGTATTTGTCCAGATGTTCTATGGTTACAGTTCTGTTCATAGAGCTCTGAACCTTTTCCCCGTATTATTAGTACAATTACAGCTGTCATGTGGCGCTATTTTCAAGAGCTTGGAAGGTTCTTCAAATGGATTATGGATTATGATGAAAATGTTGATATATTTTCAAAAAAAATGTATGTATTCTTTCTATTAGAAATGTCTACTTATCCATCAATTCCAAGTGGTGTCTCAACACCAAGTTTGAGATACCATACTTAGAAACTACAGACACACCTGAAAATGTAGTGCAATCTAATGTACGGTTGTAATATGTTATTTTGGCCACCAGGTGAACAAAATGGTCTCAACAAACCTTGAACATAATAAGCTTCATGAATGCAGTATTTATTACAGAGCTTTGCATTGGACTGCATTATAGTTTACTGGTGTTCATGCACATCTCCTGTAAGTGACATGAATGTACACAGAAATAAGCTATGTGAAACAGCAGTGTTATAAGGAGGAAAATGTGCAAGAAGCAGGTCTTAGTTATTAGTAATCACCATCTCAACAACTTGCTATTATATGCACAGGATATAGGACTTGTATAGGACCTGGCTCTTGATTGATTTTATTTCTAGTCTCTTGTTTCTCTTTCTAAAAATCTTTTATTTGTTTCTTTCAGAACTAGCTGAGCATGGCGGCACATATCACATCATAGGAGCCCGGTGCTGACAGTGTGGAAGGAGTGAATAGGAAAAGGAAGCACAAAAGGAAGAAGAGAGAGAGTGTTAAAGGAGATTGGACACTTTTTGCCATCAGAGCAGATGGGTGAGACGGAGGATGAGCGTACGGCGCAGGCCAGCGTGCTCTTTGAGAACTTTGTCCAGGCATCCACCTGTAAAGGGACTCTGCAGGCCTTCAGCATCCTCTGCAGGCAGCTAGAGCTGGATCCTCTGGACTACAGCAACTTCTACAGCTCACTGAAGGCTGCAGTTAGCACCTGGAAGGTCAAGGCCCTGTGGACCAAACTGGACAAAAGGGCGCAGCACAAGGTCTACAACCAAAGTAAAGCCTGCCAGGGCACCAGGGTAAGAGAGACCTGTACGGGAGTTTGAGGCTACTAATAGGCAATATGAAACTAGTTTGGTTCCACATCTTAGCAGTCTAATGCTGTTTTCCAATAATGGGAGGGTATTCATGCTAGTCTGAGCCATGAGCAACCACAACCATTTAAGCTGTGCTGGCACAGCATGAATGGTTTTCCGCAAGGTAGCATGGCCAGGTAAGAGGCGTTGTTTGTTTTGATAGTGTTGGAGGTGTGCTGGTTCGTACAAACAGCAGTAAAGGCGTGATCACACAAGAAAGTGGCACAATGAAATTCTTTAGGAAATATGTGGTTCTAGAGGTATGGTGACATACTGTAGTGACTACTCACAGGGCTAGTAGCTGGGAAGCTAACTGCTAACATGCTAGTCAGTCACAATAGCTTTCCAAGCTTCTTTCTGTTTTCTCTGTACTATGCTGTAAACCCCCACTCCCACCTGTTATTTTGTTCTCAGGATTGTACATAATTTCATTCAATGAAGTTATCCCCCTTTAGTAACTTGAAAATCTCAGAGCTAGCAAGCTTGCTAACTATTAGTCAGTAAGCTAGTTAACTCGGTAAGTTCACACAGTTTATTCAAAGTCATTTTTGTACCATTGACTCCTGTCTTGTCACTGCCGTTTATTTTACCTTTTTAGAGGAGGTTAAATAAAAGTGGATGGTGCAACACAGCTAATAAGCTACGATAGCTTCCTCCATTTTGTACTCTCTGGTTCTCCGTTCCACAATAGGTCAGCAAGATGGTTTGATATTGGTCAACGGCGCAAATTTGCATGTCAAAGTTCACCAAATTTCAACTTGACACGAAAGATTTGTATGGATTTACTTCACCCCCTGAAGTGAATCCACTAATCACGGCAATTCCATTGGAGTTAAATGATTTTGCAGCAAAATTATGCTGTTGTAAATGCTGGGGTCACTGGGCCTTATCTAACAGCCCGCTGTGGCTGTTTCCTTTTGTACTATTCCTCCTTCAATATTTAAAGATTATCCACTGACTAAAGAGTGTGAAATATGTCCATATCTTGTTGTGTATACTAATTTTTACTGAAGAATAGCACCGCTAACAAAGTTTTGCTAGTTCTGTAACGAATACATTGTTTTCCTGTAGGTGCTTCAAAATAAAAGACTTCCACTAGTTTGCTGGTGGAAGAAGCTTTTAATGTGAACCAGCAGGATTAGCAGTAACTTAATGCAGCTCCGATCGGTAGGAAAGATATCAGTGAAATAAGGCTGATATCTGACAGTGCCAACAGGAATGTAGGAGTAAAAGTGAGCTCCAAACCACAGAGATTCAGTTACAAACTACACAAGTACTGAGAGCTGAATACAGAGAGACTACTAAAAAAAAAAGAAGAAATGACTCTATTGTCATTAGCATTGTTAAATTCACATGTAATGAATAATCAGTTAAGCGCGAGACTGTCTCCTCCCTCAAACTTTGGTTTGATGTGATGTGCTGATCTGTCTTATTGACTGACCGTATATGTCTAAGTACTATGAGCAGTACATTTTGCATAGTGTTGGAATGACTTCATATCTGAAGGAAAAGATAAGACATCCGGAGGGAAAGGAGGCCAGAGACTCGCAGTGGGCCGATTAACAGAGATGGGTTGGGCTGAGGGTTGGCCAAAAATAACAGCTAAATTGTTATCCCAGACATTTTTTCAGGAGAAACTGCTATTTGGAGAAAGATGGTGGCCCTGTAGCTGGGTGGGCGCTCTCTCTCTTTTTTTTTTTTTTTTTTTTTTTTTGGAACTCAAAATCAAAAACTTAGTTTTCTGCATATTTTGTTCTGTTACATGGAAGATTCCACAAATCATACTCCCAAAAGTGATTAAACTAACCTTCCCCAGATGGCTGTGATAATTGTTTTGTCATTTAATTGTCCCTATAACTATAAAACGGCAAACCGCATGCTGACCTGGAAATGAGACGTTGACTGTAATCACAGAGGACCTTTGAAACTTTCCAAGCTTTTTCTTCTCCTGTTCCCATTTCCACATGATGATGCTGTGTGCTGCTTTTCTCTCGTCTCATCTTTTCTTCTCAGTCCGAAAGCAGATAAAACATCAGTGCCAGTTATTTTAAATAAGGCTGGGATTTGCTGTCCCGCCTACTGTAAGCTGTCACCCTATGCCACACCATATTATAATACTATAAACTATACACTCTCTAAAATCATGCTCTTTACTGTTATTATTAACAGGAAATATTGCAAGATGCACAAATGTCAATCAAACTGCATCTTTGGAGAACAACTGCCAACAAGTTGTAAACAAAGAAACAAAGAAAAATAGTTTTAATACTTCCACTGTCTACATTAAAAAAACAAAACAAATTAAAGCTGAAAATAGCTCCTTCATTTTCTTTGTGTGTTGCATTTGGGGACAATGGGATCATCATGTGTATACTGACATCTTTAGTGTGCAGTACTTCATTTTGTCACTTTTCCTCTGAGCACACGACATAATCAAACCCCAGTTAGAATTAGTGTGTAGTATGCAGTGATGGAAAGAGTACTAGAATAATAATACTTAAAACTTCTTTAAACATCCCTACCACCTTGTCCTTTTGCCTTCTTCTACCTCTTTAACTACATTCAGTGTCTGATCATCGGCGGGGGTCCTTGTGGTCTGCGGACAGCTATTGAGCTGGCCCTGTTGGGCTGTAAGGTGGTGGTGATCGAGAAGAGAGACACCTTCTCCAGGAACAACGTGCTCCACCTCTGGCCCTTCACCATCCACGACCTCAGGGGCCTCGGAGCCAAGAAGTTCTACGGCAAGTTCTGCGCCGGATCCATTGACCACATCAGTGAGTGTAAAGCTGTGTCATTTATTTCTCAACTCCTCTCATTTTGGTGCTTTATTATTATTATTATTATTTATTATTTATTATAAGTCTATCATGAAGTGAGAGAACAAAGTGGGGAAGTTGCCTGAAGCTAAACCTTTCATTCTTCCTCTTTTTACCACATTGTTTCCTTATAATGCTCTGGGAAGGAAGGGAAATAGTTTTTTTGGTTATGTCAAATAGTTTCAGAGAAACAACTTCCTCCACTTTGGGGTCAGGACCCCTTTTTAAAGTTACTTGACATGCCAACAGGATCATGGGAGATTTAAATGACTGTTACTTATGTAATTGGAAATAAAGAGCATGGAAATGTATATCAATTCCGTATAATCCAATCATCTTGAAAACATAATCAGAATCACTTGAATAACAGATACTTTTATATGTTATTCATGTGACAACTTGATTTGATAATTTCTTCTTAAAACTAAAATTTTAGGACCTGTCAACCAAAAGATTGAGAAACCCTATATTACAATTTTGCAGTTCTCTCTCTGTGCTATTTAACTTCCTGTTTTAAAAGAGATAACATGCAAAACACCTTGGAGCCATACATGTAAAAAAAAAAAAAGCCTATCGTGTGTGTCAAATCACTATGATGCAGATAAATGTGACATTGTGTGGCCACAAAACCAAAGCGCCATTCATTTTGGCTCTCTATATTTAACAGTATGGCACAACGAGGGCTGTATTTGCTGGCTGTGTGACTCTGTAACCTGTGAGAGGAGATTTTCCAGCAGCCATGTTTGCTGCAGTTTGCCTCTTCAGTCTCTTTCTCCCTAGTGGGATGTTTCCATTGGCACTTCTTCCTCTCCAGCTTTAGTAACGGTGTCATATATTAATATCTCCCCTCAAAGATGAGCGTACGTCTCATAACCCTAACTTGCTCTCATAAGTGCAACCAGGTCTTCCTCCCATAACTGCTGCTGAGAAAGCACCTGTATTATATTACTATATTGCAGTATATATAAACTATATTTACTCAACTGAAATCCAATGTGTGCCACACTCTAAAATACATTGCTTATTTTGTGTTTTATTTTTTATTAAATAGTGTAATGGTACATTACTCTACTGCCAGAATGTAGTTGATCAAGGACATTTTATAGTCTGTTGGGTAGGGATGCATTGACCTTATACACTGGATCAGTACTGGCAGTAATACTGTTCTTTATAAGTAGATTGGGTATCGGCCATAACCTAACAAATCTATGGCTTCTTTAGCTTCCCCCCAACCTAGCCGGCAGCCACGGCAGCACAGTTGTGCGCTGCTTCTGCCCATTCAGAACACTGACATTTCCTGGTGGCAGGTGCAGAGATAACTGCATAACTGAATGCTTAGTAAACTCACCTCAAGTCAGCCCTAGCTTAAAATGCACATTTGCTTTTATTCCTGTACAGGAAGCTCTAGCCTTGCTTTGTGTGCTTTTTGGATATACAACATCTGCATGTGTGTGTTATGTGTGAATCCACTACAGGTATCCGCCAGCTCCAGCTGATGCTGCTGAAAGTGAGTCTGATTCTGGGAGTGGAGATTCATGTCAACGTGGAGTTCGCCAAACTTGTGGAGCCACCAGCGGAGCAGACTGATGACAGTAAGTCTGCGTGTGTGTGCTGTTATCTATATGTTAAAGGATCATGAGTGGCAGTGACACACAGAGAGACTCTCTGCATATCTCAGCTATATATGGAACGCTCCCTGCTCACAAATTACAAGTGATCAGAAAGTTTCCTAGACAGGAGGCATTTGCAGTGGCAGCATTTATAGCACTCTATTGATAGTCTGCTGACAGTTACATTTTAGTTCTGCTTTGAGTTTGCTTTTCTAAGGGTCCCAAAATATGCCAACTGTCCTAAATATGATGTATGGGGACTGTGAAGTTGGCCTTTAAATGTGGATGAGTGAGGAGGATCAGGCAGAGATCTGTCTGCCGTGATCCCAGGGACTTTCTCACTTTAACACTCCAGGGAGCACGATACAACCAGTCGTCGACTTAGAGGACTGAGCAACATACTGTAGCTGCTGTGTGACAGCTGAGAAATAACCACATGAACCTGATGTGGTCAGAAAAAAGAAACAGTCTCCCAATCAAATCAACACTTTAACATGATATGTGAATCAGGGGCCACAAGAAACACTGTAAAGTCCCTAGCATGTGTTATTACTGTCCTCCAGTTTTCGAAGACCTTCGCTACGCATCACCTCTAACTTCCTGTCACCTGACTTTCCTTTCACTATTCACTCACACTGTCCTTAGATTACATGTATGTTATGGTATAAAAATAATCAAATCGAAGTGGGTCCAGCTGATTTGTTGTGTTCTTCCACAGGTCCTGGGTGGCGAGCAGAGGTCCGGCCCTCCAGCCATCCTGTCTCAGACTTTGATTTTGATGTGGTGATTGGAGCTGACGGACGCAAAAACACATTAGACGGTGAGAAAGAAGGACTCGCAAACGGGAATGGTGCTGTGGTGTGAACTATGGCGGTTGATATGGTTCAAAAAGTTTGTTCCTGACCCACATTTGTAGGACAAATATACGCTGCAGTCAAAGCCCCAGTTATTTTTACTGGAAAAGAGGTGAGGTGTCGCAAAGCTGCTTTCAGTCACTGGATAAAGCATTTTCTGTTGACACAGTTTTAACTGGAAGCTTAATAGTGTGGGGTCAGCTGTGTGTGTGTGCTCGTTTATGAACTGTTTGACAGCTATGTTAGCTTTCTGTCCGGGTGTAATTAATGGTATGTGTGTTTTGTGTTCATCTGTGTAAGTGTCTGTGTGGTATATGCGTTGTGCATATGTTTGCTGACACGTAAAGTAACTGATTAATGAAGTAGTAAACATTCTTCTCTGTAAATGGTCGACTCCAGAAGCATTTGTGTCTCTGTGACTGCTGGGACGTAGTAGTCCTAAAAATGCGCCTTTTAATTAAATATTTTTCACCATAGGTTTCCCTCTGCATGGTTCATTGCTAAGGTTTTTATTCCTCTCTTGGCAGGTTTTGGTCGCAAAGAGTTTCGAGGGAAGTTGGCCATCGCCATCACGGCAAACTTTGTCAACAGGAACACCACAGCAGAGGCCAAAGTGGAGGAGATCAGTGGGGTGGCCTTCATCTTTAACCAGAAGTTCTTTCTGGAACTCAAGGAGGAGACAGGTGAGTTAGAAAAAAATGTGGCACCAGCAACCCATACTATAAAGCCTCCTTTTCTTAAGAAAAAACACTTCTCTGTTTGAGTTGTATACCATGTGCTGTCTGTTTGCTTCTCACACTCTAATTGCTCCTTCTTACAGTACTTTAAGTACCCTTTGTAAAGTAATTCTGCTCGTGTTTTCAGGAATTGACTTGGAGAACATAGTTTATTACAAAGACAACACACACTACTTTGTCATGACGGCCAAGAAGCCAAGTCTGCTGGACAAAGGGGTCATCATAAATGTGAGTTTACTCAGGCACGCACATACGCATGTGTACACACAGCCGTATTCATTTTGACACCTGATTTTGATTTAGTCTTAGACAAAAATATTGTTTTTGTCAAATTTTAGTCATTTTATTATTGTTTGTTTTAGTCTAATTTCTGCATTTTCAATTCTTATGTCGTCTTAGGATTCTGAGGCTACAGCTGACACCATCGTTGTCGTGTACAGTTAGCATGGTTAAAGGTGCTTTAGCATAGCATTCCTTTAACATTGTTGGACTCACAATGAACAGTTAAAAAACAAAAGGATCAAAATCGATGTTCGGTCAGAGATTCGGGTGTGTTATGCTAATATAGCCTCAAGCAGAAATGAGGAGCGGGCTACAGAGGTCTTGTAAGCTCACTTACACCCCCAGATTTTTTCATTTTCAGACTTTTAGTCTTCAGCCGACGCTGACTCAAGTGACATCACTTGAGGCAATTTATCAGACTTTGCGTAGCTCCCTCTGGAGCCACAAAAGGCTTTATACAACTTTTGCATATATGCAGTAGTACTCCCCATGTCCTGTAAGAAGACTCTGATGTGTAAAATGGATGGAGTTCCCCTTTAATGCAGTAATTTTCCTTTAACAAATAGAGAACGATTTAGATGGTTAACAGCCTACATTAATGCGAAAGATGGCAAGTTGAAAGTAATGGTAACGTTAGCCATTGATAATGTTATGTAACATAACATTAGTCAAATACAACATGCAGCCAGTGTTGCCAACTATTTTCAATGGAAAGTATCTAAATCCTGCTCAAAAAGTTGCTAGATGATGTCACATACTAATTTGCATATACATGATGTCATTACGCCACTATTTACATACATACAAGATTTAAAAAATGAAGGTTAATAAAAAGTTAAGCTAAACTTAACGGGCTCTAACTAGCTTTATCATTAGCTATCATTAGCTATCATTATTTTTCAAGCTGCTATCGTCTCATCACTATGAATCTAAATCTACCTCTAATTTCAAAAACTTTTTATGTAGGCTATTGAATAGAGTATGAAGTGTCATAGAATAAACTCACTCATAAACTCTATGTATGTTAAGAATAAATAACAGTCAAGTTAAATTATTTAGAATAAACAACAAATGAGAGGGAGTTCCCCAGACAAATGGGGGTTAAGCAGCTAAACAACATCTGAACAAGAGGTATATTTGGGTGGCGGAGGATACTGTTTTGTCAATCAGGAGCATACACTATATAGTATGTAACTGCAGATGCATATAGGTCGTGAATAAGACTTTACTTTGCATTAAAACAGTTAATACCTAATGTGACAACCAAATGGACAAATTATCGTTTAATTTTTATTTGTTGATGAAAATTGGAATACTTCTTGTCATAGTTGTCAACTAATATTTTTCCTCATTGTTTTCGTTGACGAGATAAACACACTTATAGGCAAGAAACAAACACACACATACGGGTTGCAATATTTATTTGCAAGTGTTTTTTTTGGGCAGACAGGAATGTGTGTTCACCAAGCAGTGAGCATCCAGCTTTGGCAGTGAGTGATGGGCCTCTATAGGGGATGATAATGAAATAGGGCTCTAATTAGATTCTCGCACTCTCTCACCTTTCTTCTATCTCCCCTACAGACTCACAAACACCCACACACGGACAGAGGTGTTCTCTCTGTGAGGGTCGTTGTCCTCTACAGAGATTAGGCAGTATAAATGAGGATATTATTATGGCATTGGGGTGCAGACTGGATCATATTAGGACAAGTGTTGTTAACCCTCCCAATTAACAATTATCTGAAAATACAGACACACAAATGCAGAATGTCTTTTTTTTTCTCTCTCTCTCTCTCTCTCACACACACACACACACACACACACACACACACACACACACACACACACACACACACACACACACACACACACACGCGCACACACACACACGCACGCACACAGGTGTTGAAGCCCTGCCTTGCTGTGCCCTCAGTGGTCTCCATCTCATCTTACATTGCCCATTAGTGCAGAGTGATATCTCACTGTGTCAGCTGTGTGACAGCCTCATCACACATAATAACTCACTGATTCAACAAACTGACTAACTTGGTTATGTCATCATGATCCTGTTGCAGAGAAACATGCCAGTCTAAATTTATTTTTCATTTAATTTCTTGAGAAATGTGAATCTTGTTTCTGAATCAGTCCCAATCTTGTTTCTTTGTCCAACACGTCATGCTGGTTCTCAGGAAATGTTATTTTGATAAAAACATGGGATAATGAGTAACGAGTCAAAACAACATGACATTCCTGAGTGACTCAAAGGGAGATGGCATCATTGATGGGGGGCAACATGTTTAGACTGATCACTCACTAATGTCGAGTTCGCACTCAGGCCTGCGATGAGCCACAAGCTGACATGATAATCAGCTGCAGCAGCAAACTGGACTCTGATTGCTCTGGTGATTTTAAAGATTCCAAGCTTGACCATTAAATATTGTTGTTTGGCTGAAGGCAAATTATTTTTTACCTAAGTTCCTTGAAATGAAAGAAAACCAATCAGGGAGCTCAAATGCCCAAAGCCCAGCTTAAATTAGATACTTTTATAGACTCCAAAGGAACAGATATAACAAGAAAGTTCATTTTCTGTTTAATCTTTAGCGAAAAATACTTAGCAAATAGCAAAAATACTTACTGTAAATGTACCTTGAAATGTCAAAGCTAACACATTTAAAAAAAATTTGTGGGGAAAAAGAATGATTCAACAAAATAATAGAGATAGAAAACTGTTACTTCTAACAGCGAAAAGAACCATTATTTTTTAAATTAATTAAATAGATTTTGAGGCTCCAGAGTCACTCCAAAAGCAGTGAAATCTCCCCTTTTTGCATTTTTACAAATAGAATGAAGAAAACAATTTTTGATTCATAGTCTGATTCATGTTATTCCACGCACATTTGTAGTGCCCCCTAGCGGTCGATTTGAAGGAAACTTTCAGGGCATGTTTCAGGTTCTTATGTAGACATAGCCTGGCAGTTTTGTGATTATTGGACAAACAATGCCTGATTTATAGTCTGATTTGCGTTATGCCACGCCCCCGTTTTTTGCATTTGTAGCGCCTGTAAGCTTTGTGATGATTGGTCCAACGGTTGTTGACTTTGGTCTATTTATGTGCTGATCCACACCCTTTTGAAGTTCATTGGTCAATATCTTGCAAAATAAATAAGATATCAACGAGTTTTATACATTTTTTGATAAGCTTCATCCAGTGATGATCCACCAAAAATTTGGTAACGATTGGACCTACGGTTTAGGAAGAGATGTCAGAAATGTGTTTTTCAAAAAGTTCAAAATGGCGGAAAATCTAGTTAGGCGGACTTTAGTGCTCCAAGAGGCTTTTTTGTAGAGCACATTTACACTCACGCTGTGAGGGGCGTGGCCTGTTCAAAATTGCATTTTTGGTCCTTAATTACAGCCCCTTCGGGGCTTGAACCCCTGATTAAGTCGACTTAAAGCTGCATTGAATTTATAAAAAAATGTTACCACAAAATAAGCTCAGAACACACCACTGGCATATTATCACCTAATAACATTGTTAAGGCAATTTTTTTTAGCAAACATTTGCCTATTTACACATCTAGCAGACACGGAGCATTATCATTCATTTAGAGTCATGTTTTTTTCCACCTGACAACTGTAAGTCCAATATTTTCCTTTTAGCTCTGTTTTGGTCTCTACCAACTCATGAGAAAAAACATCTGGCTACTTAGCAGCTAAATAGTACACTATGTCCATGTGCTAGTTGCTAACTTTGTCTTGTCTGCCTTCTAACTGAAAATAGCTGCCTGCTGCTGCTGGAAACAAGGTTGATAAGAGTGGAGTTTGTGGGCTAGAAAACCAACATAATGAGCTAAAAGAGGCTAAAAAGCTCATTAGAGAATCCCTTAGTAGGGAACAGCAGAGTCAGGTGATAATTCTCTGTGGGGTTGTCACTACATCCAACCCCTTTAATGTTACACTTAGTCATTTGATCCATTGTTTATATAAAAATATTGATTAGTGCAGCAGCATTTAGTTTATGTTTTCCGTGATCTCTGCCATAAACCTTCCTTCCCTCATCTCAATGCAGGACTACGTTGAAACAGAGCGACTGCTGAGCCCTGACAACGTCAACCAGGAAGCATTGCTCTCCTACGCCCGTGAGGCAGCTGACTTCGGCACAAACTACCAGCTGCCGTCCCTGGACTACGCCATCAACCACTATGGGCAGCCGGATGTAGCCATGTTTGACTTCACCAGCATGTACGCCTCAGAGAATGCCGCCTTGATCAGGGAGAAACACGGACATCAGCTACTGGTCGCACTGGTGGGAGATAGTCTGCTTGAGGTACGAGGTAGCAGTGACAGCGGGTGTTGCGTTTGAGTCGTCAGAGTTGCTTGACATTCTGGCCTCAGATTGTGTGTGCTCACGCTGACATGTTCTCTGCTTGCAGCCCTTCTGGCCAATGGGTACAGGTTGTGCTCGGGGTTTTCTGGCAGCCTTCGACAGTGCTTGGATGGTTAGGGGCTGGGCACAGGGCAGGAGCCCTCTAGAGATACTGGCTGAGAGGTTTGTGGGTTTGTGTTCCACTTCTTGTAACTTAAGCTAAGCAAGATAGACTTGTCTGTGCTCTCGAATTTATTTTCTCTGGATTTCATACAGATGAAAACAAGCATCAGTCCAGACAGTCAAGGACAGTTAGTTGGTTTGTCTGTACAGCACTTTGGTCCAAAACAAGATAACTTGGCAACTATTGGCCAGCCACTTATTAGTATGTGTATACATGTTCCCCAGAGGATGAGAGAGATAAGAGGTAGGAGATAATTATCCAATTATCAGTTATCAAATGGGCAGATAACTATGAAATGTGCTGAGCAGATTCATGCTCCACAAAGGATGAACCATACACACGGTTTCCCCTATCTCGTTCGTCACTTGTAATTGTCAACTTTGTTCACAAGAAATTTAATATAATGACCAGCTTGCTGTGAAATGTCTTGTGGTAGTTCATGCTCCTCAGGATGAATGCTAAGGTTTATAATGACCCTATGATCTTTCCTCTGGCTCCACTGTCAGCCCAAACTTTGCACTTGTAGACAAGAAATATAAACATGTGAAAGGCAAATTGACTTACCATAAACCGACCACATTCATGCTCCCCAGAGGATAGACCCTTTCTATTTTCCTAGCACCACTCTCAGGCTAAAATGGAAACTTTTCACACAGGATATCTCATAATCTAATGTGCAGATTAGTATCAAATTTGCTAAGCACATTCATATCTTGCAGGGGATACCTTGTGACTGTATATAAAGAAGCTACCTAAACACTAAAACTACCAATAAAGTTGCTGAAACTACACTTTTTACTCTGTACAGGTGCCTCTACAGGTAGCCATTGGAGCTTTACACTTTTTATACTTATTTTACTGTGCTTACGGGTTGGTGTCCTGTTTATGATCTTACTTCTAATGAACTATACCAGCTTTGAAGGAGACCATGAATTCTCTGTGGGTATTTCATGTCGCATGAATCTGAATAGCTTGAGTTCAAATAAACCAGTCTGGATATGTCTAGCGTAAATGCACTTTAAATTATGTAGATTTAATGTTAAAGGTCTTTTATTTATAGCTTTGAAAGCAATGTTTTGTGCTTTCAGCCTGCCTCAGTGTTTGCTGTCTTTAGAGAGATCAAGTGGTTGCAGTGTTCTCAGATCTTTGAAGCTGCAGTATCTTGAATCTGCCAGTTATATCTGCCCTGTTGTTCCTCAGGGAGAGTATCTACCGGCTGCTGCCTCAGACCACTACAGAGAACATCAGTAAAAACTTTGAACAGTATGCCATTGATCCTGCCACCCGCTACCCCAACCTCAACTCCAGCTGTGTACGCCCACACCAGGTCAGTCCAACACTTACATAATGATAATAAACTTTATCTGTATAGCAGTTTTCTTAATTAAGTTACAAAGTGCTTTCTAAGGAAAAGAGAAAAAAAGAAGAAGAAAAGCAAATTAATTAGTAGTTACAGTATGCATTTGAATGAAGCCTGATATCAAAGGAAGTAAAGGAATTAAGAGACATTTTAATCATGGGGCTTCTGCTCTAAGTGACATTGGATTTAAAGTGTTTCAATCTTTTTTTCCATTATTGTGCATGTTGAATCCAGGATATTATATGTTTTTAATGACCAAATATTTCTCAAATAACTTGTTTGGAAGTTGAACTCTTTCTGCTACAAATGCTGCATCGTGAGATCCGACCCCCCCCCTTCCATGCTGTGATGCCACCCAACCACACCTCCCATATAGAACAACAATTGTAGCTATGCATAGCTAATATTTCTAGTATGCAAACCATTGTGTTAGAAATGTTTGGACTGGGGCAAGTGTTAATGCTTGTGTCAAACATGCAAACAAACATACTACATACTGCAAACTACTGAACTATGATTGCTTTTGTACATTTGAGAGTAGTCAACAATGAGTATATTCCTTTAGCTCTGCTAATTAGCAGCCTTTAGCAGCTAATACTACACTAGCTACTTTGATCAAGTATATAGCCATGATTGCTCTTTTCAAGCCATTATTTGTCCACCTTCAGTTGTCTGTTGTGGCTCCCAGGAGATTTGTGTCAACTGCAAATCCTTTAAATCCTACTGTTTGCCTTTGCAATGACTTGGTGTCCATGTGATTGTGTTAAAACTAATCTGATCTAGTTTTAATACAATTTTACTGAATAGAATATTTCCTTACATCTCTTCTCCTGCCTTTCTCTCTTTCTCCTCTTTTCTTTTTTTCAGGTACGTCACCTGTTCATTGATGGCCAACAGGACTCGTGTCACCGGGAAAGAGGAGGACCCACACGTAGATCAGTGAACTTGTCCAGAAGAGGTGAGATGCAGAATCTCTTTTCCCAATCCCCAAACACAAACTGCTGATTAAGTCCTGATGATGTCCTGATGTCATTGTGCATGAAAATATTGATGTGATGGGAAAAAAAAGATCTGATGTGATGACATAGCACTGAAGGTTTCCTCAACCGTTCCTAGATTTAACAATGCTCACTGAGTATGTTTGATGTTTGCATATCGTGAGGAAATTGTTATATTTTCATTTATTTATATATTTATATATATATTTATATATTAGTGAGTATATAGAGTGTTAATTAAGACAGACTGTAGATGCATCAAATATCTTTAGATGATGTAGTGACAGTGAGGATTGCTGCCAACTACTCAGATGGGACTGTATTCTACTTTCAAAGCTCCCTGTCATGTTATAATGGTAATCTGATCATCCTATGAGTCACCACTGAGATTAGATGCATCCACAGCCCCATTAACACTGCATGAAATCTTTCCTTGATACCTTTATAAGTTAAATTTAGACACTCTGTTCATAAACTTGTCTTAACTCTGATTCAGCAACATAGCATGACCAAAACAGTTTTAATGAATGCCGTGCTGTTTGAACACATTTTAACTAATCAGAGTGAACTCAATATAGTTCACTGGAGAGATAAGGTTGACATCATGAATGCTTCCCCAGCCCCTTCTCAGAGAAAACTAGCCATATCTCAGTCACAGGCTGACACACCTCGTCACAGACAATACAGCTGGATAACATTACAACCACATGAGGGTCAAACATGATGCCTTTTACAGAAATGTGCCAACATCCTCGACTCATCAGCAGGGTTAGTATGGAAGCAAATAAGGGTCATTAATATTTTGAGCTTGTGAAATGATGTTCACAAATAATTTCACAGCCTGCAGTTGTATATAACCTTTTGTGTGCATGTGAAAAAAAATTGCATGCACGTATCTGAATGTGAATATGTAAAATAATAATAATTAATTCAAATTTGTGAAGGTGTAATAATGTTTTGCAGCTGTAGAAATATTTAGTGCATGTGTGAAAAAGGTTTGTGCACACATATAATTTGCACATGTGGAAAAACTTTTGTAGCTGTAGAAATATTTGGTGTATGTGTAATTAAAATTTGTGCATGTGACATGATCACACAAATTTCCTATTATGTGTATACGACACTGAAGTTACAAGCAACGAGTTACAAGCACGAATTTTGACCCTGTTTTACACCTGAGCTGACCGGCCAATCAGCACGTTGCCCAATTAACTGTATGGGGCCAATAGAGTTGTCTTCTCTATGATGGAGGTTGCTCCCAGAGAGGAAAAAGTCCTTGTTTAGTCACGTTACAGCAGTATTAATATATATTTTTGTCCACTTGGGGGCAGCAGAGCAACCTTTACATATTATCACCTTATGTTATAACGTGTTAGCAAACAGTGGCTTATTTACACATCCAAAGCAACATTAGCATTTATTTGGAGTTCTGTATCTGGCAACTCGTTGAATGAAAGTCCAATATTCACTATCCTTTTAGCGCTGTTTTGGTCTCTATCAACTCCTGAAAAATGTATTTGGCTCTTAAGCTGCTACTGTGAGTGCTCCAGCTAGTCGATAACTTTGTCTGTCTCCTTGTGCTGGGCGCAGGTAGTGTACAATGGGTTTATCAGAGTTTTTATAAAAAGCTGCCTCCTGCTGCTAGAAATTAGGTTGATAAAGAATGGTGAGACAGAACCAAAACATTAAAGTTGCAGGCTGTAAAAACAAAGCATTGAGCTAAAAGACTTCGTAGAGCTGAGGGGAAATGCAGAGTTGGTGATAATTCTCTGTGGGTTTATCACTATGATTGACCTCTCACCCATTGTAGATAAGAATATTGATTATTGGAGCTTTAAGTCTTGACACTCAAGATCTAAATCAAATCCAATGTTTGGATTCAAGGCCTTTGTGGTGCTGTTGACTTTTATTGCAGTACACTGAGAGGTGTTTCTAATATTTTGTCCACTAAATATGAGAAACAGCCCTCAGTATAACACAAAACAGCACAGCAAACCACAGCCTCCTAAATGACCATAAAGTTAAATCAACACCTTATTTCCCATGAAACAAAATGTCTTTTAATATAAAAGGTATCAATGCAAGCTTTCAGTAACCCACCTACCTCTTTTTCCCCATTACTTTCGTAGACAGATCAACCCTGAATAATAGAAGAAGTGCCATGAAGTTACAGTCATATGCATTTTAAAGCGCATCAAAGCGAGTGCTGCATATCTTCAAAGTTGGCCGATTTGTGCACTGGCCTGAATGTCTGCTCTGTCTCTGTATTTGCTGCCAAAGTGCTTTAGGCTTGGGAGGACATTCAAGTTTGTCAAGTCACAAGGCTCAAGTGAACCCCCAAGTCACTGGTTCACCAGCTTGACAGTACCTTTCTGACACTATTTCTCTCCTGCAGAGTCTGAGGTGCGTCCTGGCCGACTGCTGACCTGGTGTCAGAAGCAGACTCAGGGCTACAGAGGTGTTGACATCACCAACCTCACATCTTCATGGAGGAACGGCCTGGCCCTCTGTGCTCTCATACACCGCCAGAGGCCTGAGCTCATGTAAGAACACACACAAAAGCACACACAGTCCTTTCAGGAAACACATGTGGAAATGTTAACAGTTATCAGGCCTGGGCGGTTTTCTGTTGGCTTGTGAAGCGTCACCTATCCAGACTGGCTCTCTTTGAGCTCAGCGGGATGAAATTCATCTTTGTATTGAAGTAGTGTGCAAATAGTCAGCTCTCAGCTCAGAAATATTACCTAGTTAGTTAGGTAGTTAGTTAAACTTTATTTATTTATTCAGGACAAACTACATATACTACTCTGTATATTGTACATAGTGTTCTTTATTTATTTTCTTGGATTTATTTCTTTATACCTCGTGTTTCCTTGTAAACGGCATTCAGAGTGGAAGGCAAAGGAAGAATTTCATTGTACGGGGAAACTTGTTTATAACTGTGCATATGACAATAAACGCTTTGGCTTTGATACACAATATTAGAAATATAATCTAGTGAAGTTTTAAAGTCTCTCAGAGGAATGAATGTCTCTAACTTCAAGCCTTGTTGCAGTTCATTCCAGTAGTAAGGTGCATAGTACCTATCCTGTGATCTGGTGTCATGGCTATAGCTCTGAACTCAACTAAGGATGTTAAATATCTCGGCAGCTTAAATAGCAAGGCCTTATAAATGAAGACACAGGTATGCTGATGCATTCTAAATGCTAGTGATGAGCATCCAACCTTTTCACATAACTCACAGTGGTGAGTGCAAGAGCTATCTTGTCTAATGAATCGAATGGTACTGTGGTAGACAGCATCCAGTGGTTTAAGTTTAGTGGCAGCAGCATGAGCATACAGGATATCTCCATAATCCAATGTAAACATTATGGTAGATTGTATAATGTTTTTCTTGTTTTCAAAGGAGAAACAAGCTCTGTTTCAGTATAAGAATCAAATTAGAATTTTTAATTTAAGAGCAAGATGTTCAACATGAGTTTTGCAGGACAATCTGTTGTTTAGTCAAATTCTTAAGTATTTATAATGCTGTACTGTGTCAGATCTCCATTTAGTGCATAGATAGGATTGGGAACATCACTGGTTCATGCTCTTGTGAAATGCACACATTTTGTTTTTTTACAAGCTTTAAATTAAGCAGGGAGGTCTGGAGGCGTCGAAGGCATCAAAATCGCACTGTAATATGGAGAAGGCCTGGTTTGTGGTGGGGCCGATGCCATACAAGATGGCATCATCAGCATAGAAGTGGGCATTACAGTACAGAGTTGGAACATAAATATTATTTATGTACAGAGCATATAGCAGTGGGCTTAATATTGATCCTTGAGGGACACCTTTATCACCCATTTAGAGACTTGATTTGAAACCATCTGCAACAACAGTTTGGACTCTACCAGAGAGGTATAACTTGAACCAGCTGTAAGCAAAATCATCGAAACCCATAGAAAGCAGCTTGTTTAACAAAATGTTGTGATCAACAGTATCAAAATCCCTGGACAGATCTACAAAGAGTGTGGCACAGTGTTGTATACGGAACATTTGTACAAGCATTGAATAGGCTCATAATGTTGTAGTTATCATAAAGTTGTAGTTGATTTTTGCACTTTTACTAAGTAATTCTTAAACATGAAAGATTAATTGAACCTTGAAAGTTGAATCAGCTGACTACTAATAGGCATTGCAATCCTCTGTGAATTGTAAGACCTGTTTCTATTTTCACATTGACTCTTGTCCTCTGTCACATTATTTGACAAATGTAAGAGAATAGTTTATTTCCTTGTTTAATGCTCCACTTTTAAGTTGCATGTGATTTTGCTGACACTCCATCCAAGTGATTATGGTGAACTTAACCGCTGATTAATCTAATTCAAAACAGGCTGTCATATAGTCCACACTGACCTACTTGATCCAGTCTGCTCACACACATCTGAGAAAGCAAATGAAAGTGTCAGAGAGATCGGTTGGAGTGACATAATTTCTCTGAGGGGTGCTCATTTTGTACATCTCAAACATCTTAATCCTTGTCATAGCAAGTAGCTGTGATTTCACACATACTGTATGATCTGTACTCATATAGAGATGATTTTTGAATGGTTGGTGTTTTTTTCCATGGTCCCAACATTTACCTGTCAAATAGAGCAGTCGCAGTAGCTAGTCGCCAACTGTGTCTGCCTGCTGTTTGGTGCTGAACAGGTAGTGTACAGTGGGTTTTTAGAGCTTTTTCTCTGTAAACAGCTGCCTGCTGCAGCCGAAAACGACCCTATGAGAGCAGTGAGAGTGAGCCAAAACAGTAAAATTACAGCTGGAGAGCTAAACAATGAGCTGAAACTTGCTGTAAAGCCGAGCTAATATTAACATTATCTTTCCTGTTGTTCCATGCTCAGGCCAAACTCTACATTTCTGCCTCAATAGTGATAAGACTCTAAGCAGCCTTATATATTATATTATATTATATTATATTTGGGTTCAGGAGGCAGACACCATCTCCACATTTAAGAGTAGGCTTAAGACTTTCCTCTTTGATAAAACTTAGTTAGGGCTGGATTGGGTGAGCCCTGAACCATCCCTTAGTTATGCTGCTATAGGCCTAGACTGCTGGGTGACTTCCCATGATGCACCTCTTTCCTCTCTCCTTCTCTCCCTCTCCATCTGTATGCATTTTTATCCCACTATTAAGTCTGGTTCTGTCCAAGGTTTCTGCCTCTTAAAGGAAGGTTTTTTCTTGCCACTGTCGCCAAGTGCTTGCTCATGGTGGGAATTGTTGGGTCTCTGTAAATATTATAAAGAGTATGGTCTAGACCTGCTCTATAGGAAAAGTGCAATGAGATAACTTCTGTTATGAATTGGCACAATATACTGAAAATAAATAAATAAAAATTGAATATGTGCACTGGCATGGCTAGAGATTTTTAGTCTTGTTATCATCACATCAGGAAGCAGATATGTCAGTGCAGTGCATACAGACAGAAATAATTCTTTAATTCAGCATGGCATTATTTTATCTTTAACTCTTCTTCATCACTTAGTGAATGACAAACAGAAACAGCTAGATCCCAAAAATCATCTAAAGCAGCATCCCCTTTCCACCTTCTCTTTTCCTCTTGTCATCTCACCTCATCGTTCTCTTCTGCCATCGTTGGGAATATGGGGGATGTTTCAAGAAACATTATACACTCATACACTAACCTCCCCTCACTTTTGTTCTTCCTCAGTGACTATGACTCTCTTAACGAGGAGGATGTGGCGGGGAAC
This sequence comes from Siniperca chuatsi, assembly GCF_020085105.1. Classification (NCBI taxonomy): domain Eukaryota; kingdom Metazoa; phylum Chordata; class Actinopteri; order Centrarchiformes; family Sinipercidae; genus Siniperca; species Siniperca chuatsi. The sequence continues at coordinate 24,889,468 of NC_058045.1, read as the reverse complement.
AACCAGTTGGCTTTTGACTTGGCAGAGCGAGAGTTTGGCATCCAGCCGGTGACGAGAGGAAAGGAGATGGCTGCGGAGGCTGAACCAGACAAGCTGCTGATGGTTCTTTACCTCTCCAAATTCTACGAGGCCTTCAGGAACTCCCCAGGAAACAACTATGGTCAGGCTAATTCCTGCTTCTGTCAGAGAATCAAAACAGGGGCTATGAACTTGTTTCATTAACTGCTGCGAAGCTCTTAAGCATATATTTGTGAGTGCTATAACGTGAAAAATAAGGGGGATTAAATTCTAAAGCTAAATGGCAAGTAATCATAAAGTACTGATGTTTTCTGGTTGAAGTGACAGTGAATCCTGATAGGGAGAAGTAATAATCATGAATGACCATGTGGTCTCTCACATGAAATAATTCCAAAATTAGATGTGGCTATATAGTTGATTGAGTTCATTATTTTTCAGTAGTAGAAGGCATGAATGATATTTTATTGTTAAAAGGTCAGTCTAAGTAATGCTAATCTCCTACTGTCACTAAACATTGTGAATGCTAAGGACAAAAGCAAAATACCTCTAGAGACTTGTTGATTGATTTAGGAGTTTTTGTTCTCCTTACTCTGAAATGTCAGGTCAGTCTTCATAAAGTCCTTGAATCTAACTGTACAGGACTGGAAACAAAAAATCTTAACACAACACCACTATCAACTATTGCGTCCAACATTACCATAGTCAGAGTGTCGATGCCTCTCTGACTTCCCAACCCCAGTTTGACGAAAGGAAATGATTAGTTTACATATTCACTCCAGCGTATGAAAAAGGGATCCAGCCATACAGAACCAACAGATGGGGAAGTGCCTGGGCCAGCTATGCAGTGCACGGTTGGACGCAGAGTTTCACCCTGACTGCCAAAAAATGTGTAATACTATACCTAACCAAAAAGCTGTGAAAATAGGATCTCATTCCTTTTTTATTCCTAACAGGGAAATAGTACTTTTGCCCTTTCTGTTAGGGAATAGTACTACAAAATATCCAAATAAATCATTAAGTTTAGAGAAGCTAACAGAGGTCAGAGTCAGGCTGGTCTTCAAAAATCTCTGGTGCTACGTAGTGTTGCTTTGGACACATTTTCAAAGTCTGTTAAAGTCAGTATACAGTACATTCTGCTAAAGAATAGACCGAGTTGTTTTTTTAAATAACTGAGGCTCAGGGACTATTTTATCCACTGCCTGAGCTAGAGTTGTACGTTACACAACCGTGGTCAGGTTAGTCCCTGCTAGAGACATGACTGGTATGTGTGCTATGTCAGTGCAAGCCATATCCAATCACTCTGCGTAACTTTGGAGGCCCTCAGCTCTGGTCACACCACCACTGTAAGCTCCAGCTTCGCCACGTTTCACTTCTAGTGCTTTAATGTGTATGCCCTGCGGACGTCTGTGTCACCCACACTGCTGTCACCACGCAGCAATCCACACCTCTGAAAGGCTGGAAAAATAAGTTACTTTCAGCTAACCATTTTCACAGTCCATTTGGGGGGAATTTGCGGACATTTTAGGAGCTTAAGTGTATGGTTTGGTTATATTTAGCCAGTAATGATGTCTACACTGTGCGCCCTTGAACTATAATAGCCTTGGGTAATTGTTATGCAAAATTGCAATAAAAGCTTATGAGTAGATCAACATTAGAAGTTGTTTTTGTGCTTTAAACTACCCAAAATAACAAAAGTAATGGGTGGAAAATGTTCAGCATTCGAAAAGGAAACCTCCCTTTCTGCTCAGAGAGCATAATTAGCTATTAGCATCGAGCAATCTGGACAGAGACCCGTAGGTTTTAATAAAGTGGTGAATAATTTTGCATAGAAACTGGTGAGGAGGAAATGCCTGTTTTAAGGTAAAGCAGCTCACACTGTTACTGTGTATGTATGAATATTTAATGAATTGTGCAAATGTTTGTCAGGATCTATGATCAATGCTTTGGTGATCAGTTTGACGTGCGTTTTAACGTGGGACTTGGTGACAGCTGATAGAGGTGGCAAACCGATAGCTGTGGATGGAAAATGCAGGTTACGCTTGTAATATTCCAGAAAGAAAAAAAAAGTGCCAAGTATCTTGTCATGATCCTGTGAGACTGATAAATAGGTCACCCAGGCATATATCCACTTCTGTCTGGTATATTTTGATTGTAAACAGCAGGAATTTCATATATGCTAACTTTTTTATGCTAATGTTACTCGTGTGAGGGGAGCTTCTGTGCTCTGAACTTGTGATGGTCTGGGATACACACTGTTCATTTCTCACTACCTGCAAGAGCAAACTTATTGTAGTCGTGGTTAGCATTGTCACTGCTACTAGCTACCATTTCTGACTGGACTATCGTGTCATGTTAGCTAGCCAGAACCGACAGATCTCTATCAACGTGAGGTGAGCACCATAGAAAGTTTGGGAAATGTGAGGACAAGTGCCACATAAAGATTCACCTTCTAAAAATGTTACTGGTTTCCAGCAAGTTGCTTCACTTATTAATACTGATAATGTCCATAATTAAGCTATCATAACATTGTGGCAGCGTGTTTTCATCCTCCCTGCTGCAAGCACGTCCTCGATTGTTTGGAAATGGGAAACCTGTCTAGAGGGACTTTCATTTCAAATGGATCCTACTGAACAACTTTTAAAGTGTTCAGTATCTTCATCTGAGATTAAATTGTTTGTTTGTTCTGAAAATGAATGAATAAGCTTAATGTAAACCTAATATGACTGTGTTTTATATTCCAGGTTCAAAAGAACCAGATGAGAATAGTAAAGAATATCCACCTAAAACCAACCACAAACTGCTGAACCAGCCCCAGCCCAGGAAGAGGATACCCAGGGTAAAGCCAAATACTGTCTACTGACAAACATTTGATGCTTTCATTTAGGATTAAGAGTTGATTTATTTTTCATCAATCACCAGTACACTATTCAGTCATTGAAATCTTGATTAGATAAGCTAAAGCTAACATAGAGATCGAGGCATCGTTTGTAATAAACATGTAATGTAATCATGAACACTAGCTGTCAACCTGCACGATGATTAGAGGGATTCTTGATGTCTGCCCACGTGAGCAGTCTATCACATGATTAGCTTCCAGTATCAACTTTTACACTAATTACAATCTTAGTGGCTCTTTGTTCATTTGAACAAGGAGGATGATCCAGATGTATACGATTCAATGTCTCTCTGAATTAATCTTTATTGTGGTGTCTGCTGTCACAGGATGACAAGAAACAGGAAGACGATTCTGTTAACAAGAGACGGCGAAAGGGCAACCACTACCTCACAGAGGTAAGTTCAACAGGAGATCTAAAATGTTCTAGTTAGTTTCTAAATAGTAAAACAACTTCAGAAGTATAACTGCTCAGTTATATTTTATGTTAAATAGACTTTCTGATTGGCTGCTCCAATGTTGAAAACCTGTGTTAAGATAGTAGTCGACCATAGTTTGTACCTTCTTTGTTTTGTGAGAATAGGACCACAGTATCTTTCTGTTATCAGTCCAGAACAACACAAGTAACCTGCGCTCTGTGTGATACAGTATTTGGTACATATTGATCCCTATCCCTGCTACTTTTACCTCCTCTCCCACCTCTATCATCCCCTCTGTGTCCCTGGCATGGCATCAGTTGTCTTGTCACAGTGCGCCCCCTGCTGGTGAGGATGGGGAGCTGCGGGAGAACAAGGTCCGCTCCATGGCAACTCAGCTGCTGGCCAAGTTTGAGGAGAACTCCTCGACCGCAAAGACACACAGCAAGGTGAGAGACGGACAGTTTGAATACTGTCCCATATCAGAAGGGACTGTGACACCCATTTCACTTTCAGATCCACAAGAGAGTCGAATTGGATTCATTTTTTTACTTGATAACACGTTAACAGTTTTAATTTTGACTGTGCTCTCTGTTTTTGGCCTTACTGATTTGTTTCAACCAGAGAAAGAATTCTCTGTCATTGCAGCTGACTAACTGGCTTCAGTATGGAAGCAAAGAAAGGCATAATAATTTGAATCTAATCTGAATAAGCAACTGAATACCAAATTGTGAAATGTATCATTACTGAATACCTAATGTTTACATTTAAAACCACTTTATTTATCTGTCTAATGTACAATGTTTGAGTTCCCCTCTTTAGGTTTCCTGGAGGACATAAGTATTGATTTATTTAGAACATACGGGCTACTGACAATACTGCTCACTCATGTATTTTTGGGATATTAGGGGCTTGCATCACATGACTGACAGAACATAAGCTGATAGGACAGAGGTCTGATTGATTCTATTCAGGCTTGACTGCTTATCCAACACTAACTTTATTCTACTATTTACACTGAGCACATTTGGCACAAAAAAAATGTCTCTTATCTTAATCTAGTCTTGGTACGTTGAGATTGGTGAGGCACCTCAACCATAATGTGCCACTCTGTCATCTACTATTCTGTTGCCAACTTCTCCTGTTCAATACCTGTGTTTTATTGTATCTGGGTTCTCTTAAGACACTTTCCTTTGAATTTCCTTTCCTTTTTCCTTTCCTTTCCTCCTTGCATCAGTCTGATGAGGACCCATCCGATCCATCCTTTTCTCCTCCTCTGTCTCCTTCCAACACCCCACTTCCTCTCTCAGAGGAGGAGGACGAGGATGAGGACGAGGAGGAGGAGGAGGCGGAAGAGGAGAGAGAAAACCCCCGTTTTGCAAAGCCTAAGGACGTCCCCCCTCCTCCTCCTCTGCCTCCCCCTCGCCCCAGGTGGCAGGTATGCTTCCCTCTGAACTCTTCTCAGCTCCTTCTGTTGTGAATGTGGTTGGATGGGCTCTGTTATTGATTAACAGCCATTTGTGGCTCTCTTATTTAACAAGCTTAAGATGAATCATATGTGTCCTCACATGTTCTTTTCTTCCACATTATTAAATGAGCTGTGAGTTTCATTTAAGCATTACAAATAGGTACATAAATGTGTAACATTTGTATAGCTTCTATAAACCCATACTCCTCTTTCTCCTCGTCTCTTCTTCCTGTTTCCAGCCTTCCATTTACCTTCGCTTACTGGAGAATCCCACTGCTGTGGCTCAGCAAACCAGTGTCCTCTATTCCTCCAAATCTTCTCACCCTCAGAGCAGCTACAGTCGCTCTCCTTCACCCTCAAGCTCTAAGATTCAATTAAGTTCTCCCCGCTCACAGAGCCCTAATTTTACTGAACATTACTACCCAGAACGCACCTCTCCTGCCCTGATGACCAGTCATTTCTCTGCTTCTGATATTGATCATTCCTCTGAGAGGTCAGAGGAGTCGATGCAGCAGGTGAATTTCATGCCAGTTCTGTACAATATTTTTTATCACAACCGCAAAAAATTTGGTTCTAACTCATTTTGACGTGTTCTCTTCCGATTTTCACCACCACGTGCTGTCCGTGCAGAGAAAAGCCCAGAGCCTGTCTACTAGGGAATTTTCTAGGAGGAGTATAAAGGACAGAGCCGTCCTCCTCTCCTCCATGTTTCCTGGGTCCAACAGACCTCCTGCTGCTCCTCTTTCTCCTCTTTCTGAATCACAGGTTGTGTATTGCATCAACCACTTTTTCATGCTTGACTAATGTCGTAGTTGCGACTACTGCATGTTCATGATAACAGCGTGCATCATGGTTCCATATGTAAAAGGTGCAGCACATTGATCCATTTACATTCAGTCTATGTTCAAGCATGTGGCAGCTGCTGAGCTGCTTTGGTGGCTCTGAGACCTTAGAAGTTTTCTTCTAAAAATGAACAGATTTATATTGTTTTATTAAATACTTTGTATTACACTTGGCAGCTCTCCTGGGTATCCTGGATGTTCAGATCTGAACTTCACATCTTGAATTTTTGTTATTAGCTTATTGAATTTGAGCAATTTGAATATAGGTTTTGAATCAGAATTTGTGAAACCTAAAAAAAAAAAAAAATGTATACCTGAAATAAAGTTTTTGAAATTGCACAACTTGAAACTGACTATTAAAATTTCAAAGAGTGGAATTCAGACTTCATAAATTCAGATGCTTTTCAGTGCTACAAATTCAGTAATATTTAAATTTCATTATTGAGTATTAAGTAGTAATTACATTTCAAAATGAGGTATTTAGCTGCTGCTAAGATTCAGATCATTATGGCAATTATTTGCTTCCACATTATAGAATCTCTTCGTATAGCTTATTACAGTATCATTTGCTGACATTGCTGAAGTGTGTTTAAGAACTCTAGTTAACACTAACAGTGTTGTTTGTCAAATGAATAATCTGTTAATAGACACTTGTACGTGATGGTGGTGTATTAAAGCCCCAGAAGACTTATCACAGTAACTATTCATCGCTGAATAAGCAACAGTTAAATGTTGGAGAAAAATACACCCTTAGTTCTTAAGTGTTAAACTCTTAGTAATTAATACGTAACTTAATCTGCTTTACCAGGACTTTGTGTGTGTGGTTTGATGACATTTGATTGACAGTGGCCGGGCAACGTAAGCAATTAACCCCACAACTTTCATCACATTTTGTTTCAAATATGGCTACTTCTCGATTGGTACTTAGAAATACGTGACATCACTTTTTTCCAAGTGAGCCACACCCATGTCAAAGCAGTGAGAAGAGCACACACCAAACAGCAAAGACAGAAATCTCTCATTTGAAATAACCAAAACTGTTCCAGGACTCCAGTGGACATAATAAGAAGCTGATTGAGAAAAAAGGTTCTCAGGGCCTTTAACTGTGTTTCTGTCCATTTTGTAATCGGTCAGCTTTAACTAACACACTTGACATTCTTTTTTTGATTTACGTTGTAGAAAAGTTCCCTTCTGAAACAAAAGCGTGCTGATTTGTTTGAGCTTTTCATTTGATGTGATCAAGTTATTTTCTCTCCAGTTTGATCCTTCTATTCTACTCAGTCTTTCATTTCTGTTTGACTCTTCTTCTGTAGGTGGAACTATCTACCTCTTCCTCTCCTTCCTTGTCTCCACCTCCTCCTCCTTCTGCCTCTGTGTGTAAGAGCTCCACCATCTATTCTGTAGTCCACCCTGTCCCTGACCCCACTGCCCAGGCCGGCTTCTCCTCTGTCCCCCTGTATACTGCTGGACACAAAACACAGAAAGACTCCTCTGCTCCCTCGTCTTTCACTAACTCTGAAAAAACAGACCAAATCTCTTCTCTTCTTGTCGATTCTGCCACATGCAACGACAAAACATCTACTGCCCTCTCTCCGACTTGCTTTGATGAGAGCCAGGAAATCTCATCTGCCCTCTCTGATACTAACTGTGAACATGGACACAGCAGCTCATCTTCCCATCCAGATTCTTTACTGCACAAGGAAAACTATGAGAGGATGCATGACAGTTCTCTGAATAATCTGGAAAGTGAGCAGGGGAAGGTCCACAAAACTGCTCAGGAGACATTTGGCGATAAGAAATTAGCTGAAAATGATCACATGAAGGTAACCGTTTCCTCATGCATATCAATAGCCTGCCTGAAGACAGCCTGCTAGTCCTTAATAACCTGCAGATCTCCAGTATCTTAAGTATCCTACTAGTTTCCCAGATCAGCTATCTTAATGGGGCCCAACATGGGCTGGCACTGCAAATGAATACAGTACAAACCAAATCCAGATCGCAGCACATGCATTTTCAAATGATACTTCAAAAACTACAAAATTACTAAGTATTCGGATTCAAATAACTTTCCTTCATGTCTACAGCAAGATTCATAAATTACTTATGCAGCATATATAATTGTAATCTAAAAGAGAAATTAAAATAAAGACTAATTAAAAATCCATCTTCCCTTCTTTTCCCGAGCTTTTGAGACATAGTTAGCTAACTTTAAGACATCAAAATAATCATTCCAGTGACACCAAATGACTAAAAGGGACCTCTTTTGAACCCATAATGTGTGGTTTGCTAACAATGTTGTTACTCTCTTCACTGAATTTATCCTGTAAAATGTCCTTGTAACTGTTGCATTCTTCCAGAAGCCAAACATTTTCTGCCAGAGTGAAAGGAGCTGAGCGGTTTTGACGTGGTTACTCCGTCAGCTATGTTTTTTAGTTTGAAAAAAGTCTTAATTTACCCAGAATTCATTTAAAATTGGTCCTATTTAACATAATCAAGAACTAGACAGCTTTGTGCAGTGGATGGATTAAGACGTCTATCTGAAGTCTGACGAGAGTCAAAGTCTATATCTTTGTGAAACCAGGTCCAGAATATTTTTGTAGAGTTTTGTAGAGCCAACCTTGAACTTATCTTTACAATTTAAATGTATTATTCTTAAAGCCTAAGACACTGGAACTGCTCTCTCCCAAAGCTACAAGCAGGTGAAATAACTGCATATCTGATATCACTGGGATATAAAATCATGTTAAAGATCTGGTATGTGGGGTTTCTAGCATATAAGCTTCATTTGGCTGTGACAACTCAAGTTGATGTCTTGATAGCTCATTAATTTCAACACAGCATTCATTATCCATGGAGCAAGCTTACATATTTAATTTTTTTTTATTGTATTCATGTATTTCTGATTTCCCGCCTGAGGAAAGGGTGGTGTTAGATCAAACACAGTCAATTCATAGAGGTGTAGGAAGAACACCAGGATTCTTAGAAATTCTTGGCTCTCAGATTTCATATGACATATGAACTGCATCTTATTGCACAAATGATGTTCATTCTGGTGTTTGTTTAGTGCAACGGGAGCTGCGCTCTTGAGACCCCTAGAAGAATCACTCAAAAGTCAATTGTTCGCTCTGAGAGTTGTCCTACTGGAGCTCCTAGTTACATTAAAGAGGTACTAGTCGATACCTCCGTCTAAATGCAGTTCTCTAAATTCAAAGTAAATCATGCCTTTTCTGCTTTTTCATCTGTCTTCTTTCTAACTCCTGTCTGTGGTTTCCATTTCCTTCCTTTTTTTCCCTCCAACCCTCTGCACCTGTGTTTCCCTGGTGTTAACGTTAGCGTACAGTCGGAAAAGTATCATCAGCCATTGATGCTAAAGCTCAGATACTGGCCGTCCTCTATGAGACAGACCACAGGCCCAATGCCACACCGGTAAGATGCATGTGGATGTTTCAGAAACAAATCTAACCCAGAGTTCATGGGCTTTATTTTATTTATTTTTATTTTTCAATGAAGGTGCAATACAGCTTCCACGTTGAATTAGCAGCAGCATCATTAGGAAGAGGTGTCATTGCTGAGTGTGATTTCAAGTTTTTTGTCTATTTTGTAACCTATAGATTTAGATGGTTGGATTTAAAGCAGATAATCTGCCTTTTTTTTTTTTAGGCTCTAGTTCCCTGGCCACGGAGGGCTCCTAAGGCTGAAGGGGTAAATGGGTTCTGCTTTGTCTTCATGAGGGCAAAGCAACAGAGCAGCTAGTGTATTTGCAACAGTGTTAGATGGTTTTGCACAACAGAGAAATTAAATGAAGCTTCAGAGGACTGGCTGTATTTGCATATATATGTACATATATATAACAGCTTATATACATCTGCATGCAATTATCGGTAACTTTAAGTCATTATTAACCACTGCTTGGCCTAAAAGTGCCTACTGGTTTGAAAGAGCTTGGTAGCTACAGTGTAGCTAGAAGAGATGATGATTGAAGTCACATGATTTGAACTCAAGTCTAACTCAAATCACAGTTCTACTTATTTGCCTTGATACATGAAGAGAATTAATTAACACTTGTGTTGGGTTCTAGTGACATGAGACTTGACATTGGACTTAATTTAAGTAAAAGTAAACTGGCAGCAGCTTCAGTGGTATTAAGTTCCATGTTTGAGATATTGAGCTTTATTTCACTTACTAAATTGTTACTATATTTTCTGACTTGGCATCGCTTGATTTTCTACATTTTACTTGAGAGTTGACTTGAGATTGGTACTTGTTAATTTAGAACTTGGGAGTTGACTCAAAACTTATGTCTTAAAGGAATAGTTCGACATTCTGAGAATTATGCTCATTTTCTTTCTTGCAGAGTTAGATGAGAAGATTGATACCACTTGCATGTCTGTATGGTAAATATGAAGCTGCAGCCTGCAACTGCTTAGCTTAGCATAAAGACTGGAAACAGGGGGAAATGGCTAGCTTAGCTCTGTACCAAAGAAAAAAATCTACCTACCAGCCTCCCACATTGAATTACTGTAATTGTTTAATCCGTACAAAAATGGAAGTGTAAAAATGACAGGTTGTGGTTGAACAGGGGTTTATGTGCTGGATTCATTTCTTGGCCGGGCGCATTGACTTCCTGGAGTCTCTGATGGTGATGACAAGACAGTGTAATTCCCAAAATGTCAGACTATTGCTTTAAGACTTGAGACTGACCTGGGCCTCGAGCAATCCCTAGACTGGCATTTACTGTTTTGATATCCTGGTACAATAAAATGTTTCCACAGTGAGGTCTGTGGATTATCAGGAGTAACTGGGACATAAATGTTATTGACATTTGCTTTTGGTAAACTGAGCCCTTGCAGTCTCAAAAAAACATTCACATATTGTTTTATGGTAGCTGCTAGCCTGTTGCAGTAATTCAACTTGGCAACACCACTTTTTTTCACATTGCACCTATTCATAGAACAAACTGCGACTCACAAAGAATTTCTTGTCATTCCTCACTGATTTTATGGCAATTATGGCCAACATTTTCTATGATAGGTGCAAGTGCTTTTAAAAGTTACCATCTCACTGCTGGACCATGTGACTAGTGTGTTTTGCGTACTTTTTTGCAGGCATCTCTCAGAAGTAGTCAACAACTCTTAAATAACTTGTCTTGAAGGCAGCATGTAACATCTATGTAAACTGGTCCTGGTCTTCTTCCTCTCAGTGTGTAGTGCGTAAGGACTTCCCTCCCGGGCTCGGCGGCAGTGACACCTGCCACTTCTGCACCAAGCGGGTGTACGTGATGGAGAGACTGAGCACTGAGGGCTACTTCTTCCACCGCGAGTGTTTCCGCTGTCACGTCTGTAACTGCACCCTTCGTCTGGGAGGGCACACCTTCGACTCGCAGGAGGGTACGTTTGATTCCCTGTACTATGGATGTGTTTGTTCTGCAGATGTAGTTAGATCAGTTTGTCCAATGAAACACTAGAAACCTGACTTATTGTCCTTTTCAGCCTTGTGTTAGCCCTGGTGTTACTCAGAAATATTTTATGGATGTTGTCTCTTTTTAGTTTTCAGAGGTTTGATGAATAATTCCAATTTTGGAAATGTTGTTTTGTGTCAGTGTATCATTTTAAGGAGATCTTTTATTGTACTGGACTCTAAGCTGAGTGGGTTTGCGATTTCTCTTACAGCGAAGTTCTACTGCAAGATGCATTATGCCCAGCGCCAGTCCAGCACTCACATGGGGAGGATCAGAAGGAGAATGGTAAGGAACACTGCAGTGGTTACAAAAAGCAGCAAAACTAACTAGAAAACACACCTAAAATTTCAAGACATTTTAAGTGTGTTTGCAGCCCGCCAATCATTTTGCATCCAAACAACATGCCGTCACTCCTTTACTCGCTTGCTGTCGTTTACCTGCTACATGATTAGCTGGTGTGCTGCTGTTCAGTTGTGGATTTGTCATTATCATAATCATAACAGAAAAATAATATTTCTCCTGTGCCCCACGGTTCACAAGTTAGATGGAAAATGCTGTATAACTCACCACATGGTGGTGCTGAGTACACGTGTATGATTTCTTTAATGACCACAGAATTATAGTTATTTAAATTCATGTTTTGAGTGTAAATGGCCGGAGCCTAGTCAGGTCGCATTGGCCACATGGTGGTGCTATTGTTTGAATATGTTGAGAAGATGCTCAACGGGCACCTCTGTACCAAGTATGATGTCTTTTATGACCATTTCATTTCATTTTTTTACTGTAGCACCACCTATAGGTGAAATACAATAACATACATAATTGTTTAATGTCATATCTGAACATGTCTAGTAAAATTGTTTGCAATTCAATGTTGCATTGCAGAGTTAAGGCATTTTAGGTCAATAGGCCACACCTCTAAGACTTTGGTAGCCAGTTATAGAAAAATGAGATATCCAAGTTGTTTTTTGGATTTCTTCAAATATGGCATGTAAAGATTGGATGAAGATTGGATGAAAGTATAAGAAGTGAAAAAAGTGTTTTTAAAAAATGCTGGAAAAGGGAGAAGCTTTTGATCCAAACATAAATAAAAGATTTTTTAGTTAGGAATAAAGCATTTTGAGTTTTAAGCCAATAACTAACCATATGTTGGTGCTATTGGTATCTCCTATGAATATGTGGAGGGCAAAATTATAGGGAACCTGTGTACCAAGTAACATATCTTTAGCATGTATAGTATTTGAGATGTTAGACGTGAAAGGTGTCCACATTTTGTATGATCCTTATGGATCAATTCATTCACTTGGTCATTTGATGTGTAATAGGAGGGAAATGATGAAATACAACATAACCTTCTGTGTCTCTTGATTCGTGTAGGAAGACCAACGCTCTGTCACACCCTCATCACTGGACAGTGGGAGCTACTCAGCGACGGACAGCGTCCAGATCCAACCCGCAGGTACCCTGGTTTCCTTGCTTAGGCGAGGCCTGAGCTGGCCTAGGCGTGCTAGCCGGGCTGTGTGTGTGTTGCCTCGACGGCTGTTGGGAAGTGTGTGTGAGTCTTTCACAGCTGCGGGGTCCCACGTCAGGAGCTACTCGCATGACTATGTGTTCCTGTATGAGCTGCTGAGCCTGGGCTGTCCTCTGCTCTGCATGATGCACGAGGTGCTGGGACAGATCTACCAGGAGCCCCAGCTGGCCCAGCAGCAGCTCATCGGCCACCAGCTCACATAGGAAGGGGAGTAACAAGGGGCTTGTGTGGGCCAGTTGACCTGATAGGAACCCAGATGGATTTGAATTTGTGCTCTTGTACTGCCCAAAATGAATGAATATGGGGTTCATAAATGTAATAATTTTGAAACCAAATAATATCTGTATTTCCTACATTGGTCCATGGTCATTTTAGTTTTGTGTTTTTGGAGTCAAAAGTGTTTTATTAAGCAACTTTTGAACAGCACACAGTTGCTATAAAAGTGCTTCACTTGATTAGCTTCTGCTGCTTGTATTCAGTGTGTGTTGTGTATTTTGCCTGCAGTTACAGTGAACAGCACAACAAAAAGCCATCTTAAGTAAATTGTCATATAGGTACTCTGACTATATTGTGTATTGCCGTATTAAATGGTCCATGCTGAGCTGACTTCAGGGGTGATGCATGAATAAAATGCTGCAGCCCTTGTGCATACATGGCTGTGTTGGTAATTAGCTCAGACCCCCTGGTGTGTTTGTTGACTGCCAGGGTCTCCTGGTGTTGTACCGTGCTGAATGCATCTCTGACTCACATGGGCTTGTTCCAGGCTGCTGAAACTGTAGGCATCACCTAAAGGTGCTAATAATTACATTTACATCACACAGCTGTCTCCAGATGTTATGTAACAGTCAGTTTGAGGTTGATATCTTGGTGTTTGTGAAGTTCCTTTTTCACCACACCACAGTCATTTGACCCTGTGATGCAGTGATGTTGTCTGGGTCAGAACAACCAATTGGATTGTCACAAAATGTCAAACCCTTCCCATCCTGCACTCCAGACAGGCTTTGAAGTAGCTGAAATAGTACATTTTGATAATGAACCAAAGACATTTAATTGCAGTAGAGTAACCTGGAACATGCCCTCTGACTCTAACCTTGAAAGCCATCTGGACAGTGTGGTTTCGTTTCAGTGAACTAGAATTATGTCAAAGTAACCCACATGGTTTTTGACGTTACACTGACTCTGCATATTGCCTGTTGCACCTTAACTCTGCACCACAGAGATGTGCAATGGAAATGCCAAAACAGTATTATTTTTCGATATTATTTCAGGAAATGCTTTTGTCATTGAAATTCCATTTTTTGTAGTAGGTGTTAGCATTTCACTTTGTTATGTATTTTGATAAAGATTTCAAGATTTATTTCACTTGATATATTTAGGGCTCATTATTCATGGTCCCCCCCCCTCCCAAAAAAAAAATCAATATCTGGCAATTTATTTTGAATATTCAAAAATTATAAAAATTACACCAAAACAAAACTTTGGTTGAAAATAGCGATTTAAAAAATGGATTACAAAAGTAAATGTTTAACCATTTATAGTCTTTGTTTTGTCCGCTTTGGGACTTGGCCTCAGCAAAATCATCATTTGAGTTTTTCCTCATTTTTGTCCTCACTTTGTGAAGATTTTTTGAGTTCTGCTCATCATAAGAGGACCAGTATTTTCTTAAGAAATCTGGATATGTTGACAGAAAAGTCAAGAACTTTTGTTTGCATTGGGTTGTAAAATCAATTTGAAATTCAGTTTAGACCGATCCGAGTCCTTTTAATAAAATCTGGATATTTCTTGTGGAAAATCAGTACAAACCAAAAACAATGAGCCTTATCTATAATCCTTGCAGGCTGTTTTTTTTTTTCCCTCAGTGGTGGACATATTTGCTTAAAAACGCAGAATCCACAAAAGACTATATATTTGTGACTCAGTGAAAATATTTCACTTTGTTTTTAATTCAAAGTTTTGCAATTCTTTTCTTTTGTAATTTTTGATCATTTTTGTTTGTTGCATATTCTATGTTGTAAATGATGCCTAAGGTGAATTTAGTTCTGATTGTTTGGTTTAGTTGTGCAGAATTAGAGGTCAATTCTTAAAATGCACTGTTGAAACACTGACCTGTTTTTTGGCAGTTCTCACATTTCAATGTAATGTCTTATTGTAATAACTTTATTTTGAACAGTAAGTTTCCTTGTAATTCTCAGCACTCTGTTTTCTTTCCATCTTCCATTTTCCTTTTTCCCCCACATCTCATTAATTTTCTTTTTTTTCCCAAATTATAATTTTTTCTGTTTTGTTCACTTCATTTTGTTCAGTCTGTTTCAAGTTTCCAATGCTGCACCCTCTGATTGGCTGATTCCTGCCAGCGGGGAAGGTGATGATTGGCCGGCTTTGGTCATAAGATCTTGTCGTGTTGCTTTTGCATTGGCTGCCTCTGTTGCTCCGCCCCCCTTCCACCTAACCTAGATTAACCAATCACTAACCAGCATAAATTCCAAGTACAGCATGCAGAAGTCGGTAAAGGTGTTATGTGTAGCATCGAGATATATCAAATGGAATTCCAAATTAAATATTATCCCTTGGTTTAATTAAAATAAACAAATTGCATCATGTTTACCTCTACTTACTGCCACTTATACGTTTAGTTCTAGTGTTTCTCAAAAATAGGACCATATGCCCTTTAAAGGATGTAGCTGGTGTTATTCTATAACTTGGCTATCGTGAACAAATTCCATGAAAAGACCAAAGCCAATACTGACTATTCGGTCCTACTGAAGATATAAATCTAGTTTCATTTAAAGCTACGCTAGCGGTGTGGCTCTCTGGATGATGTCAGTCAGTTGGTCCACCACTTTGGTCCACACTGAAATATCTCAACAACTATTGGATGGATTGCCGTGAAATGTTGTACAGACATTCAAGGTCCCCCGAGGATTAAGCCTGCAGACTTTGTTTGTCCCCTGACTTTTTGTCTAGCGCTACCAGCAGGTCAGACTTTTCACTTATTCAGTGAAATATCTCAACATCTACTAGATGGATTGGCACAAATTTTTGTTCAGATATTCCTGGTTCTCAGAGCATGAATCCTAATGACTTATGTGATCCCCTGACTTTTCCTGTAGCGCCACCATGAGGTTCACATTTGAGGTTTTGAGTGAAATGTCTCGACAACTGTTGGATGGATTGTCATGAAACCACGCCATAACATTCATGCTCCTCAAATAATGAATCCTAATGACTTGAGTGAAATGATCTCTCAAGTCAGTAGGATTTTCTTTTTCTTTTGCTCCATCATCAGCTCAAAATTTCAGTTTGTCCAATACTTTGGTTTATCACCAAATACCTCCAAAAGTAATGACATTCCCATTAACCTCAGCTGTAGTTTGTGTTTAGTGCTAATTAGCAAATGTTAGCATGCTAACACACTAAACTAACATGGTGAACTTAGTAAATATTATATCTTCAAAACGTCAGCATCTTAGCATTGTCATTGTGAGCATGTTAGCATGTTGACGTTAACAGTACAGCCCCACAGAGCCGCTAGCATGACTGTAGTCTCATAATCTTGTTTTTTAAAATAATTCTGGCCGAGTGTCCTTCCTGGTCCTGGCTGTGATGCGAAGTTGCGGCAAGTATAGAAGTGCAGTGGAGCTCTATGACACAGAGGAATAAGCTATAAGCTCAGGCTTTGGCTACTAACAATACTTGTTAGTAGGATCGATTCATTGTTGGCTTTTTGGTCTTTTCACAGGATTTGTTGACAGTAAGGTAGGTATATAATATAGCTAGCCTTATGCTTTAAGGCCTATATTGTGACAAAGTGTAAAAGTTTTAGCTTGCAATGAAAGATCAGCACCCTCAGTGCCATAAAACAGATCATAGCAAGCAGATTTCTGAATCAGACCTGATCGCACACAGCAAAAAATTTAGTGTAGAGGTTGTTGGAAGCTTGTGGTAATGGTTCATTGATGCGCACATATCACCTTAGTCATTCTGTTAGTGAGGTGTCATATCATCCGAGCTAACTCCACTAACACTCATGTTGTGCCGTGTTCCTCCCTAACACCAAACATCCATCTGAATACCCCTGAATTAATTTTTCCTCTCTGATGTATCATCAGCAGCAGCTTTCTTGTCAGGCCCATTTGACAGTAACGAATGTGTCCACATGTCTGTGGTCTGTCTGTGGTTCCCTCTGTTTCAGAAGGAGCCCCCCCCTGCTCAGAGCCCCTCTCCAGATCTCTCTCATGCACCTCCTAGACTTTGCTCAGGAGCTCAGCAGCCCCATAGCAGCTTTTTGCACAGTGCCAGATACATTTTGTTGGCTGTATTCTGTATGTTTCATAATTGTGTTTATAATAAATCTTGAGGCAGCCTGCAAGCCTTATTTGTTTTCCACATTAATAATTACTGTAAAATTGCTTAATTTATGATATTTATAAGCTGTAAATATATTCAAAAATAAATCAATTTGGTTACATAAATAATTTGCTTCGTGGTTTGTTGCCAATTAGTTGAATTGCGTTATTCGAATAATTAAGAAACCTAAGAAAAACTAAGAAAGCTTAGACATGAATGAACAGTTGGAGATCTGTAATGGTCAATTTTGAAAATATTTCTGTCTTTTAACCACAAAACAACTTCATCAAAAGGCCTCTATCAAAGCAAATCCTTTTCCCACCTCTGTGCTAAGTTGACGTAACATCACCCACACAAATCATGTTCACAATCACAGCTTTTGTTAACTCAACAAATAACATGTGCTTTGTAACATCTGATGAAAAGCTGAACAACCTTTAGGTTTGCAGCGGATTCAAAGGAAGGCACACAGCTTGCCCTTAATCAAATGGCTTGAAAAACTTCTGCTGCAATAAAAGACAATCATCATTTTAATGTAACATGAAAAATAGGCTATATGCAAAAGCTTAGCTATAATCAAATACTTTTGGAAGTTAAATTGAACCTAACTGAACTACACTCCAGTCGACCTGAACAGAATTGAAGTGAATCACTTGTTCCTCCTGTCAGCTTCCTCATGGGTTCTACTATTGGGTCTGCTCTATCCTTTCCTCTGGGTTTGGTATCCATGTATCATTTGGTCAAGTTGTATTCTCCTGTGGCTATTCTAGGTCTCCTCTGACAAACATTAAGCCAAACCCAAGTGAGAACATCAATCACAGTCACATTAATAAAAGGTCTGGTTTTCTAATGGCTGATAAGCACACTGCATACAAAGGTTGTATCAAGATATTTTCATTTCTTTGCTGTGACCAAGTGGAATCACCTCTGTACAATGTTGACTTCATTACTCTGTGAGTACTGTTATGAACATGTCATTTATGCTTGTGTTGCAAATAGAAATGAATATTTTACTGTGGAGGGAACTTTTAAACAGCATGTGTCACTTTCATAAGCAGACAATATATTCATTATTTTTACTGTAAGTGCTTTTACTGTATGAAAAGGATATTAGGATATATGCTGCCTAATGGGAATATATTAGTTTGGTACCTGGCAACCATTCTTTCACATGCTACACTGATTGTTTTAGATATCTTAGTACACAAGCAGTGCAGTGACTGCTAGCCTGTTGTTCTGAAGTAGACCCCCAGTCAGACAGTATGCATGAAATGCGCTACATGCTAGTAAATTTTTTACTGGCACTTAGGTTAGCATTAATTCAAAGCTAGTTAAAATTTAATGCCCACATACTGTTTTTATTTGCAGTTGAGACGTCCAGCTTGCATTCAGAGCAGCTTGATAAAGGTCAGAAAAGAGTTCCTGAAGACACAGAGATGGCTGTTGAAGCTCTGGATGCTTCCTGTATAGTCAAACCTACAGCACAAGATACTACAGGGGCCAAGGGCCAAAGCCAGGACAGTACCAAAGGTAAGTGTGGTTCTTACAGTACTATATGTAGACTAATTTCCAGGCTCCCAAAATATGCAGCACTGGGTAAATACTGTTTCTGGTGGAGTGGCCTAAAGGAAGTTATTCTCTGTCTCTCAAAGCTATTAAAAAGATACTGTGCTGCACAAATGGGTTGTTATTACTTGAAAACATGATATTCCCTGAGGGAGAATCTTAAACTGGCCGAACTTTAACTAGTGACCCTACTGTGTAAGTGTTTGTGTTGGAATCCCTCCCCCTGGTGATATCAGGGAGATCAGGGTGCAACTCCCATACTGTAGGTTTTCTCCCACACTTAGCTGAATGTTTATTTCATCTCAGCAGCAGAGTTTTTCTGGGCTGAACAGTCAATCCACACACATTTCTGCACATGCAGGAACAATGCTAACTCAACAGTCTTAGCTTTTAGAGCTGCTGCATTGCCATGTTCTCACTAGTGTACTTAGTTGTAACAGAGTCTCTTATAGAGCTTATAAAGAAGAAAAGCTTGATAGATTTTTAATACACTTTTTTTTGATAGATTGGCTTGTTCCTCAGCTTGTGAGACAATAGACATCTTCCATGTGTTTATGCAGACACTGTATTCGCATATTAACATTTTCATTGTGAGCATGTTAGCATGCTGACGTTAGCATTTAGCTTCAAGCTCCCCTGTACCTCTAAGTACAGCCTCACAGAGCCAGTAGCTTGGCTGTGGACTCTTAGTCTCGTTTTTGTACACTTGACCACAATTCTTTTTCACTGAAAACTTGATATAAATATACCTGACTTTGCTTTATATACTTTCACCTTACTCACTATTAACCTTTACAACTGCTATAAATTATTATTTTGTCACGTTTTGTTTTAGAGAGATGATAACTCTTATTTTGTCAGATTCTTTGAGATGAGATCACCTGTAATCACTTGATGTGTGACATGCTGTTGTATGCTTAAGTGTGGAGAGCCAGAGTCAGTGTGCTTTCCTGTAAACACACTGTAGAGGATTTGGTCTCTGTGCTGTTATCATGTAACAGGTCATTTGACCAGTCTTCAAAAAAAATGAAGGCTGCCTGTCTCAGTTTGTTTTGGTCTCTGTCTCCCATCTGTGTAGATCGCTGTAACACCAAACAGAATCATCGATGGAAACGGAAGATCAGAGCGAGTGAGTACCTCAGATTTTTATTTTGTCATTGCTTCTTCCATCTTCAACTAAATTTTCCTGGTTTTTAACTGTTTCTTCATCTCGGTTTGAGTGAGAACTGAAGCCTGTGGTTTTGTGCAGTATAATCCTTGAGACTTCTTTTGCATGCTGTGCTTTGTCTAAAGTCAAGTTTGATTGATTGATTTATTTGTCATACAGCTACAGTTGATCGAAATGTTACAGTGCTAAGCAGAGGGCTGTAACACCAATCAGATTTGGGTTTGTTTCTGTGACTTGTACACATATAAAGCATGTGGTGTTGGAAATCAAGTGGGGAGGTGTCTAACTGTCTGAGGTAGGTCAGTACAGATATGAACAATGTTGTAATGCAGCATATATAACACTAGAGGTCAGTATTGTTCTCTTTTAAACACATGGAAAGCGTGTGGTGCACTTTCTTGAGGTCTTGGAGATGTTGACTGGTTTCCGCAGAGTTGAAACACTGTGCAGCCACTGCTTTCTTTTTTAGGTTTTCATCCAAATCTTTTTTATCAGCTTTGCTCTGCAGTCTTCTTTGTTTTTTCAAATGTTGCAGGTGTATCAGATCTGGTTGGATTGGTCTATTAACAAGGCATTTGTGTACACAGTGTAGGTTTGTCACATAGCAGTTGCAGTATGACAGTGTGGCAGTGAGTCAGCATATGATACCAGGACCCTGAAACTGAAGCATCTAAATGGAATTCAGCCATCATTTATCTTATTATTTCAGAATGTCTGCTGTGAAAAAGGTCTATGTTTCGTGGGTGCTCATATATCTTAAAGAAAGTTAATCAGTAGTGATGAATCACTCTCTCCATTGGTATTTTACAAGTGTTTAGAGACAACTAAGAAGTTTTGATAATTATATTAATGTCTGAGTTTGAGAGGCTGAATGACACAAAATCTCCAAAATGAAAATGTGTAATATTTTGTTGTAACATCCATTATATAACATTAGATTACATTAATTTGGCAGTCGTATTTGTTGAAAGCCACTTACACTAAGTACATTCAACTTCGGTAGGGACGAGAGCTCGATGCCATCCCTCTCAAACAAACAACTAAGCTAACTAAGTGTGCTTTCTGCCCTCATACAGCCTTCCCTCTGATCTTCATCAAGCACTTCCAGAGAAGCTGGCCGGTGGACAAAGAGGGCCCAGAGACCGTCCCTGAAGCTGACTCTGACTTTGAGGAGATCACTTCAGCAGAAAAACAAACTGTATGTTACATGGAATGTATTCTGGATTTATTGGAGACAGTGACACACCTTATGACCTCTACATGTACTTTGAGAACAGTCTTGTTATTGGGAATTATATAACTAGAGTAAGAGTAATGTCTTCTGTGTAATTCATTGACATTGCATAGATATTTTTAATAACCCTGTGTAAGAAAATAGACTTTTTGTGCACTGACAAGATTCCTGTTCTCTCAGAACTCCGACAGCAGTTCCAAGACATCAGCAGGTACCCAGAGTCCCCCAGAAAGTGAGGAGAGTGAAGAGCGCTCAGCTACAACAAAGACAGTCTGCAACTCGTCAACCCCAAAGAAACGCTTGATGTTATCTCTTTCTGAGAAAGAGAAGCTTCTGAACTGGGACGTGCTGGTCGCACCAGAGGACACTCTGATTAACATAAACACTAAAAACGCACATCAACATAAAGACCAGGTGGAGTTAGTTATTTATTAAGGCAGCAATATCAGTTGTTCTAGAGAAGAATAAGCCTGCACATGACAGTTATTTCTGCTCTTTATCTCTCACTACTCCTTCCTTCTACAGTATAATGCAGTGGTCCAGAGACTGAGATGTGGGCAAGATAAGAGGGGTTAATTCCACATTATGTTGACCGCATTTTTCCTGTCCTCTGATGTTTTATCAGGTACAAGCAGAGACAGAAGCAGATAAACCTCAGACAGATTTGGGCCAGGATGGGGAACCATCCCAGAGCCAAACCTCTGCCTCTTCCCCCTCAGCCTTACAGCTTATAGCCAACGCCTTTAGGAGGACATTTAGTGTGACCAATCCCTCCAGTAGCTCCAACACTGCAGTCACAATGTTTGTATAAAATACTTACTGTTCGTAGTTTATTTTAAGCACCACATTAAAGCTGCTGTAGGCAAGATTTTTCTGTAAGAATCTTATCAGTCTAAACTGCCTATTTTGTTTTTAATTTCTGGATAGAATTCAAATATGTACCTACATTTAGTTTTATATCATGATTTGTCTTTCGCTTTACCAGGAGGACAAAACGTGACAGATCTCGCAAACATAGGCCGATGTCAGAAGGAGCGTTCAGCTTTAGCTCCCTTTTCAGCACCGTGGGTCCAGAGCCATCCAGAGATGACAAGAACGCCGGCAAGTGTGAAGCTCGGTGGGCGTCTGTAGGGGCCGATCCATGGGGGGCCGGGCAGGACCTGCCCTCTCTGTTGCAGCAGGTGTCTCTAAAGGGCCGTAGAGACTCTGGAGGGGTGTTCTCTGATGACATGGCCTCGTTGCCCCGCAGGAGGGTCAACTTGTTCTCATCCCTGAGGCTGAGGAAGAGGGAGGATTCAGAGAGTGAGGAGCAGGAGATGCAAAAGGAAATCAGAACGATACTCACCAACCTCAGAAACAAAGGTTAGTCACAACCTTTTTGGCACATGATCCTTTAAACCTGCAAGAATAGATTTTTGGGCCACTTGGGGGCAGTGCAACAAACTGTAAACACAACACTGACACAATTACACCTTATAAAGTTATGGTGAACGTGTTAGCAGTCAACATAAACACATCCAGCAGACATCGAGTAACATAAGCATTTATTTGGAGTCATGTTTCAGGCAATCTGATGAACATAAATCTAAGCACTGAGGGAAATGTCTGCCTCTTTAACTGTTAGAGGCTTAGCTATGTTCACCAGCTTGTCGCTAACTGTCTGTCTGAGCAGGTAGTTTACAGAAGGTTTCCTGAGCTTTTGTGCTGAAAACAGCTGCCAGCATTCAAAGACCCCCTTCCGAATGAACCACTGTAAGGTTGCTTGCTTTTTCCTGTCCCTTCCCGCCTTTGTGTTGTTAAAGCCAAAGCTAAATTAAATTGCATCCTTATATTCGCATTACTTTATTTTTTTGCCACATGGGGGCAGTGCAACAAGCTCAAAGCACAATATGACATAATTTCATCTTATTAAGTTGCTATGGATAACATGATAGCAAACAGTTGCTTATTGACACATCCAGCAGAGACAGAGCAAAATTAGCATTAGTCGTGTTTCTGTCCACCTGATGAATGCAAGTCCAATATTCACTCTAGCTCTATCTTGGGCTCCACCAACTCCTGAGGGAAGTATCTGACTCTTCAGCAGCTAAATACTCCGCTATGTTCGCCAGCTAGTCGCTAACTGTGTCTGTCTGCTGTTTGGTGCTGGGCAGGTAATACACAGTGGGTTTATGAGAGCTTTTTTTTTGCTGAAAACCGCTGCCTGCTGCATCCGAAAACGACACTGATGAGAGCGGTGAGAATCAATCAAAACAGTAAAGTTGTGGGCCCTAAAACCAAAGAGAAAAAAGTCTGCAAAACATAATTTGTGCAACAGAAATGTTTATCAGATATATCTTGCGACTGCTTGGGGAGTCTCAACCTCCTGGGAACCAGTGGTTTAGTGGGTTCAAGTGAGAAGTCATAGAGGTCAAATCTAAAAAACAGCTGTTTGTTTGTTTTTATTGTCCTCTTATATGACATTTACTTAGAAGCTGATATATAAAAGCAAGAGTGAAACAGGACAATGGCGTCTGTCATGCTTTTTAATTAAGCATTTACACCACAAGTGTCATGGATAGATTCACACCATGAAATATTATCAGTTTTGCAAGTTATACGTGAAAACAGTTGTTTTGTACTTTCATGCAAACTTCAAATGTCTTGGCTATTCTCATTTTTTTAATTTCTTTTTCCAGCCTCTAGTCAACAGAATCTGGAAGAGCCTTCCTCTAGTGACGATGAAAATGATAACTTGACATCCAATCAGGTTTGCACAGACCATATCTATGTACTGAAAGACAGCAGCACAATACAGGGAAGTGTTACAAATGCTGCGTGTGTACGTTTTCTGAAATGTTCCGTACTTCCTGTCCCAGCTGTGTACAGAGAAACAGAGGAGGAGGCAGGAGAAGACGGTGGCCCAGCAGGCTAAAAGAGAACAGCTGAAGAGGCTTCACAGAGCTCAGGTACTAGTCACTAATTTTTAATTGAATGGTTCAGAGAGCTGTCCATGGCCTCAGTACACTGCGTCTCTTAGTTTGACCTGACAAAAAACATGAAATCCCCATTATATGTCTGACTGAAGTGCTTCCTTCTACCAGTGATCATGATACATTTTACATTTTCAACATTTACCTGAGATTTCTGCCATGACCCCAATATAGTGAAGGTGAATGGGATATTGTGTGTAATTCATTCATTGTAACTACTTTCTACCAATGTAATAGTGCCTACAAAAACTGTTGAGAATGTGTTCTCTGGACTGTCCAGAATAACAGGGACACTTTCTGGAGAGAGATGTTGCAGCAGAATTTTTGTGAGCACCACAAACTAATTTCCTTTCACCTACATGGTGTAGAGGTGGAGGCAGAAACCTCAGAGAAAGATACCTCAAAACCTGGAAATCATCTCCTTTGATCACGTGTGTCATATAATGTCCCATTTTTGCATCGCCCAGGCCATCCAAAGACAACTGGAGGAGGTCGCAGAGAAACAGAGAGACCAAGAGGAGAGAGGAGTGGCTATAGAAAAGATGATAAGAGGAGAAACAGGTACTGAACAATATGCACACACACACATACACAGACCAGTGTCTTACAAAGGTCCTTTAGCCTGAAGAAGACATTACAAAGCTACTTTTAATGACAGAATTCTGAACCATAACACCTTGGTTCAATGTAAGACTACATTGACTGTGACTACGTTTAATTGCTGTGTCCATACTTCTCAGGCCATTTAGAAAAAAACATTGCCTGGTTAAAAGCCTCTACATACAGTTAATGGCTGTACTCATTCACTCACTAGACAGTGAGACTTAATTGTTTCTTCATCTTTTTACAGTATAGGGCTTTGTCTGTGTTTCAGTGAATAGTGAGGTCTTGTGAGGTTGAAGCAAAGCACATGGCCTGTGTGTGTGTGTGTGTGTGTGTGGTTGAGGTTTGATTCCAGTATGATTATTTCCCCCTGGTAATGGATTTACATAATTGATGTAAAATTCTGAAATGTTTTTCTTTCTTCTCCATCCTGCCTCCTTCCTTCCCTCCCAACCCTGCTACATTCATCCCCATCTATCCCCTTGTCTTCTTCCTTTAAATCCTTACAAACCCTTGTCCCTCTTTCCTACCTTCCTTCATTCTCCTCTCCCACCTTCCTTCCTTTGTTCCCTCTCTGCTTCCTCACTCTTCCCCTCCCAGAATCATCTCAGACAGATGACATTGACGAGGCCCAGCTCTATCAGTCCTGGTTTAAACTCGTTCTGGAGAAGAACAGACTGGCGCGTTATGAGTCTGAACTCATGATCTTGTAAGTGACTGCATCAGATCACACATGGATTAAAGACTTGTATGGGAAAACATAAACTATGTTAATATTGTTGCTATTCATATTTCTCACTAGTGGAGGTCACCCAATTTTCTCCTCTCTCTTAGTGCTCAGGAGCTTGAACTGGAAGACACACAGAGCCGACTGCAGCAAGATCTGCGATGCAGAATGGCAGTAGAGGGTAAGAGTTGAACACACGCACAAAAACACAATCTGATAGTCAGACATAATAGTACATAAACTTCTTCTCACCTTCCTCTACTCTCTTCCACCTCACTCCAGATACAAAGAAGAGCGCCTCAGAGCTGCAGGAGGAGCAGGAACTCCTTTTCGAGATCATGAGGACGGTGGAAAAACGAGACATGTTGGTCTCTATACTGGAGGAGCAGAGGCTGAAGGAGAGGGCTGAGGACAGGGACCTGGAGAGCCTTGTGCTGTCCAAGGGCTACGAGTTTCACTGGACCCAGGCGGATGACAGCTGGGGGCAGGAGAAGCTGGAGTGAAGGTTGAATGTTGAGCACCTCAGTGGTGAAGGTGAGGCAGGATGAATAGTAAAGGGTAGAAAAGCACTGTAAGGCTCTATGTGACACTGTTGAAAAACAGGGTCAAATTTTATCATAATAATTTGTGTCTGGCTTATTCTCATGAAGCTACAAATCTAGAAAATGTGGCGGATGGAGATGTCATGAAAGTCTAGGTGTTTATTCACCCTAAATAAGACAGTGAGGATTCATCTAGTCTCACTTTGTGCTGGTATGCTGAGCTCAGAAACTGAGGAAGAATGGAAATGGAGCCAGAGCTAATTACTCCTTTCACAGCCATGAGGGGTAATAACGTCTCTGCCATTAAGGTTATTTGACCTCTGTGCTCAGAAGTGTAATCTGTCATGGCCCAGGCTAACACTGACCTAAAACTGGATGTACTATACGCTTAACCACTTCTAATTATGTGACTGACTGCGTTGTAAAATTGGGCACACCTTATAAACTATACTGACTACCTAATCAACTCCTTTATGTGGTTGCTTGCCTTAAGAGT
The DNA here is from genome assembly GCF_020085105.1 of Siniperca chuatsi. Classification (NCBI taxonomy): domain Eukaryota; kingdom Metazoa; phylum Chordata; class Actinopteri; order Centrarchiformes; family Sinipercidae; genus Siniperca; species Siniperca chuatsi. The sequence continues at coordinate 24,863,187 of NC_058045.1, read as the reverse complement.
GGAATTGTTGTAACAGTTTGTTCTTATTGTAACACTGTATAGCCTCACTGGATAGCACCCGGAACGACTCAACACCTTCCCTGAAATTTTAGTGTTTTGCACAGCGTGATTTGTTTTAAATTTGTGTCATTAAATGTCAGAGATGTGCTTTATGTAATTCACTGTCACTTTGTAGCTATGTGTGTGAGTGTAAGCTCTCTTGTGTGTATTTTAATGTTGTTATTTTTTCACTTTGAGCTGGAACACTGTCAAATAAAATTCGATTGTATTTACACCCAGACACCAATGGGCACAGGAGAAATAGTCCTAACTGCCTCACATTTGTAGTCAGCTGGTAAGATGTAGCTCTGCCAGGTGGCTGAAAAATTCACCTTTTTACTCTTTAATTCAAGACTGAATCACAGTGCAGAAAACTGCATCTGCACAGATTGAAACATTCATGCATGTTGCACATCTGGCCAGACCCCAGTCAGTGATGTCACAGCCCTTGTCTTCCATTAGCTGTCAAAGCAAACCACCTGCTTTGACATCACAGATTGGTTCATTGCCAGTAAAGTGACATGCCTCAAAGTTTTCTGCTCCTCTCTAATTCAGAGAGGATTTACCCTATAACTAACTACTGTCAGTTTAACTGTGATTGTTTCATTTTGCTGGTTAACCTAGTGTGTATGGGCTGTGAGTCAAAATAACAGGCTTACCTCCCTCATGAGAAGATGATTAATGTGTTTACATGAGTGTAAAATCCCAGGTTAAGGAACCACACTTCTCATTTGGTCCGTGGGCTTTAAATGTTAAGTTTGTTTATGTTGTAAATTAACAAACACTAAATTCAGAATAAGTTATGTTTTCATGATTTAAAAACTGTAAACTGTGTTGTTTCTATACGTTTTGCTTATATGCTGATTTAAGTCTTTTAAATTGAAAAAATCTTCAATAAAATGTATTTAAAATTTTGAGTACCTATAATGGTTACATCTTTTTCTGGTGAGAGTGGTTGGGGTTGTAACTCCTACCTATTGAAACATGAGCGCCTCCTTAGCATATGTCTTGTATGTTGTAAGTGTTATAACATAAATATCGGTGTATATATATAGTATCGGTCAGTCAGGATGGACAATTTATAAAATTGGGCTTGCATCTCTGACTTTTTTAAAAACAAACCCTGAAGAGCAGTAAAATAATGTCCCACAGAGAAAGAAATAAGTGCTTAATTTCATAATGGTGTCACCAATGTAACGTTTAGCTATCCATAACCGTTGCGAAGCACGCCCTCTCGTGGTATATATCTTTATTTTCACTTCTTGGGACCCCTCCGCTCCTCCTGCTACCCCCCGGCCAGCAGCTGTGCCTTTTGAACCCGAGCACCGTGGAGCTCCCGCTTCCCGCGGCCAGCAGCCTCTCCTGCCTGCTCTCCCAGCCCTCCTCCTCCGGAGAGGAGGGGCCACTCACTCCAGCCAACTTCGGGGGAAAATGTCTGGAATTCCGTTTCCGCTTTAGGGAGTGGACGGTGATTTTTTTTTTTTTATTGACTTCCCAACAAACTTTCATTTCCACGTCAACTTGGACAGTTTTGTGTTAACTGTCCCGGAATAAATTATCTTTACGACGATGGCTTCTTCGCCTCAGAAGTCCCCGTCCTCTCCGAAATCTCCGACGCCAAAATCACCGTCTTCCCGAAAGAAAGATGACTCTTTCCTGGGAAAACTTGGTGGAACTTTGGCGAGAAGGAAAAAGGCTAAAGAAGGTAAAAAAAAAAAAAAGCTAGCAAAATAACGAGCCAGGAAGTAGCAGAACCGTTGTCGGCACTGTATTGTTTTCTGAAGTGAAGATTCAATTATTGAGTTATAACCGACAGCAGTAGATAGTTTTACAGTGAAGGAATAATTCCCACAAATTCAACACTAATACGCACTCAGGGAGCTAACAGGTTTAACACTGAGTTATACTTTTAATTCAATGTTGAACATACATTTACCACAAAGACGCCATAAAACACAACGTGTGGTTGCTTGTGTGAGTTTTCATGGCCGCGGGCTGTGTCTGTATCCATGTAAGGTATTGAATCTGCTACTACTGTAATAAGTGAGGAATGAGGCACGAGTAAACACAGGCCCGTCACAGACTGAGGCAGGAGGCTCCACCAACACCCTCCCTGCTTTCACAGATACTGTGGGGACATACAGTAAGTAGTAATGTTGTTCCTCATTGGGGACAGGTTGCAAGGTTGATTCCCAGAGCACGGTCAGAGGTCAGGGTCAGATACAGAACTGCAGCCCTGGAGCATAGGGATTCATTGTCTTGTTCATGGACACTTTAGTTTGCCTCACCTTCCCGAATAATAATTATAAACCTTGCTATGTTGGACTTTAACTACCAAGAAAGGGGCTATAAATAAGAATACTCCAAAAGCTTCTTTTTAAATGCCCAGTTCAGTTTACAGCCATGCAGTGTCGCTTTGGAAATACAGTAGCTTTCAGAGAGCCTGACATTCATTGTTAAAGGCCAGGTTTTATCATCGAATGAGAAAGGTCTCTTTCAATTGGATGATTACTTTGTGTCATTCAGGATACTGTTGCACAGCTGTGCCCCATTTTATGTTGCCTTTGTCTACAAGACATGCATGCAATCACATTATATTCATGCTGTCTCATGTTCACTACACACACACACACACACGCGCGCGCGAAATACACTGAGTGCTGTGTGTAGGATGATTTGATGGAAAACACGGGCTGGTCGCTCTTGTGTTGATCATTGATTAAATTTAAGTCCTTGTGACGTTTATGGCAGTCACTGCGTATGCCGGGGAGAGAGGGGGCACCGGCTTGAACAGGAGTAACGACACAATGAAAAAGAAAAAAGGAGAAGGGTGTAAAGGACGAGAAAGAGAGCTATAAGATGGGGACGAGATGGTATGAAAAGAGAGGAGAAGGTCAGAAGGTATGAGAGCATTAGTGAGGGCTGCGCATGGCATACAGACAGACACCAACTGTGTGCAGTGTGGATATAGTGCAAACAGAAAATACAGCACATAAAACAGGAGAGGTAATATAATTCTAATCCTCTGTGAAAGTAGAGCAAATATTGAATTTATATCGGGGTCTGGTGTTATATTAGAGACTTGTGAGCTCAGCCTGTGGAGGATAAGCTGCAGGGGAGAGAGCTGGTCCTGCTAGCCAGGAGAGGATGCTTGAGACTGGGGGACGGAGACAGACATGGGCTGTGGAGCGCTCTGCCCTCCAGGTAGGACACAACATCAGCATGAATTCTTTCCTTACATGTAGGCACCACAGCAGTTCCTGAATGATGCATCAGTTGACATGGCTTTTTTTATTTTTACTGTTATCCTTATTTAACCAAGTGGACAGATTTGTATTCCGATTTTATGACACTGGCCCAGAGGGGGAGGAGTGATGTGCGGTGAGGACACTGAGGACGCCTCTGCTTATACTGACAACAAATCAAATCTGCGCTGAACATATACAATGTGTTAATAGAGATGAGCAAATGTTTTTTAAACACTGGAACTGATGCAAAAAAAAAAATCATAGACTTGCTTGACTTGCTAACCAGTATGGAAGCACAGCTGGTAAGTAAGATGGCTGAAGTATACCTTGGTCATCTCACCTTCATATTTCATAGTAATCTACCCACCATACTTCCTCTATTAACAAGCAACCCAGGTTTCTGCATACTTGCTCAGCCTTAAATAGCACAAGTGATAATTACAGTAACATCGATTGTGCTAATTGGTATGGTGTTTTTGTATAGCAGCTATACCCCCATATGAGTCTGTAAATTGCCAGCCACTGACAGTAGCTATAAAAGTTTTTGAACCCCCCTCAATGCACATATTCTACTGAAACAGCGATCCAATGTTCAACACTCTGTTATCAGTCCATCAAACAATATCCTGCTGTCCTTAGGTATCTCATAACCTAAAATGGCGCTTAAGGTTAAACATACAGTATATTCTCCCAAAATATGTTAATGTTTTCATATGACCAGAATATGTTGGAATGATTGGCGTTTATGTGCCCCCGCAATGTGCAACATTGGTGATTCAGTATTAGGTTGTTTATTTTTATAATGTGAGGTGTGAGGAAAAACACATTAAATTCTTCTAGCCAAATTCCATCAATTTCCTGGATTTTGTAGATTTATGTTGTGTTGCATACATAGAATGCCAATCCTACATTTCTACATTTAGTTCTGATTTCACTTTGACATATAGAGAACTACAGTATAGTCTTTATGGATCTGTAAAGCCTTTTACAATTACATACCATATTTTGAGTGTTTAATTATTGTTTTTCCCCCTTCTAGAGGAAATGTATTTCCTTGGTTGCCCAATACAGCTTGAATTTTAAATGAAATTTACTTGTTCGGATTTACAATGTTTCAAGGGAGGGGGCACCAACTTGTGTAGGTGCGATCAATTAATTGTGGCTATCAGAATTATCAAAGATAATCATAAATAACTTTAATTAATAAAGTCCTCTGGGGCACCACTCTTCTTAAAGAAGAGAAATGATAGCCAGTTAATTGATTCTCATAAAATACACTAAACTATTAATTTGGAACTCAGATTAATAATTAAATGAGTAACTATAACCATAATTACCATTGATAGCTAGTAGGTTGAACGATTTGGAATTCTACATAGAAGAGGTTGGCAAATTACTCACTCTTGTGCAACATTAAAGAAACCAGCATAATTATACACAAGCATTTATTTAAAAGATAAACAAAGCAAAAACACACAATGTGAAGACTAACTCTAAATACTAAACTACAGAACACAGGGTGTGTATGTGTGTGCGCGCGTGTACAGGTCTGGGTGCGTGCCAAAACGAATGTGTGTATGTTTCTTTCTTCTGCCTCCGTTGTTATGTCACGCGTGCACAAGCACGAACCCACGTGGTCAGAAACAAAGGAACATGTGAAGCGGGAGCTTTAAAGTTTCTCTCCGCTGGGTATAGATGTCTTTAAGGGCCAAACTAGAGGTGTATGTGTATGATCTGTTTAGGATAATGGTGCCAAGTTAAAAAGGAGTTAGTTGTAATGACTATGTGGAGCATAACATAAACTAACATCAACTTAGCATGTGGCTACCAAATTAACCTAACAGATAAACATGTCACAACAACAAACCTCAGAAAAACACATCAGTACATGTAGATCATTAAGTACGGAGTCCTGCGCTAAACTTTGTTGCAGAGATCTAAGAGGCCTTTCGCAACGCTTTGGTAGATCAGGAGACTTCGGTTCTGCTGCATGTTTCTGCTCCAAGCAGATTACACGGCAAAGCCAGGAGGAAAGAGTTCACGTGGGTGTCTGCTGGCGAGCAGGATTCCAGGAGAAAGTTCAATCACCCAAATGACTTCTAGGCCTACATCTTTCTATCTTGTCTGGTAACTTGGGCACCACCAACAAGCAATAAATCTCAACTGGGCTGCATAGAAATGGTCTCTCAAATTAGAGAATGTTGGCATTCTCCTCTTTTATATTTATTTAGCTACGAAGTGTTTTTAAGTTAGACTATGTAGCTTTGAGAATAATCTTCCTCTTACAAACAGAGATGTCCCAAGCCGATCCTAAGTATTGGCATTGGCCAATCTGGGCATATTTTAATGGATCGTATCAGCTAAAAATTAGATCAAAATCTGAGTGTGTGTACAACAATGGGTGGACTAAGTGTTTCATTTGTTCCAACAACAAGTCACGTTCTTCTAGTTAAACTTTCCTTGATATCATATCAATAATTTAGATAATTAGCTTAATAGTTTTGAGCCAGGACCTTCAGTATTTGGATTAGGTAGCTCGTGAAAAATAAGGCGTGTCAAATCTAGAAGGCTACAGCTGTTTAATGTGTTTTGTGTGTGTCTGCTGCCACACTTTACATTTCACAGTTTAACATTGAAATAGTTTTATCACAAAAGTAATGAAGAAGTAAGTGTTTATTGAAATATTTATCTATGACATGCTAAAACGTAGTGTAACAGTAGCACAAGCAAACAGGAGCCAGCAAATGAAAAATCAGTTTCACAACAATATCTATTTAAAGTTTGCTAACACTAGCTAACATTAGCCACCAGAAGCTATTGCTGTAGCAGAAAAACCCCTGATTGTATTGAATTGAGCAATGGTGTTTTATTGCTTATGAATTCAAATTTTCATTTATAATAGGAAGAATGTGTTATTTCTTCTCTCAAAAGCTATAAAAAAGCTCACAGTCTCACTTTAAATCTGATCCTTGGTTTTTGCAAGCCCAAATGAACATTTTTAACATTCTGAAAACTGTGTCTCTGGGATCCTCATTGGGATAGACTGAAATAAGTACAACATTCATGCACACTTAATGAATTCAAAACAGCTAACTAAAACCTTTGGATTAACTCTTTTCAGTATTGTTCTTATTTATACTTTTTGTGCAAGATCCTCTCAAGACATCTTAATGGGATTTAAGGGTTCATAGTATGTTTTGCTGCAATACCTATTTCACTTTCCTCTATGGCATTTGTATTTAAGCTACTGTGGGGTCACTGTTTAGTGGACTTTTCTGCCTACTCAGGTTTTCATTGATTTCTATAGTAAAATAAGTGGAGAGTAATGACACTTGCAGATTGACTGTACCCACTGTTCTTATTGATATTTGATACTTTCTTGATACTTTCATTTTGTGATTTTTTTTTTTGTGGGGTGAAAAAGTTCTGCCACACAAACAACAAGAGTGCCTAACACACATAATGATTTCATTCAGTTTTATGTGTCATGCAGTTCAAGAACTGAGGGTGCATGTTTTTTAGTGTCAGGAAAAAGACAGTTGTCATGTACTTGAGTAGAACTAATATTGTATCTAGTTGACTGTGTTGGTGTAGTAGTGGTGGTTATGTCAGGTGATTGGGTGATAATTTACAGAATGAAAAGAGTGAGGGATGTGTCACTCTGTAGAAATATTCTCATACATCCCTGTGTGATGTGATATATGTGTGTGTTCATGCAGACATACTGCAATCACTTATGGATGGTGTTGATTAAGAGGATGCTGTTCCAGTGAAGGCAGAGAAATGCACAGGATGTTCACTCCATGCTTTCAGCACGCACACACACACACACAGTCAGATACACAGAGATCAGCAGTGATCAAGCCTCCTCAGGTATCTGACATACTGAGAAGAATGACATGCTGGGTTTCTATAAAGCCTGCTGTGAAGCAGGAAGCAACACTGCCGGTCTGTGTTTGTCTGACGTCAAATGGTTGTTTGTGGAATCAAGGGAACATTTAGGGAGCCGTCCAAACTACTGCTGAACACTGCAAGTGATTATTATTCAGGGAGGTGTTTAGTCTTTGTCTTAGCTGATCTGCTCTTTATGTAGCAGTTGTCTGATTGGTTGTCGTTTTAAGTGGCTTGCTTAGAAAGACGTCATTCAGCCTTGTTCTGGCTATGTTTGGCTACAAGTTTAGCTCAAGGTTTGCTTTGTTAACTTTGGTGGCTTTGACAGGCGCAATTGCCCAGAAGGATTACGTTGCAGCCATTGCAGCCTGTTTCGCGGCTAAAACAGGCTGCAATGGTCATTAGTCAGTCAGACCCCAACATATGGAAAAATAGGGCCCAGATTTAAAAATACCAGAATTACCCTTTTAAGTAAAATAAGCAATTTGATAACATACTTTTGGGCTCTGGGAAATCGTGATGGGCTTTTATAGACGATGATTACTTGAGTAATCAAAAATATAATTGACATGAAATTGATGATGAAAATAATTGTAAGTTAATTAATTACTTAATTACGGCGAACAGGCACTGCATTATTTCATTTTGAGTCAATCCCACATACATGGTCCTGTTGCAGTAAATACTCACTAGAGCACCAAATGTGTAATCCGCAGCTGAAAATAGTCCCAAACAAAATGCACGACGTACACCTGTTTATTTACTAAAAACTACAGTGCTCAGCTGTTTTAGTAAATTTCCTAGTCATTAAAAAATGAAATATATATTAGTGACCGTTTTTTTTAAAGATTAGATTAGATTAGAATGGGTTTGGGGCTGAGTGCCACAGACAGGGTAGGGAAGTGAGAGATGGGCTAATGCATTGTTGGTTTTGATCTTTTAATGGGAAATTTTGACAATAAGAAAAGTATACTAGAATAATTCCAGTCTTGTCCTTTTTAAAATGTTGGTTATTTAATTAAATTGATATAAAATAAAAAGATGTGTGTCCGCATGATGTGCCCGTTTGTCTGATCTAAATTAATCTGATATAATGTTTGTGCCTCTTTCTCGTAGTGTCTGAGCTTCAGGAAGAGGGGATCAATGCCATCAACCTTCCTCTCAGCCCTTCCCACTATGAGCTGGACCCTGAGGACACCATGCTAGGTAAACGACTACACTCGCATTCGCTGTTACACATTCAGATACATTTGCTTTAAGGTGTTTGCTTAAAGGCCATGTGGGGTATAGTTTAGATTTTATTTACAATGGGAAAGTTTTCATTTTCAGTTTTTCATTGACATTTTGAAACATTTATTTATTCTCTATAGACTATAAATGCCCAAAGTTTAGGCCATAAATAATTTATTTATTATGAGGCCATAATTAAAAATACCCTCTTCGGAAATACAGGGACAAACATTTAGTAAATTAAAAGACAATAAAATATATTAATGACCTTAACCTAGAGAGCTTAGTAACTTAATGGTTAATGTCCAAAAACACATTCTTGTGTTTGATACTCAAATATTATTTAACAATTCTGTGCTTATTCAGCAAAAGACACTGGCCATTGATTGTTGGCTAAAGGATCTTTTTACATGTATGTAAGCAATGTGTGCTTGCTGCAGATTTGTCCACAGCGCCAACTACAGTGTTGGAGTGCAATGGCAACTCTCACAAGGTTGAGACTACAGCATTGTGTACTCAACAATGGTTGACAGCTTCTGGCAGTATGGTGTCTGCTGTACCACTATATGAGCTTGGCTAATCTGACAACCACCTTTTAGCCAACAGTCAACAAACTGACACACTGCCAAAGGTTTCTGTGGGGAACACACATTTTTGTTTTCGTGTTCCACATGGGTCAGGACACAGACTGGTGCTAGACTGTGTTGAACCATTAAAACTGGAAAGGGTTAACAAACAGAAACAAGTACAGGCTGAACGTCCTGTACAAATGGTTACCTTACCTAGTATGCCCCTTTCAATAAACTGTAAGTCTATTTATGTTGCTTACTGTGTAGAAAATGTCTCCCTATAATGCACAGATTATGTGGTGAGCTTGTTACCCTTTTTTGGCATTGAGTAATCTCATTATGCCACTCTGCCACATCCTGTTTCTGCTCATCCATTAGAGGAGAATGAAGTGCGCACTATGGTGGACCCCAACTCCAAGAATGACCGCAAACTGCAGGAGCTCATGAAGGTAAGGTTTAAATGATTTAATCTTCCATTTATCTAGGATAGATCATTTAGAGTGATAGTGATGCATCTCTTAATGACTTGCAGCAAAGGACATAAGTGAGTAAAGATAAAAAGCTAATTATTAGTGTGAAAAGTGTAAAGGTATGAGTTAGGTTTGTGAGTATTCAAGCAAAGCTCGTCACACATGTAACACCATCCCTACTTTAAAACTTGAGATGGCAGCATGGGGCCGTGGAGCAAGTATCAGCTGCAGAAACCAGCACACGTAAGGATTGGCGAGCAATCACTAGAGTCAAACAGGCACATTGTTAAGGAGAACTTTTGTTAGGCTACCAGAGGCCTCAGATTGGGGCAACGATTTATGTCCCACAGGTATCCTCAGCATATCGCCCAATCAACACTGGTCTGAAAAAAGCTAAAGCTCAGACTCAAATTCCATTGAAAATCTGTGAAAGGACCGGGTGAACAGTACAGACCATATAAGTAAATCTATTGCTACAATTGCTAAAATGTATTAGGTTTCAGTATTTACTCGGGACATCAGATGAATTACTTTATAAGAAATTCTTGTCACAACCTCGTTAAATTCAAAGATAACTTTAAAAATAATTTAGCAAATTCTAATTAAAAGTAATTAGTCTTTTATTCTCCCCATGTAGGTGTTGATTGACTGGATAAATGATGTTCTGGTGGGGGAGAGGATCATTGTGAAGGATCTGGCTGAAGATTTGTATGATGGACAGGTCCTGCAGAAACTATTCGGTAAGGAGTTGAACTATATGTGTGGAGTAAATGCCACTGAGACAGGAAACTTGGCATTTTGTGCTGTTGTTGTATCATTATAGCATTATAGTTACTCAAAGAGTAATCATAATCCAAAGATGCCTTTTGCCTTAACTGTCTTGACATTAATCCATGTGGAATTAAATGTTTCAGTACTGGTTGAAAGATTATATATGTTTGTAAGTATTAAGCTTATCAATACTCATTTGTCTTTGTCTCTGCCTGTGTCTTGTGCTTCAGAAAAGCTGGAAGGTGAGAAACTGAACGTGGCAGAGGTGACCCAGTCGGAGATCGCCCAGAAACAGAAGCTGCAGACTGTTTTAGAACGCATCAATGACTCTCTCAAACTCTCCACCAGGAACATTCGCTGGAATGTTGACTGTAAGGATATTTTCTAATATATTTGTTATTACTTTGTATACAACTGTAATGCTGTAATTTATACTTGTTTTTATTATTTCACATTCACATGTTTTTCCCTAACGCATTTTTCAATTCAAGGTAGCAGCTTTATATGTTTACATAGCCTGTATATATAATCCTGTTTTAGTTAACTTTATACTGCTGCTGTTTTCTGCTGCAATGAGCCATTCTCTCCACAGGGAGCATTCAGTTTTGGTCTTGTACTGTTGCAGGGTACTGTCACCAGCCACTGTGTACTGTCTATGTGCTGAAAAGTTGAATGGCTTTGTGATTACAGTGCACAAAGTACAGCGAGGTGCATTGCATTGTGCACTTATAGAAGTACTTATTGTTTGAAGTCAATGAAACAATATACTGCTACACAACGTAATCTATCCATTATTTAAATTTGATGAAATTGAAATGTGGGTCTCTTTCTAAGTCGGTGAAGCATCTGGGGGCCCCCAGTCAAAAGACTTTGACAGACTGTTGTGGAACACAATATGCTGTTGAGTAACACATGATAAGATAAAAATGCAATATAGGGGGGAAACATAAAAGCACGTAAAAGAATGGAATATAAAACCCAGGGATGGAAAGAGCACTAGAATATTTTACTCAAGTACTGTTACTTAAAATGAATTTTACTCAAGTAAAAGTATAATTACTTGTGTAAAAATGTACTCGAATAAAAGTAAAATGTAGGTAAATTAAAATGTAATCTGAGTTAACGTTGCAATTGTAAAAGGAGTGGGTGTAGGCTATAGGATGATGATAATATGATAAGACTCTTAAAGAACACCTTTAGGCTAAGTGCATTAACATGTCAGCGTGTGTACAGGCTAGTGGAACAACATCCCGCTGGTGTGAAAGTCTGAGTGAATGCACCACCAAGCCCTTATGTCCAAACCAACAATAAATTCCTTTTCTATAGCAACACTTTGCAGCCTGTGCATTCAACTGATTATCAATTATAAATATACAACCGCCTTCCTCAGTGTAGCCAGGTTTTTAAACCTTGGAGGCAGGGCCACATCTAGGACCACATCCAGGACCACATCCTTCTCTAGGGCACTAGTGAAAGGCCGTATAAAATTAATTTATCTTAAACCAAATAAAATGAGATTCTTAAATGCATCTCTGGTAGAAGTTTGTCCTTGAAAGCTGTTTTTGCGAAATGTCTTCAAAAATGTTAAATAGCACAGTGAATAACATGGCATGTAATTGATTTTGCAGTCCTTTTATTTGAGGAGCTCTCTTTTAATCAATTCACTTTTGTTTGTTCCTACTTTCATCCCCCATTCTGAAGCCATTGAATAACTTATTTGGATCCTCCTATGCAGTGAGGATCTAATGGGTTTTATGAAGGCTTTTAGCTTGCTCTCTGTGATTTGCCATTGCCATGGGGTACAATCAAAGGCTTGCTTTAGACACTTAATTGATCCTGATTGTTTTGTGTATTCAAAGGTAAATCCTATTTGTTCAGATGACTAAAGACATGTCGCTCAGTATGTCTGACTGAACAGGCTCTTTATGGTTGATTTTATGGTGCAGACAGAGTTATTTTGTCTTTTTTTTTCTTTACAAAATTTTGTATTTTTTAACTTTTTAAAAAAGAACTTCAAGGCAATGTTGGCATCTTGTGTTTATATTTACCGTTGAAGGTACACGACCTCGCTGCATGAAACTTTTAATTCTAAATTCCTGCAAGGATGAAAAATAATAGAAAATATGTGGCTTGTTATTTGGCGGACTAATGCCTACAGCGAGCTATTCACACAGACACTTCATTAAAAGAATACTAAAGATTATAAAAAATTTTAGTTTTTCTACCTCTTAATTGCAGATGATGGCATCTTGGGACATTTAAGATTATATTTTTGGCTGAATCAGTAGTAATAATAATAATACTAATAATAATAATCAAACTTTATTTATAGAGCACTTATCAAAACAAAGTACAAAGTGCTTCACAACAAGATAAATAAAATACCACAGTGAATGATGAAATCTAAAGAAATAAAATACACAAACACAATAAAATAAACAGCCAGCTCAGGTAAAATCAGGATATGCTTTCCGATAAAAATGTGTTTTGAGAAGAGAGTTAAACGAAGACTCTGACTCAGAGAACCTAATTTCTTCGGGCAAGTTGTTCCAGAGCCTCGGGGCCCAGATAGCAAAAGCTCTGCCCCCCTTAGTTTTCATCCCGGACTCAGGAACAGACAGAAGACCCCTGCCCGAAGATCTCAAACTACATGAAGGTTCATAAGGGATTACAAGGTCTAAAATATAGTGTGGAGCCAGGCCATAAAGAGCCTTAAAAGTAATCAATAAGATTTTAAAATCAATCCTAAAACAAACAGGGAGCCAATGTAAAGAGGCTAAAACAGGTGTGATGTGGTCGTACCTCTTGGTCCTGGTTAACAGCCGAGCAGCTGAGTTTTGTACAGTCTGCAGTCGTGTCAAAGTTTTTTTAATAAGACAAGACAGGCTGTTACAATAATACAATACTGAATATAAATAATGTATATACAACACTTGACAGGCATGGAACCAGCATGAGCAAATTTAGAAAGGTAATAAATAAATAAGTAAGCTGGTGTACTGATGGTTGTAAATGTAAGTGAAAAGGTTAATAATGTTGATTGTACTAATGCTGAGTCACATGTTAATGTATGTCACATGTACAGTATGTCAACTACTTGCGTCATTCATGTTATTTGTTCTTCTTTTCCTCACATTAGCGGTTCATGCTAAGAGTATAGTTGCCATCCTGCACCTGCTGGTGGCGCTGTCGCAACACTTCAGAGCACCAATCAGATTGCCAGACCACGTTTCAATTCAAGTAGTGGTCGTCCAGGTGGGTGTAACATTGTTTTTGAAGGCTTTCTAGAATATACAGTTTGTGTCTACTTACCTGCATAACAGTCGTCATCCTTATTGAGAATGTTGGTTTTATAACACCACTCTCCACTGCTGTGAATTCATCTTTGGCTTTTCCCACCTAATTTTTCACCAGCCAGTTCATTTTTCTCAGCCATATTCAGTGGAATAAAAAGAATAGCACATTTACATACTGTCCTCCATTCATGCCTTTCAGAAAAGAGAGGGCATCCTTCAGTCCAGACAAATTCAAGAAGAAATCACTGGCAACACAGAGTAAGTACGCTCTGCTATCAGACTCATTTTACACCTCACAACAGATGTGTAGCATTTAGATGCAGTGTTGACAGACATTAGTGCTTGTGCAAAATAACACTACTGCTAATAGCTCTCTATTACATTGACAAAACGTCTCATTGGATTTAGATTTTTTACATTAAAGATCTTTGGAGAATTTTTCTAAGAAGAATTTACTGTACTACTCCCACAAATGTGGTGGTCTAGATTTACTTCACTTGCCTAACTATCGGGAATGGACACTATAAACTACAGGAAGTGACACATTGAGAGTTAAGACTGAAGAACAGTGGAGAAATCTTTTTACTTGTCTTAAATATGTAAACATCTGGGTATCAGAGTTCAAATTTATAATAGTTTCTACAAGAATGTATTTTCTTTTTTTTCTGTCAGTTGGAACCAACAAGGTGAAAAGATGCCACTTACATCCATTAGATGGTTAGAAGGGTTTCATGGTGATGACCTGATGATGTGTTTATTGCTTTGCTAACACTTTTCTTATTATTGGCATTTATTTTGACATTCATAGTCATGCACACTAACTGCAGCACCAAAATAAACGTGTATGCCTACATTTCAGCATTTCCAGGGGAACTTCAGTGTTTTAAGAGTGCAATGCTGAATCTGTGGAGTACTCTTTTAACTAAAAGGAAGGACTCTAATGGTTAAAACCAGAGGACGATCATAGAGTTTAAATTCCACTTTACCACAAATGTCTAAATATGACTTGGATAAAAACATCTGAATGTCAGATACAAAGCTAGCTAGCTGAACATGCATGTTCTCCCCAATGGGACTTCTACAGAGGATTTACCTCAGCATTATTGCGAGTTTCCACCAACAGCCTCAAAGAAACCAAAACTGAACAAGTGACTAGAATTCAGTTGATTCTGAAAAACTGATGTGTTAGTTTGGCAAAATAAACTTTATTTCTCGGCTGCATTCAATGGAGCCTTTGGATCTGGACAACCTTTATGACCCGTTGTGACAAATGACACATCAAAGGCTGGGTATCATTTTTGTAATGCGAGTCACAATACTCTACTAATACCAAAACTACTTTTTTCAATACCTTACTTTGAAAAATATAACCATGTAGTATAGTCTAAAAAACAACAACATTACAGTTTAAATCAGAAACTATTTATTTATTTGGACTTTTGGAAGAAATATTGTGCAATGGTGAATAGACAGCCATTGTATTTCAACAAGATATGTGATGGCACCCTTAGCTGAAGAATTAGATCATTTAAAACACACGCACTCTCACACACACTTTTTTTCTCCCTGTGAGGCTGTCCTGCAGCCTGACGGCAGCAACGAGGGAGATAACAGCAGGCCAACACACACAAGCACACACATTTTGTCATGGTAGATGGATACACTGTTAATAACACACACACACACACACACAAAGAAGCACTCTCACATGTGTTCATGGTGTAATCTGTGATGGCAAAGGCAGGCAGGTCTGGGCAATGGTCCTGGTGGTGTGGTAATAACCGTATTTCCACTGTGACCATGTGAGAGTGTGTGTGTGTGTGTGTGTGTGTGTGTGTGTGTGTGTGTGTGTGTGTGTGTGTGTGTGAGAGAGATCCTGCCATTTCTTGCTGGCCTGCCCGCTGCGATATCTCTTCCTCTGGGACACTCACACTGCAATGTTCCCTAGCCTCCAAAACCACCTGACCCTGTCCAACAACAACATCCTCCAAAGTGCTAACATTGTAAT
The DNA here is from genome assembly GCF_020085105.1 of Siniperca chuatsi. NCBI lineage: Eukaryota > Metazoa > Chordata > Actinopteri > Centrarchiformes > Sinipercidae > Siniperca > Siniperca chuatsi. The sequence continues at coordinate 24,847,665 of NC_058045.1, read as the reverse complement.
AATAGACAAGAGGCCCTCCATTCCCATAGATAACCTGCATGTACAGAAAGGCACGTCTTCATTCATTTCTATCAATACCCAACAGTATTGTTCTGCTGTTGAGATTATTGCATTGTGCTATAGTATGTGAACGTCCCAATGATGATACCCAGGTTATTTGAATACCCGAGATGTACCTGTGTTTATTGTTAATCAAATTATGTTACCCTAGCTACATTATTGTCATTTCTGTGACATAATCCCTCCATTCTCTACATTCCTCTGTGATTGAACTGGAAGTACTTGTCTTTCATTTTCTCTTGTTTTCTATGAATATTCAAGTGTGAAATTGTTAATAAGCAGAAACTGCCTCTGATTTGTGTGTCTGACATATTTTATCTCTCTTTTTTCTTCCTTTTTCCAATTTCTTTGCTCTTTCTCTCAGGGCTTTCTCTGGCAGACATGGTATGTTCTCATTAAGAAGAGTGTACTGAACAGTATTTTTTTTCAGGAATGTTGACATACTGTCCCCTTTTTGGTTAATAATTTATTTTGTTTACTCTTTACAGAGCGCGACGCTTTCGACACCCTGTTTGACCACGCTCCGGATAAACTGAATGTTGTCAAAAAGGTACTGAGGCTTTGCAGTGGCAATCTCAAATTTATTAGCCATCGTCACCATCATGGAGATCTGACAGAGAAATAGCAAATGACATCTAAATAATACAAATCTAGTAGTACTAGTCTTTGTGCATTTAAAACCCCAAACAGTGCTTTTTAGTCCAGGCCATGGTCCAGGTTTTACTCTGCACAGTTATCTAGCTGACTTCATTGATCCTGATTAATGAGGCAGGTCCTTGACAAGAAAATACAGACAGTAGCTGAAAAGATTGTTGTGGTGTGGGTATAGATCAGTACACCATTGTTTTAAGTGCAAATAATCCGATAAGATTTGTTCCCTTATTTGGGTTACTGTGATTTTGTAAACAGTCTTGCCTTCAGAAATCTCTGCTCTTTAATCTCTACTCCAGAACAAGTCTAGGACTTGATGTAATTGTTGTCAAGGAAAGTGACTGCATTTTAGCGTGAGAAGAGTATTTTTTGGCTTTGTTAACAGCCAAGTAGCCTGCCTTCTTATCTAGTAAAGCAATATGCAATTACTAGACACTAACATTAAGATCTTGAGTGCGAAAGTTCATGCTTGACCTTGGAGTAGTTTGACGTTAAAAAAAAACAAACAACAAAAAACAATCTTAACTCAAAGTCCTCTTACTAGCTTTTCCCCCCGGGCCTTTCAATCCCATCTAATGGTCAGTGGATGGCGTTTGCTTAGTTGTCATGGAGTTGGTTCGACAACTGAGCAATGCTCGACAACTCCGCTGATGATGAAGAAGGTGATATGTGATTGAAAGCCCCCAAAAAAAGCCAATAAGTGATATTGAACAAATAATGTAAAATAGTGATAGCCAACCAGATATTGAGGTTCATTTGCTAACAAGCTAAATGCAATTGAATTAAATTATTTTCTGTCAGAAGTTGTGCCGCTCATTAACATTAAATTAAACCATGCATGCATTTTCACTTCTGTTCAGACGCTGTTCAGTTTGGAGTTTAACAGCATATGTTGTTTTTAACCATTTGTGCCGCAGTGGTGAGGACCTCCAATATGGCTGCCAGGGGCCACAATGCTTTGTGTCACCTAACTGGCCTGTTTTGTTTACACGTTTGTTTTTGAATATATCTGTCTATGTCCACTAGATGTGTGTGTGCAGATCTTTCAGTGTACGTTGCCTGTCTCGTTTGAGATGTTGCCAGCTTGTGTGACAGACTTTTTCCTTTGTGTTTTCTCAGACATTGATCACATTTGTGAACAAACACCTGAATAAGCTCAACCTAGAGGTGTCTGAATTGGACACACAGGTACTTCACACACCTACATACATTTCAAATGTTCAAAGGTCCTACACAATACTGTACTGTATATACTATATAGTGATGCTTAAGTGAAAATATTTTACAATACTGTAAAATATATGCCCTTTAACATATGATTTGTTACTACTTTTTACTGTGCATTCTTTTTCTAGTCAAACCTATGAAGAGGCAGTTCACCATACTCACTACATATATATATATGTGTGTGTGTGTGTATTACATTTACCTCCAGTGGAATCTAATCTTGCAGATACTTTCACCACTGTTCACTGATGTTTGTAGGCCTAAATATTCATATTAATAGGTATTTGTTAATGAACAACATGCCATTGAGATTTTAGTCTTTTTAGGAAACAGTTGTTAAAAAATCTACATACCCAAGGTAATGTCACTTGTTTCCAAATCAGTTTAACTTGTTTGAACAATTCTCTTAAGTCACCACTATTCAGTTATAGAGGACTCACCAGCATACAGTCAGTCTGTTTACCTGACTGTGCTGCTGTCTCAGTTTGCAGACGGTGTTTATCTGGTATTGCTGATGGGGCTGTTGGAGGGATACTTTGTGCCACTCTACAACTTTTTCCTCACACCAGAGAATTTTGATCAAAAGGTAAAGTGTAATTTTTTCCCTATATCTATCAGTGTGCTGGACTATTACAGGAATGCCAAAAACCTATATTTTGAGTATTGAACAATCACTGGCTGTTGGCTTGAAAGATTCTGACAAGTTTGTAGCTTGCGCCGTCATGGAGGACAGCAGCTGCAGTCTTGAATTTGTGTTACATAGGATTCAACCAGCGACCTTGTTTCATGATGGAAAAAAGGGTATCAAAATGTCCACAGAAACTGCTTTTGCTTACTTTGGTGGGGAATGACAAACGTAAACAGCTAATCATGCTAGCGAGAAACTGAAGAAATATGAGTCTAATTCAGCTCACTGGATTTAAAATTAAACAATGACAATCAGATTTAGGTGGTGATTTTCAGGTTAATAGTCTTTGGTGGTGTTCGTATCCATTGGGTGAACAGTGTAGGAATCATAGCCATTTTTATCCTTGGTAGGTATGTATATAAAGGCCACAATATGTGCCTTCAAATTAAAGCTGAAAGTCAGCACTTTAACCTCATTTTCATTGCTTCATTTCTAACCTGTGTGCTTAAGTACAGAGCCAAAACAAGTATCTGAATGCACTGTATATCCTTCTCTTCATTGCTGATTGATTGAGTTACATCTATTATTATTCCAACAAATAAAGAAAGTAACTATGACTTCTGTGAAGTGGCCCTGGTTCACAGCAAGAATTTTACAAAATGTACAAATGCACCAATTTTTCTGCTGTATTTGGACGAGCAGGCATCTAGACTTGTAGTGGTATGCTCCACCATATTGATGTCTCCAATCTTTTCTCTTCGAGATCCATGAGAAACAGGGTCGTGACCCATATTTCGTCCTGACCTACCGTTTAAGAAACACTCTTAAATCAATACTCCATTTCTGAGGAGCCTCATGCACTCGGAGCCAGGGCTCTCCTCTCAATAGCTTGATAAATGCCATCCGTTTTCCCCAGAGCCCATTCAGTGCAGAGCCATCTCTCCTCTCCATTGGCCTCTGTGGTACTACGGTATTCTGAACAGGCAATCTGTGGAGACACCACAGTAGCCTTTTGTTTGGGTCTTGGCCAGCGGTCCCTGCCAAGCTGCGAAGCAGAATGGGCATCAGTGCTACAATGTACACAACTGTGCGCGCACACACACACACACACACACACACACACACACACAGCCACTCCTGGCCCGGAAGAACAGGCATCAGCCCTACAGCATCTGTAATCTCTTTTTGCACAGGGAAACATTGGAGTGGCTTAGGGGCTCAGCTCTATTACTGTGTGTGTGTGTGAGGGCCTAGAGGCCTATCGACGGTACACCAAGGGTGGGCTGTGAAAAGTAGCACGACTCATCAAGAAAGCACTCCTGCTTCTGCTCAGTAGATCTCTACTTAAGACTCATTCTCTTCCTTTCTTTTTGAGTGTATTAGATGGCTAAGGTCACGCTTTTCACACAATAAGCCCTTGTTGGGCAAAGCTTTTAATACATCACAGCAGGGCGAGCGCACACACACACACACGCACAGAGATGCAATGGGCAGAGTATAGAAAACATCTTTCAACTCTTACTGTCTCTTCTCTCATTGATTTTCCTCCTCTCTCACAATATTTTTTTTTTTTTTTTTTAATTACTCACAAGTATGATCGGCATTGATGTCTTTCCTGGTTTCCTCCACAGGACTGTAGCTATGCTCATCCAAATGCAGTAGGATTGAAAATCTAAATAATTCCATCTTTAAATGGTCCGCCTGAAAAAGATTCGGGCTATGTGTTTTAAATAAACATCAGCCCTGCATTTTGGTATCATTCATCACATCCACCATAATTGTCCATTTCCAGGAAAAACCTTATAACCAATATCTCCAGCATGTGTGTTTCTCCCCATTCCAGCGGCATAAAATATAATAGTGTAATAAATGCTCTCTGCTCAGTTCTATTCATTCTTTTTCCACATGGGATCACATTGTTATTTGTACACTTATAATGACAGTGTCACTTTCTTGGAGTTGGGAGGTTTTTGAGTGACATTGCTGATATGTATCTATTGATAAATGAGGGAGCAGAGTGTTTGTGCAGCTGCTGAAGGCTTATGGTCTGACAGAACAGAGCTGTGTTGTGTTTGCCGACACAGGAAGCTGTGGTAGCACGATTGAATCGACCCAGAGTGTATTGTGGGATTTAGCAACCAGTGTCTATGTTCCCTTATCAGCGAGGAGCTGTGCGTGGAGTTTTATGATTTGTACTTGCCAACCTCTGCCTGTATGTGTAAAGTTTAGGTTGGGTGTGTGTGATGTTTGCATGTACACACAGTAGTGAACGTGCTTCCTGTAGTGCTTTGTTGTGTCCTAACAGCCTCCTCACTCTCTTTGCAGGTCCACAACGTGTCCTTCTCCTTTGAACTGATGCAGGACGGAGGTCTGGAGAGACCAAAGCCCCGGCCAGAGGGTAGGAAGCACTTTTAACTAGGGATGCCCTAATCAAGTTTTTTTAAGAGGGAAGACGTATCATTCTGTTGGAGTTGGGACACTCAGTCCACTCGCGATTGTACAGCGTTGTTACAGAGTGACGCTTCTTTGGCCTTATAAACAATCTTTGGTACAGACACCGGCCTGCAGAGCGCGCACAAACCACGAACAGCAGCCAAGTTTTATTTTGTTCTGCCATCAACTAACTCACAGAATTAACTTTCATTAGCGACAGCTAAAGACCTGCCGCAGCCGACGTTTCATTTTAACCAGTGAAAGTGACAGCAGGCGCTGGCTAAAAATGAGAAGCTGCTTGCTGAACATTTTGTACACTGATCTTTGCAAATGAGAGGGAGACAGGAGAGATAAGGGATTTGTTACCGTCCATGTTAAGCCGTGTCAGAACAAAGTCGATCGCCGGCGCAACCAAATCATTTTTCACATTCACGCACTCTAATTTTCAGTCTCATTTGCAGTGAATGCTCGCACTGTAGAGGTCGGCTGCAGCAGGCAGTTGATTTCGAAAAAGCTCTGATGAATCCCACTGTGCACTGCCTGTTCAGCATCAAACTGCAGACAGACAATGTTAGCAACTAGCTGTTGAACATAGTGGAGCATTTAGCTGCTGAAGAACCAGATATATTGCTCACGAGTTGGTGGAGACCAAACACGTTTGCCACAACACTGTTGACAATACAGTATGTCAATGCTGTGTTTACAGCTTGTTCCACTGCTCCCAGGTGGCCCAAAAAAGTCAATTAATCCAGCTTTAAGAATTAGATGAGGGAAATATGTAACAATGGAAACCATGTGCCTCTACACATTTAATAAATATGAAGACAATAATTATGGAAGGAAAATTATTAACATATTTCACAGCCTTTCTAAATAAGCTGAGCCCAACTGTGTGTTTGACACTAGGATGCTCTTGATTGACAGTTTACATTCACCAACTTATTTTAAAAATGTATTAAAGCTCCAGGGATTTTTATGGATTTCCCCTCAGACGGCTTTAGAATAGAAAGACTTAAGAATAGAAATAGAGTCTAATACAACTCAAAATGTAGATCCAACATGGTTTTGTTGAATAAGCTAAAAGGTTCTGAAATATTTGCGTTGTGTTGTGTCTCAAATGGATTTCCAGTAATCGCGTTTCAACATCCATAGTACAACCAAAGCATCTCGCAGCCGTCTACTGAACCTTGTTTGCTAAAGGAAAGATTTGCCTGGTGGATACAGGCCATTAAGCTGCAAAGATGTGGCAGCCATAGTACAGCAGCTTATGTAGTGGACTTTATTCTACACACATGATCTGAACTCTTCTATCCCCCCAGATATAGTGAACTGCGACCTCAAATCGACACTGCGTGTCCTCTACAACCTCTTCACCAGATACAGGAGCGTCGACTGAGCACCACGCGTAGCAAGAGGAAACACTTTATTCCATGGACCACATGCTACAGCTTAACAGTGTGTTTTCCTTCTATTTGTTGTAAAATCTCTTTTTATCTGAATGCATGCATCACATGTTGTCCCTGTTGGATAATGTACCACACACTCTGTTTTTTTTTGTTTTTTTTATTCCTGCAGACTTTTGGCTTATGTGCCACAAAATGTTTGACTTTTTAATTGTAAATTGGGCATTACTATACAGTCCTACAGAAAACTATGAACTAAATAAGATAGCCACTATTAATGCTTGGTTAAGTCATTAATTAACTCTGTAATGATCTTTGTCACCCTGCATTGATATCATGAAGGGGAGATTTTAGATGAACAACACTTGTATCTTTTAATGCAGAAAAGAAAATGTTTAACTGTATTTATTGTACATTTTGGATACACATGTCTCTGCTCTTGTTAATGTCATTCATAAGTGCTTTTATTAAAACGTGAACACTGTCAGCTCCCAATACTTAATGTTGGGATGCATGTGCTCCTCAGTTGTCTTAACACTCCACATTTCCTTTGCATGTGCGGAGGAACATTTTAAATATTTGACCAAAGCTCTGTTGTATTCACACTTTAAAACGTATAAAGGCTTTACTCTGCAGCCACTCGCTTTCTTGTATTTTATATTGTAACATGTATCTTATTTTTTATTGGCGTACATCGACATTTTATAATCACTCTGTTTGTGGTTTAATACAGTTTTCTACATTATATTTTTAATACACATTCGATTTCACTCCTTTCTGCAAGACAAATTTGACTGAATATATTAAATGTTTTAGGCGACAAATTGTATATTGTTTTACTTTCAAGGCAATTTCACTTCTTCAAACAACAAATGCAATAACGGTCTGTGGTTCAAGCTGCCAACACATTCGCTATCATGTATCTCTTTATGTTTTAATGCATTACATTCAATAAATCGTTCAGTCCCTGAATGCGGGTGCATTTTTTTGCCCCTCAAAGAAAGCAAAGCGGAATGCTTTTCCAACAAAACAAATGTTGGGGTCAGATTGGTTCCAATTTTGCCAACACAGAAAGACAAGTGAACCTCCACAACAATTTTCTTTTAGCTAAATAGAGATAGCTGTGTAAAAGCTTTCTGAATTGGAGCTGACCCCAACACAGACCAAAATAGATAGGACAGTTACCGAATGGATGAAAAGGTTCGTTTTTCCTCACACATTCCACAATAGCTTTTGAAAAGAAAGCGGTGGGAAATGGGTGTGTATATACTGAATGTGTGTGTGTTGATGTATTATTAATTTTACAGTGGTATTGCAGTATTCTCTACAGATAACCACGCACACTGAAAAGACACTCAGATCAAGATGTTTTTGATTCCAAGTTGCTTTTCCATTAATTTCGTTGTCAGTCTATTTTGTGAACTCAGAAAACGTGTGTGTGTGTAGTCTCTAACATATGAAGAATGGGTCCGTACATTGTAAAGTGAGTAATCCTTTTGGACTGTAACATTTCAAGGTCAGAACATTGTTAATGTTTTAATTTAATCTTCAACCAAGAGTTTGTAAGAAAGTGTCTCCGATGTAGGCCTAAGCAGCAGCGTTCCTTTAGGGAGCAATACATTTCACCTTCAAGAAGCACTCGAAACCTCCACATTTTGGTATGTGAAAAGACCTATAAGCACATATACAGTATGTGTGTGTCAACTAAATGCCTGGAGCGCAGTGTAATATTTGGTACGAGTAGCAGTATCCGGTGATGATTGCCCTCTCAGATGCTCTCATGTCAGTTGCAACAGATCCTGAGGGATCTGAAACCATGTTATGATCATTTCCTCTCTGCTCCCTCGCCCAGGGAACAATTCAGCTGCTCTAGTTATTACCTTGTTACATTATTGTTATTGCATTATTGTTACATTGTCGCTCTGTGCGTGGGTCACATGGGGACACAGAGCCGCATTCCTCTGATTGAAGACACCACAGTAATGGAGAGATGGAGTGCTGCGAAACGGATGGGAATGTTGGTTTGAACAGTTTCATCGGTCAAAAAAGCGGGAGAGTAAATGTAACTACAGCCTATTATTATGTAATTTCTTAGCAGAAGTAGCTTAATTGGCCAATCTTAGCTTCTAAGCTGTCTGCGCTTATTGCTCCTTTTAGCAAGATTTATTGATATTCTCATCTAACTCGTGGCTAGAAAGTGAAAGAGTTTTCCCAAAATGTCAAACTAATCCTTTAAAGCTGCACTAATAAATACTGTTATATGACAAATGTGTCAAATGACAATGTGAAAGGGGTCACTCGTAGTGACAAACTGACAGTCATCACCCGACTGCAGTTCCTCTCAGCTCTACGCAGCATTTTAGTGTCTTTTAGCTCATTGTTTTGGTTTTATGGCCTGCAACTTTTCTTGTTTAGTTCACTCTCATTGTTCTCATAAACATAATTTCTATCAGTTGCAGGTAGCTGTTTTCAGCAATAAAACTCTGATAAACCCACTATACACTACCTGCCCAGCAGACAAAGTTAGCGACTAGCTGGTGAACATAGTGGAGCATTTAGCTGCTAAATGCCAGATATTTCTCTCATGGGTTGGTGGGGACAAAAACAGAGCTAAAAGTACAGTGGATTTATTTACTTAAATTCACCAGGTGGACAGAAACAACAACTCCATATGAATGCTAATGTTGCTCTGTGTCTGTTGGATGGGTAATTTAGCATCCATTAATACTGTTATAAAGCCAGGTTTTGCAATAATGACTGTTTCACTTTACATCATTCCTTGTTCTGTCATAATGTTCAGACAGCAGTGTGTTTTACAGAAAGTACCTTAACCACTTTGTGTCCAACTCCTTTATGAAGTAAAACATTAGAAAAGGAGAAACGCATAGTAGTTTTATCAATATCTAGCCAATCAATATTTAGCCAAGATAAAATCTTCAGAGTTGTCTTCCCAATTCTTTACATCACAGTTTACAGATTAACCAAATTTGTAATCGCTAACATGATCTATTGGAGTAGCACGCTTCCCCCAGTAAGGTAATTCAATCACTTTTAACAGCTTAAGGCTTAATTTGTCCACAGCAAAACCACTACTACAGCTGATTGATTGACTGACTTTATCTGATCTGAGTCTGGATCAGGGCTTTATAGCTTCTAGAATATATAGCTTTTAGCAGTAACAACTACAGCTAGCTGAAGTCTGAGAAAGAAGAAAGGCAGTCTGGCAGTTTGATGGGTGATTCTCCCATGAGGCAACAATGCTAACTTTATCACAACACAGAACCTCCAGCAGGTCCTGGAGTGCTCCTCTGCAGCTGGCACTGACCTCTTACCTCTTTATGAACCAGGGAGAAAAGAGAAAAGACTGTTTTCCTTGTGAGGATCAATAAAGTATCACATTATTATATTACGTGGCATTAGATAAAAGGCTCGGCCATATAGCCCAATAATGTTTTGCTGGCACTCCACTTAGGTAATGTTACAAAGTAGAGCAGGATTGCTTCATCAGTCATAAGTGTATTGATGTTATATGTTTATGCGCTGACATGTCTCCCTTTCCCGTTATTTCTTCAAAGCTCTCCTGCAGTGTTTAGGATAAATATCTCAGCAGAAACTGTTTGACAATATCTGTTTGCCATTCTGAGAAGAGACCGAGGGAGCAACAGAAACAGAGACAGGGAGGAGGTATTATCAGATGAGACTCATGCAGTATATCCCACTTTGTGTCCATGTGTGTATGTGCTCTCCCTATTACTAGTGTGAAGTACTCTCACAGCTCATTGTGACGATAAGGGCCCATAGATACAAAAGCTTGTTACTGTAGATGAAAAATGTATATGAAGGATCCAACTGAAGTTCACACACAGCAGTGGCGGAAGAAGTATTCAAATATTACTGCACTCATTTCAGAAAAATATATATTATATTACTGGATTATAATTATTGATACATTAATGTGTAAGCATCACTAATGTTGCACCTGGTAAAGGTGGGGCTAATTTCAGCTACTTTATATTCTGCCGGGTAGCTTATTCTATAGCAATATATCACAATTGATTAGTTGATTTATATTTTCTATTAACAATCTGAATCTGCAAAGTAAAGAGTAACTTAAGCTTTCAAATAAATGTAGTGGAAATAAAAGTAACATGTTTGCCTCTGAACTGTAGTGGAGTACAGGTATAAAGTAGCAGAAAATGGAAATACCTCTAGTATCCAGCTTTTGAGTCTTGTACTGGATTTGATCATATTCAGGAAATGACATTTACATAGAACATACAGAAACCTGGTTATTCAACCCCATATGTACATTATTCTAACATTATTGCACTATTCTGAACAGTGTTCAGGTTCGTAATTGTCTGCATGCAGGCCTCACATCTCAGTCACTCTCTGTCATTTAGTTACCTCAGTAGTTGAGGACGAACCCAGTTTAGTCTGGTCTGCATTTACCACTAGATTTGGCTTGTCCATCTGATCACCATTTGACAGTACAGTTTATCCTCCAAATCATCAGTGTGAGACTGTCACTTTCATCTCGGCGTATAGATCATTTATATCCTTTTAAAAATTCCATTTTTTGTCTTCCTGACCACTACATAACTTCAGTTGAATTGCACCTGTGAGCGTGGCAGACAGGGATAAAGCTAAGAGTCTACAGCCATGCCAGCAGCTCTGTGAGGCTGTACTTCGGCACAGCAGTGCTTTGAGCTAAATGCTCATGTCAGCATGCTAGCATGTTCACAGTGACAATGCTGACATGCTGATGTTTAGCAGGTAATAGTTAATATGTTAACCATCTTAGTTAAGAGTGTTAGTATGCTATCATTTGCTAATCAGCACTAAACACAAAACAGCAGAGGCTGAAGGGAATGTCATTAGTTTTGCAGGAATTTGGTCAGAAACCAAGGTATTGACAGATTAAAATTTAGAGCTGATGATAGTGCTGGATTAAAAATTAAGGGATCACCTAAGAGATTACAATTTATCCTGTGGGGAACATGAATGTCTATAATAAATTTAATGGCAATACATCCAATACTAAACCACAAATGTTAACCACAAATGTCAACCTCATGGTGGCACTAGAGGAACAGTCAGTGGGATTTGTCCTCTGGGGACCATGAATGTCTGACAAAATTTCATGGCAATCCATCATCAATAGTTGTTGAGATATGTCAGTCTGGTCCAACAGAGAAACCAACATTGGCATCCCTAGCGTAGGTGAAAACCTAGATAGGGTGTTTACATACCACAGTACCCAGGTTTCTCTCCACTCCAGCTAGCATAGTTAGATTTTTCAAAACCAGGATAATGGCTTACCCAGGTTCCAGAAACCATGATATGATGAAATCTTACCTCAGCTAATCTTCTCATCTAACTTCCTGGAAAAAAAGCGAGTAAGTATATTTAAAAAAAATAAAATAAAAATATATTCCCTTAAATCCTTGTCAGCTTCAACAACTCAAGTCTTGGCTGCCGTGGATGTGTTTGTTCATTGAATTACATCTTGTCAGTGGGGTCATTTGGATGAGATGCTAGAACTGGTTCATGTGTCAGCAGAGATCACACCAAGTTCAAAATCACTTTGAATATGTTTAAGCCACTCATACGTCTTGTGCTCTGTAGTTCATTCCTGGAACATAGTGTATGTCCTGCAGTTGTAGTACTTGGGAGCAGGACAGTCTGATCCCTGTTCCAAGTGTAGTCCCTGATCACTTGTGATGCATATAATGACACAAAAGGTAAAACTGTATCAGATCAGGACTCCCTACTCCGAGAGGCAGCAGAACATTGAAGGTGCTTGTGACCTCTTTTGACTAGTTCATTCATTCTTTCTCACTCTCTGAGCAGTGTGATCAATGCCGATCATGGAAATTGAAACCTCAGTCGTGTACCACTATCTTTCATGTCTGCATGGCTCTCTCTATGCATGCGTCAAATAAATGTCAAAAATTCAAAAGGAGGCTGGTCTGCTCTCCCTTTCTATGAAAAGGAGCGTTTAAAAACACAAAAGGAGAGGAGGCTCAGTGTACCTGAAGCCCTATGTTCCACTGGCACACTCCATCTGCCACCTTTTTTCACTGCAGTGTACACTGTTGAGGTTACATTGTGAACGTATTGTGTTCAAGCAAAAAAGTGGAGCAGTGTGACAGGCAGGCTCTCAAAAGAGTGCGTCGCCATGGCCCTCAAAAAGAATCTGCAATTAAAACTAAATCCTGCAGAGAAAACTAAATATTGATGTGGATACAATGTTCTCACAACAATATGCTTTATAATCTTGTTAACAGCCTGTATGTACTTAATATACTGAATAAAATTGTATATAATTCTAAATTTGCATATACAAAATTATTCCTCTTAAAACTTCAATTAATAGCACAGGCTTTTATTTGCTTCAATCACTGATCTCAACCTGCCTATATTTGGGACATCTATATGAGGCAGGCCTTTAATTCCTTTCGCACAAAACTCTTGCTCAGCAAAGATGGGAAATACGGTAAATAATTAAGGAATGGACACGTATTTGGACTTTATGGCCACTTCAAAGGTAGGGAGTCACGGCTTTTTTTCGTCTCTCTTGTTTACCATGCCAATCTAAATAAATAAATCTGAATGAATTATACTTTGGTACTCATGGTTTCCGTAAAATGATCTGACTGAATTGTGGAGAATCTAATCGATCTAATGATGTGTAGCATGTCCATATTGACAAAAGTTAAAACATTTGTATGCCCAATCTAAGCAGCTTAGAACTAGCTCAAGCGGATGACCCTCTGAGCTTTAAGAGGTTTTATACTTCCAAAGAACTTCTTTAAAAACCAGACCCGGCATCTAATTGAGACCTACGTTTATTTGTCAAAACGTGTAGCCACACACAGCCAGTAAACGGGACTAAGCTAACTTAGTGGTCCTATTAGCTGACTGAGCGCCAGACCCGGAGCCGGGCAAGCAGCCTCCCAGTGAACACAGCCTCTGAGACCTTCGGAGGCCAGTTTGACGACAGGGAATACAGTACCGAGGTGATGTACAGTGGCTCCGACCAGGACTCCAGGGGTGACGAAGACAGGCGATGACAGGAGAGGCGTCAAGTGGGAGAGGAGCGAGAGGGAGGTCAGGCAGAGAGGCAGCGACAGCCTGTAGAGCCAGAATATTTTTCACATCTAACTCGGTGGATTAAGGATTTATTTCGACCAAACCAGAGTTGGTGATTGTTGGAACAGTGGAAAGATTAACCAAGGCGGTTTTGGTGATTTTTATTTTGTTTCTGTCTAGTTTGAATGAAGTGTGTTTTACAATGAGTTAACAAGGCAATTAAGTTGGTCTTAGTTCGGTGAAAGAGAGAAACATGAATTCAGAAGGTGTATGGTTTTATTTTTCTGTTTGATAAGGAAAAGAGGTGTAAGAATATTTCCTTTCTTGACATTTTGTGAGTTTATTTTGTTTATTTATTAGACTAAAACAGCTAAGAGAGCTTAGTGAACCCGCGGCTCACACACAAATCCCAGCTGGAACTACCTGAGCTATACTATCAGAGTATCGCACAAGTGGTATTACAACACAGGACAGGCTGGGGCTAGCAGGTTAGCATATCTCTGCAACACAATACATAGACATTTTTGACACGACGCCATGATAAGGTTAGTTAATTTTTTGAATGTTTTCAACAGAATTTCTGGCCAAATCTTACATATTGCCCCTTTAAGCTTAAGAGTTCAAACAAAATCCATGTTTGACAAAAACATTTGAACTTAAGGTCCTAGCTTTCGGGGGCTTTTGACTGCCTCTCACGGTCTTCCTCAGCGGATGGACTGGTAAGTAGACCTTTTTGGTCTAACTATGGTTTCCATGGTAAAAAAATGAACTTTCATGCTCAAAATCTATGTTGCTTATACATTAACTAACTGATATGTTAGTTGATATGTTAATCTTACTCAATAGGACTTACTGTGGCAAAGCAGAGAAAAAAAACATTAAAGCAGAGTTAATAGATTTTTTTGGCCACTTGGAGGCAGCAGAACAACCTCTAAACACAACATTAACATATTATCGGTTTATCAGGTTGCTATGGCTAACTTGTTAGCTAACAATTGTCATTTACACATCCAGTAGGCACGGAGTAACATTATCATTTGGAGTTGTGTTTCTGGCCACCTGGTAAATGTAAGTCCAATATTCACTCAACGTTTATGTTTTGGTCTTCAGCATCTCCTGAGGGAATAATCTGACTCGTGTAGCAGCTAAATGCTCCACTATGCTCGCTAGCTAGATGCTAACATTGCCTGTCTGTCATTTGGTGTTGGGCAGGTAGCGTACAGTGGGTTTATCAGTGCTATTTCATTGAAAACAGCTGCCAGCTACAAAGTGAACCAAAACAGTAAAGTTGCAACTATGCCAAAACAATGAGCTGAAAGACAATAAAACGCTCCGTAGAGCTGAGAGGAACTGCACAGTTGGGTGACAATTTTCTGTGGGTTTGTCACTATGAGTGACCCATGTCACATTACATATGGTCATTTGAATAATTGTTAATATAAAAATATTGATTAATGCAGATTTAAAAATGAAAAATGTGTGACCTAAACAACTTTCAATGTAGCAATTGGAGGAAGCTTAGGTATTTTCATAGACATTAAGGGGAATGTGGTAATAGGAAGAAGCTTAGGAAAAAATACAGACATACAGATTGTAAGGGTAAAAGAAAGAGAAGAGAGAGCAGAATATCCCAAAAATATTTTTCGTGGAAGTCAGTACCAGTCTAATATTGGTCTATCCCAATTTGAAAACCCAGAATAAGTCACAAAACACGATTTTCACAATGCAGCAGATGATGATAAGCCCTGAGCAGCAGGCTTGTAGGACTGCATTATCTTTGTGTATCTGATGTGTACCAGGTATGCAAACTGAAGAAGGCTCAAAGAGGCAATCAGCGGGAGCTGCTTGTCATTTCAAAGGTCTTCATTATATCACTACTACTGGACTGATTGGGCTGATTTTCCTTGCTGAGATAAGATGATGTATCACATGTTTACATCTAAACACTTTAACTCACAACTCCTTTACTTACTGCCTGATATTGTCACTTTTCTTTTTTTTTTTTATAAATATTTCATCTACATTTACCACTCTAAAATCAGAAAAGCAATATTATTTGGGATGGAAGAATGTCTTAGGTCAGTTGTAGAAAATATGATATCTGCATTTCATAAAATAAAGATTCCTAAGGGAGCAATACATGAAAACATGGCCTACATGGTAAAACTGCTTCAATGTATGAAAAAAGTTCTCATTTGAGTGTTTTGCTTAGTCAGGCAGTTTCAAGGCTGTGACTTATGAAATAAGTAAAAAGCAATAAATAAATAAGCAAAAAATTAATGAACAGACTTTTGCTACTGAAAGTACACTTAAAAACAGAAGCGGTCCATATAGAAATTAACATCATAAAGCCAATGGAGTTTCCATGCTGTAAATGTACTCAACCTGTTCTTTGTATAAGAAGTTTTGCTCAAACCAAACATACACACATACATGTAAACACAGTTAACTGAAGGTTTAATTGAAACCTACACAAACTCTCCAGAATATGGTTACTAATATGTGGAAGGATGGAGGTGAGCGACAGTCACAAAGCGCAAGGTCTCAGTGTGAAAATACATTACTACTACATAACTGACTGCTGTGCTTCAGGTTTGTTTTCCTAGGATCATCTTGCACTAGAATAAATTCCATCATGTGAGTTTGATTAATATATGTGCTCAAGTGTTCATTTAATTACTCTGAGATCTGTAAATTCTCAATACTTGCTCTCATTGCCAAGAACCATGCATTTCTGCACGGATGCTTTTTTTCAGTGCTTGACTCAATCATAGGGTCTGTTCATTTAAAGACATGCTCATAAATGGCTTATTTGCCTCTTTTGAGCAGATTGTTCAGGAATTCAATATCTCCAGGTCACACTGCTTCCGATACTTACAAATTCGCACCTTCATTTCTCTAAATATCATTCAATTCTCTTCACAGCCCCCAGACACACTCCTAGACTCAATCAATGACATTACATCATCCAGAAAGGGAAAGATAGGTGACATATTCTTTATTAATGAGAGAAAATATGAGTCTTAACTCCCTTAAAGGCCAGTGGGAGAGGGATCTGAGTATAGAAATGTCAGAATCCATTTAGTCAAAGATGATGGGGGGAATATATTCATCTTCAATATGTATGAAACATACTGTTATGCAGTTTAGCATTTTCCACCAACTGCACTGGACCAAAGTTAAACTATCCCAATTCAGTTGCAAGCAGAACCAAGCCACTCTAATTCACGTGTTTTGGGATTGTCCTAAATTATCTAATTTTTGGCAATTCCTAATAGTTGATATGCTTTCCGAAACTACTGATAAATCCTTAGAACAATCAGCCTCCCTTGCTTTATTTGGTGTGGTAACACAAAATCTTATTTTAAATAACAATAAACTAAGTATTTTGTCTTTTGTCAAAATGGTGGCCAGACGACAAATGTTGATTAGATGGAAAGATTGTAATCGTCCAACATTTGCACAATGGATTAGGGATATGTTTCTTCTTTTTTAATCCACTTTGGTACTACTTTTAGCTTTTATACTTATATCCACTTGTACTTAATTTATCTTACCTGTATTATAGGGTATTATATTTTGATTTGCTTAGTACTTCTATTACTTCTATTCCCAAGTGTGCATTGATGTGATAGTGACCAGCTGTAACAAAAGAGTTTCCCCTCAGGGATCAATAAAGTATTTCTGATTCTGATTCTGATTAGGTATACTGTTAGGGGGTCAGCTGACAGGTTTACATTGATATGGCAACCTTTCCTTAGTCGTGTTGATGCTTTAGGCTCTGATAACTTTATGGCTGAGTAAAGTCTTTGTATGTATGTCATATGTATGTAACTAGGAGCATTGGAAAGATCCCTGATATGTCTTAGTGTTCACATTTTTCTGTTTCCCTCTTTTGCATGCTTCTATGCATGCCAGTATGCTAGATAAAAAAAGAAACAAAAATTCATAAAATAAAATTTTGTTCAAAAAAGTATTACTTTAATTACTTTAATTACTCATTCTCTTTCAATTTCAGATCCATCCAGTGTGGTTCGCTGCATGCATTACAATGCGTCAAGGCCAAAATTCAGTTCATTTCCATTTCTTTTTTCAGTTTGTCTACTTGTATTAATGACACACTTGTTCCCAAAATGTTCGCTCTCATCTTCTCCTTGATACAGTCTCAAACAAACAGCAGAGATGAGGGGCGTCCTTGTCGAAGTCCCTTTTTAACAAGCTTGAGTTAATGCAAAGAATGTTCCGGGGGATACGTCAGGGAACACATACATTCATGGGCTAGTTCCAGATCTGCAACATACATGCGAAGAGGATTAACAAACCCCCCGGCCCCCTCGATCATATGTGGGAGAGTGTAAAGCTCGTCCACTTTTCTGCAACGGAATACACGTTTTTACTCCTAAAATCTGAGGTTCCTCACCTGCTCCCGCTCTCTATCACCATGCCAGTATGGGTATGGTTCTGGACTCCTAGATGGTCAAGGGGAATTATTAGTCCTCTTTCTTAAAAATGAGGCACAGTTCTTGATTCCATGATACTTCAATGAAATGTGTCAACCATGACAAGTCCACCAATATCCCAAGCCTTCAGCATTTCACAGATCTGGTCCTTCTTGCTGCTGAAGAGCTTTCTGACCACACCAGTGACCTCTGACTATAAAGCACAAGACAGTGAGTTCTTCCAGCCCTGGACAGAGCTCATGTCACTCAGATTTGAGAATTTCTCAAACTGCACCCACCAACTTCAGCCACCATTTGAGGTCAGCGTTTCTCTGCTTTTCAAATTGTTTTCTAAGCCTTTTTGGAGATTTAAGTCAGACACTGATCTGTAACATTGCTGGTGTCGGCTATCTGTTAAATGTACTTTGGAAATTCAAACATACTGCATATCTCTTCTGCGTAAATGGTCTATAATGACTCTATTGAGACATGATAGAGCGTTATGGGTCTTCCCCCCAGCGAAAGACTCATCCCCCCACAATGAGCCGCAGCACGCTACAGGAAGTCATTCCTGCCTGTGGCCATCAAACTCTTTAACTCCTCCCTCTAAGTGTCAGTCTATATGACCCTAGGTCACTAAACTGGACATTGGATCATTAACATCACTGCAATACTTGAAATAATTGTGCAATATCCTCTGTTTTCAGTTTAAAATTCCTTATTTACTGATATTTATTCATACTTCTATTACTGCTGTGCAATATCCACCGTCTCATAATCATCTTAATAAGCTACGCTTAACTTGACAGTACTCATTATTGCACTATTACTTATTACTGATCTTATTACATTGTATTATACTGTACATACTTATCAACCTCTAAATCCACTTTGGTACTTAAACTTATTTTAGCAGCTGTAATGAAAGAGTTTCCCTCTGGGATCAATAAAGTATTTCTAATTCTGATTCTGATTCTGATATACTATGGATGGATCTCTGCTGCTGTCCACTTCTCACCAGTCTGACTAACCCAGAGACATTTTCTCATCAATGTCAACTTTTATTAGATGAAATATAGAATTTTACTACCTATTAACCTACAATTTGATGGCCAAGTTTGCTGGATATGTTGTAAGCTGATGAAATGAATGAAAGTTAAAAGTTTAGAAAGACTGATGATCTGAGTGTTTTTTGTGTGTGTTTTTGTTTTGCTCTGTTGCCCTGAACTGTGAGGGAAAGAAATCATGCAAACACATTTTTTATATACTGATCTGATAAAAAGTCTTCGACATCT
Source organism: Siniperca chuatsi (assembly GCF_020085105.1). NCBI lineage: Eukaryota > Metazoa > Chordata > Actinopteri > Centrarchiformes > Sinipercidae > Siniperca > Siniperca chuatsi. Next base: position 24,828,434 of record NC_058045.1, on the reverse strand, counting down.
TAAAGGTGCTCTGTGGAGTTTACATTCAGTGTGTCAACAAAATGCATGAGGTCTAAAAATGTGTTAAATGTATTTCCTTCATTATTAAAAACCTTTTTAAAGCCAGTTTTTAAAAAAAAATCTTAAGGCTGCATTGTTTACATTCATGTTTGCTGTGCCTTCGGTGTGTGAGTGTGTGTGAATGGGTAGGATTCTTTGAACTGATTAGCAGTTGGCACCTGCCATCAGTGTATGAATGTGTGTAAATGGGGTGAAAGACAGTGGTCGGAAGACTAGAAAGGTGCTATACAAGTACAGTCCATTTACCATTTACCAATTTAACTCAGCTCATATGAATCTGGTCAAACCCACGTGGAGACTCCACACCCTTATTGTTTAGATTGCTCCCCACAGACCACAAGAGGGCTCTTGCTGACATTCTGCCTCTTCAACTCAGACATACTCTACTCCGTCTATATTTTCCCCCTCTGTCATTTCAAGCACAGAAGAGACCAAAATATGAAATTATACACAGATTGAGATGGATGCACAGATTAGAAGGCTCAAGTTAAAGCAGTGTTGCTCAAAGTAGAGCTTGCTGGACAAAATCTCTCTCTCCACAAAAATATTTTTAGCACCTCAAAGAGTTTCTAGGGAGTGACAGTCAGATCTATTTGGATTTCATGGCTGTACTATTCTGACTAGATCTGAGCAGTGGTTTTCATCTTTTAATGACACACAAACCAACACCATGCGTACAGAAATCTCAGCAGGCTAATGCTGACTTGATACATTTCTAAATAATAAATGTCCACTTGCATTTTTGCCGCTTAGATTCAAGCGTTCGGCCCTCCATGAAAAAGATATAGGATCCCAGGTACAGAGAGGGTTAATAAAACATCAGAAAACCAGGTGAGGTCAGATTCGAGGTCAGACTGTTGACCTTAAGATCACCAAGCTGAATGTTTTACTAGCCTGTTCTGTGTTTGCATGGCTCTGAGTCTGAGAATGAGACACACGTGCCAAAGATGTCACAGAAACACACTCTGTACAATCCACATGTGAGTCAGCTGTGTGTGAGTATGTTTGTATGCATCTGTGAGAATTTTACTTACACACAAACACAGACACGCTGCCATGTGGAATGCTAGTCTGCTGGCTGGCCTGGCCTGGCTGTGGTGTCGGGTTGCAGTAGGTGTTTCAGGCTGTGACCCTGGCATATCTGTGTTTGTTTTATGTCACAGCCCCTCCCTCTGGGGAGATGACAGTCCAGCAGTGCCCGAGGGGATGAAACCTGAGATCGGCAGAGCAGAGTAGTAAACAACAACTCCTTTACGAGGCAGAGGTGGATGCCTGCCGCATTCAAAGATCTGAGAGAGAAACAAAGATTTTCTGGTCAGGGCAGTGGCTACAAAAAGTGGGGTCCCCAGCAGCCCCGGGGATCCTTCCAGGCAGTCGGGGGGGGGGGGGGACGACATCTAGAGGACGATTTAGATAGCTGACAGCCTGCATTATTCCTGCACGCATTCCTACTGATAGCCCATAAATGCAAAAGAGAGCCAACGGAAAGCAACATTAGCATTAGCCCTTGATATGTTACGTTAGCTTAAATGTTGGCGTGTTAGCCTGCCTGTGTCGTGGTTTGTCCCTCCGCTGTTTTGTTGCTGATTCTTGACTAATTTTCTATCACATATTTCCTTCTATGAACCGTTAGCTAATGTTGCTGGCAGAGACATAACGGAACTGAAACATAAAATGCTGCTTATTAGTTTAACAGGTCAAGCAGCCTAGCAATGTGTAGCAAGTCAAGCACCAACAGTTGTACTTTGTTCTGACAAAGCTATAAAAGGCAGTCCCTACAACTATCACGTTTCTATTTGTGTATGGAGGCTGCATGTATGCTGGGACATAATCAGGATGTGAATCAGTTAAGCTGTATTATTTAGGAGATATTGACAATTTTCTGTTAAAGGGGGTTTTTGTTTCAGAATGATCCAAATGCAAATGTGACATTTCTTAATTAAGGTACAATATTTTGTTGTATATGTTAACTTTTGTGGAGCAGCAGCCAGTGTGACCGCAGTAAACTGAAAATAACACATCATGGGATAATGATAAATACTAAATACGAAATTATAGGCTATTATGACAGTAGCACAAGTAGTGAACAGTCATTAAGTCAGTGAACTCCTCAGTATGTCGGATGCACAACAATATCAAGTTTGCTAACATTGGCCACCATAAGCTACTGGTCATACCAGACCAAGCAAGGCCATATTGGTTCGTTCGTTTTATTGCTTATGAATGAAACTTTCCATTTGTAAGAAAAAGGAGGTTTTTTTTCTTCTTTATAAAGTCACATAGTTTCTCTAAAGTGTTTAAAATGGCCTTTTAATTATTTAAAATTCAACTTTCTAATTTTATTTTTGTGGACTAAGTGGTGGACTTTGTCATAAATTGTATTTGATGTGGCGTAAAAAGTTTTAAATTTAACGCGCACAAAGATGTTGTCACTGTATTTTTTAGCTGACCTTATTTGATTGGTTGTCAGCTGAGCAGAGCAGACTGTGTTTTCATCTCGATTCATTCTCCTCCTTCACTGAATCGAGTTTGGACGCTCCACTCTTTTCTTTTGTTGTTGAACGCAGCCCATACGGTCCGGCCCCTTCCCCTTCCCCCTCGCTCTCTTTTTTTTCCACCCATCCTCCCATCTCTCACTCACTCTATTTCATCTATCCAGGGTGACGCCAGTCCCTCTCACCCCGCCCCGTTCAACTCAGTCCACTGCGTTCATTTCATTCCTGCTCCCATTCCGCGCATATTTCGCATCCTTGGAGAGACGCTGCGCATTTTACGCACTCAGCGCGCCCGATCCTTCATTAATCCAAAACCGAGAGGAGACTCTGGACTTGGCGGAGTGCTTCCCGATGCTGTAGCGACTCCGATCCGTGGAAAAGTGTGGGAATTAATCCATAAAGAGGCGTATGAATCGAGGTAAGTTCCCAAGGAGGAGTCCCCCCCCCCCTCAGCCTGTAGCCTGCGCGTCTGAAAGCCCCCGGACGTTTTGCTTGTTTCTAAAACCCTGAAGTGGTCACTGAAGCTGAAATTACAACAATTTCGGCGACATCGCGAGCGAAATCGACACTCTCAGACCCCTTCTAGATTTTAAACAAGTCTAACAAGCTCATCAACGCTCTGCCGTGTGAGCCTCAAAGCGAGGGATGCCGCTTTCACTACAGTTTTATCCCCCTTTCTCCCGACACCAAAAAAAACCCACTTCTTTCTCTCGTATACTAAAATACATACTGTAGGATATCACCCCATCAGAGCTAGGTTCGTGAATTGACCTACATGTAACGCGGAAAGGATGGAAACATTTCGCTGTTGCGCTGGGAGGCAGCTTAACAAAGCTGGGAGTGAATGGGGGACTTGTTGCATCGGCGGGGTTTTCGCTTTTCCTCCACTGGCAGGCCCCAGTCACAGGAACAGGCCATAAGCTGATAACATGCACACAGTCAGTGTTTACCCAGTGGACAGAGCACATTATATGCTCAATGAGAACACGATCACACGAGCTGCTCTGGATGTGTTAACGCATTTACTCCTCCTCTCCATCTTAAAGAAAAACGATTAATATTGAGGCCTTAACACTCATTTTTATGAGCCTAATTTGAGTTTTTCTACCTTTCACCAGGCTGACTCATCTTTCACTGTGTGCATCCACGTTTTACATCATATACAGTGTGTAGACTGAACAGATGTAAGCTGTGAGAAGTGAGGGAAATTGAATGCGTTTTTGATTGATGATTTAAATTTGTCATTTGGGTTTCTCTCTAATTATTCCAGTTCAACCACCATTTAATTTTACATTTCACATCAAATCTGTTTTAAGTGTCTGTGGTAGGTGGTGGTAATTTTGTTAGAGACCTTTATAGCTTTTTAAATCTCCAATCAGTTTCATCAGCCTATAATATCTCCATATGGGCTTTAAGTTGCGTTGTGTATTTCCTTTTAAATATTGATTAAAGGACTGCTCTTGTCCTTTTATAGCAAGAGATCTGTGGCAATGCAGGCCAAACCACAATGTAATTATTGGAGAAAATTTCAGCCTGTAGCATGAAACATAGTAGCTGCATAACTTCTGTAACAGTAATCCGTCAGATGAGGGGAGGGCTATGTCCCATAAAAGGCTTCTTTTTATCACACTGATGTGGCTGAATGAAATTGTCAAATACAGTTTATGGAGATAAATGTTTTGTTTTGTCAGTGAGAAGATGCCGTACACCCAGTGACATTATTACAGTCATAGTGAGTTTATGACTTTGGCAAAATTTAAATTTGTTAAGGCTGCAACTAACGATTGTTGTCATTATCGATAGATTATCGATAAATAGTTTTTTCTTTAAAATGTCAGTAAATTATGTTATTATACTATCATTTCTCAGAGCCCAAAGCAATGTCCACTAATATCTTGTTTTGTTCGATCAACAGTCCAGAACTCATACGTATTAGAGCTGCAATAGTTGTCAACTATTAAATTAATCGCCAACTATTTTGATAATCGATTAATCAGTTTGAGTCATTTTTTTAAAGAAAAAAAGTCAAAATTCAAAACAAGACATTTGAGGACGTCGTCTTGGGCTTTGGGAAACACTGATGGACATTTTTCACCATTTTCTGACATTTTATACACCAAACAAGTAATCGATTAATGGAGAAAATAATCGACAGATAAATCAACAGTGAAAATAATCGTTAGTTGCAGCCCTAATACACATTCACTTTACAGTGGTGTAAAACACAGAAGCTGTACAGCTTCTCAAATGTGTGGCCGTTTTTGCTTGAAAAATGCCTGAAACAATGAATCAATGACCAATATAGTTGCTGATTAGTTGTCTGTTGATCAACTAACCGATTTCACCTGTCCCACAGTTACAAAACAGAAAGTGTGTGAGATAGAGTTTACATTAAACTGTCTTTAAAATGTCAGGAAAGCAAAACAGAAAAAAATATCAAATTGTTTTATGTAAGGTATTTTAAGTGCTTTATTACATGTCTGACATTACAGAGGTATATGTGTGTTTATTTAGTTTGTAGCGTTTTGGTCCATCTGTGGTAGCTGGCAACGGTGTAACATATTGCTAAATGTGAAGTAGTGATGCTCTACACCAACAACAGTATCTATGATGTTGTCATTTCTCTTGAAAATGTGAAAGTGTGTTTTTCATTTTTAAGCCTTGAAAAAGTGTTAATCTTGATTTGGGAGCAAAATGCACTTTTTAATCTCTCTTTTTGCTCCTTTTAAAGTGTTTAAAAATGATAAATCAGGCAGTCCTGAAAGTGTAACAGAAGAAGGAGATGCATTTGTGTGTGTGTGTGTGTGTGTGTGTGTGTGTGTCATTGTCTTTGCTGTGTCTAGGCCTTCGAGTGTACAAAGCTTTGTCAGTCACCCTGGGCAAACAGCCTCCAGTCGTCCCTCCACTTTCCTCCCCTCTTCCCTCTCCCCTGTGCCTCTCCCTCTCCAGTCCGTTGACATCTGTTTTGAGTGCTCCGTGCACCTGTAGAGACCGGGGAAGTGTGTGTGTGTGTGTGAGATAGAGAGAGAGAGAGGGGAGGAGGACGAAGGGAGGCGCAGAATGCAAATCCAGGCGTTTGTTCTGGGCCTAAGCAACACAGACTGACTGACTAACGACCATTTGGTGTGTGTGTGTACGTGCACGTGTGCACACACATTTGTGTGTGTGTGTGTTCGCGCACATTTGTGTGTGTGTGTTTGCCTCTTGCTGTCCAGGCCAGGCAGGCCTATTGTTGCGGCAGCAACAGGCGTCGGTGATGAGGACGCACCATATGGCCTGTGTGCTTTAGTCACAACCGCTGTGTACGTGCACATGTTTGTGTCTGTGTTCATGTACTTTGCCAGTGCTGTAACAATATGGAGGAGTTGTGAGCGGCCGCCTGCTCGCTGCCTTCCTCCTTGTTTCATTTGTCGTCTCATTTCTAGACAGGAGGACAAAATCCGGCACACAGATTTTTATGGAGTCGGGATTAGGAGGAGTAATCTTTCTGGCATGAAATGATGTCTTGTGACGTCCAAATGTAGTCCCACTCTTCATTTATATACAAATGATTTAGTTATTTTATCAGATTCAGTTGAGAGTTTTACTCGGTGCGGATTGTTAGTTTGGATGAATCAACAGGTGATACAGTGAATCCTGGAAATGAAGGGATGCTTCTGGCTGTGTTGTTGTTGTTGGAGTTACTGAGGTGAAAATTGGAGAATTTTCTCTTTTTAAAAAAACACAATTATCTTTTAAATCCAATTAAAATCAACTCCTGCAGTGTCCCCCGCAGTCCTGTTTTGATTTCCCTTTTTCTTTTTTTACACTTCTCGGACTATAACAGCGTTTCATTTAATTTTTGCCCGCAAATGTGGTGGTTTTCTGCATGTTGTGCTCACCAGAAAGTGACAGGGTTTTGCATGTAGCAAGATGAATCAGGATAAATTCGGTCTCTGTGTTTTTAAAAACTCTGAGTGTAAACGAACCCTGAGCTTGTATGTAATGAAATTTAGGGAGCGGAGCCGGTTTATTAGAGCAACAATGCTGAGTGGGTGGGGGGCAGGGGCAATGGGGGTAGGTGGGCAAAGGGAGGGTGGGTTTTGGGGTGTGGGGTGAGGTGGAGGGGGGCAGGCTTTGTTTAGGGGATGGGGGAACAATAGGCAGCCTCCTGGGTGGGGTGGGGTGGGGTAGGGGAGGGTTGTGGGTGTGCAGAGGCGCAGGGGGGGAGCTGGTTTCTGGCTGCAGGAGGCTGTGGAGCCTGTGCTGGCTTGTCTGACTGCCCGTCTCTCCTCTCCTTGTCTTCGTCTCTCAGTCAGTCTGTCTCTCTCGCTCATGTCCACACTAATGCAAATACACCTCAAAATGCATCTTTTTCTTTGTATACATCTGGGCTGTATGATACTCTCAGCATATTTTGCCGACGATAAGAATGGTATTACCATACAGGTGATTCTGCAACATATGGTAAGATAGTCCTCTGTGATATATCATGGTGTGTGTAAGTGAAGAAAAAAACATAACCCAGCCTTGTTCTGCTTTTATTCTCTGCATTATACAGATTTTTCAGTCACACAAAGTTTTATAAAAGCTGAGATGAAACAGTGTTTTTAACAAACGCAGCAACAATTATACACTTTGCATCGTTCAAATGCTAAACAGCCATAAACTGGCACAAAGCTGAACTGTCAGAAAGTAGAACAGTTCAGGCAGAAAATTTGTGCAGTAAAAAAAAAAAAAAATGAGACAGATTGCAATGTTGGTCCCAGTATATCAGTAAAGTATCACATCCTTCCTTAATCCACACCAACTTTTCCAATACCAAACATAATAGTGTGTATAAATTACAAAACTGCAGTAGTCTTGACAGGAGAAGCAGAACTTTTTTAAAACACTGATCTGTTTACCAGCATCGCAACCTCGAACAAACATGGCTGACACACAGTGTCAAAAAGACAGCTTTCTGTTGCCTTCAAATCTTTCTCACATCTTTTTTTGTATTTAACATTAGCAGATACGCAGTACAGCTGCTGTTGTTATATCCTTCTGTTTCTCTGTCAGGCGGCTGAAGGATCATAAAGCACCTCGAGTTAGTATTGGTCTAGCTCAAATCACTTGTTTTATACTATATATATATTTTCGTTCATTGATTTCTGTTTTTAGGGAATTTCTCAAAAAAAAAAAAAAACTAAATGTAAAGGAGCAGATTGAATTTGATTTGGTATCCCAGCTCACCCAAACGTTGTTGTTTCCTGTTGCAAGAAGGCGTTGACCACTGTACAGTAAAAGAAAGTCCGAATGCGAGTGCAGGAAATCTACTAGGAAATGAAAATTGAATTACAGAGTGGTTGCTTTCTTTTTCTTTGCTGTGGAATTTTTAAAACCTGATTGAAGCCAGATTTTTGTATCACTGCTGTATTAAAATCTATACTGAATCAGTTTTTTGATGTTCAAAATAAACATCAGTCAATTCCCACAATTCTTTGTAAAATGTAATAACTTGAAAAATGAACTCAATGGATCCTTTATGTGGCTGTCTACCAACGGAAATACAGAGAGAGTTGGAGGAAACAGAGCTTTACCCTGAAAACAGTGGAGTATATATACACCTGCCAAGTTTAGCCATTCTATTCAACCACAATGCTTACCAGATCATGGTGATAATATAAACCATGTTTTACCAACCTGCAATAAACTAAAAAAAAAAAAGGAAGAGATTTAAGTGTCTTTCTGTGGATGATACACCTTTTTAGAAACAGCTTCTACAAACCGGGACTGTCGACAGAAAACACATTAACAGCATTTTCAGGTTTATCTACGTTAGCACGGACGTGATCTCAGTCCAGGGTTTTAGCACCAAGCAGATACGTGGATGAGTATCTAACCCTTCATGGGAAATCTCAATCAACCTCGTGTTTCCTGACTTCAGCAGGAAGTGAGCTGGAAGTCTAGATTTCAGCTACTCCTTGCTTACTTTCCCGGTTGGAGGAATAGACATGATAAACACAATGCAGAGCAGGACAACAGCTCATGACCTCAGTTTTTTGTCAGTGATTACTCACTGTTGTTTGTTCTGTAGTTCTCTGATAACATGTTCACACTCAGTGAGGAGAGTGAGGCATTATTCAGAAATAGCTAATGGCCAAGTTGAAACCAAATAAGTTTTCACTGAATGAAGAATTAAACAGCTTCTGTTTCCAAGAGCCTGAAACAGTTTATGGTAATTTTTGTGACACTGATTTGCCTTTTTGTTCTTTAGATGCTATTACTAACTGACAGAATAAAGTACTTCATACATCTTCCATTGGAGTCAGTTGTACATATTAAATGTTGAATCGTTCATAAGTAATTAAACACACACTCGCTCAATCGAATACACCCAGAGGTTTTCCTGCTACAGCCTTTTTTGTCTGTATGTATGACGTGTAGCAGCTAGCTATTTAGCTTATGCTTAGCTAATGTTAGCAAACTTTAGCTAGATATTTTTGTGTAACTGACATTACTGAGCTAATTTGCTGCCTTAATGACTCTTCTTTACCTCTGCTACAGTTATATGTTACATGTTTTACCGTTCACCATCTAACTGTCACTTGTGGCTACTGTTTAGCAAAAGTTACATTATTTCGTTTTAAGTTTAGATTTGCAGCGCAAACAAATCTATTTCTTTGAGGTTTTATCAGTGTGAGAATTCATTTTCAGCGTTAAAGCCAATTTGTGGAGGTTGTTCATGTGCTGCTGGAAATCTCTGACACCCAACACTCGAGAGTTGACTGCACAGCACAACTCTTGTCACACACACCATTTTATTTTTGTAACTTTATCTTGGTGTTCAGCCAAATACAACAAACAAGAGCTCTTCTCGAACACGTGTGGAACACTGCGTACGCAGATCCCCAATTAGTAGTATGTATAGAAGTGCGTGCACGTCCGCTGCTCACGTCTGTACCGAAGTATGATCAAAGCTTTAACCCCTTGGCCACCAGGGCACCACAGCCATCATTTTTATTGTTAAGAATAAAATTACAGTACAGTAATTGCTAAGATCCGGGAAGTTAGTCAAATAAATTTGGAAGAGAAAACAAAGGCGGATGGTAAAATTATTACCCAACCATGGTAAACGTTTATCACAGTTCATAACTGATAGAAAGGATGGCCAAGATTTCCTTTAATGCTCCAGTCTGGTAGATTTTTAAATCAGTACACACTTTCAACTGTAAATCTTTGCTTCTGAAAGAGAGATATAATAAACACACACAGTCTTTTTGGGTGGAGCACCCTTTTTATTCATTTTATTACCCCACTGTCTATTGATCTGCTTGTAGAAGTACATGTTAACGACCTCTGAAGCCCATGTTGCGTTGGTCTGCTCTATTCAGGTCTGTGATGAAGCTTAGTTAGCGACACAGTTTTGTAGACAGAGGAATATAAAAGTGCGCAAATGAAGCCAGTTCTGTCCTTAAATAACTTACTGCACACCAGCATGGTTATGGGATGCACAGCCGCCGCACTCTCTGCCTCCTAACCTGCAGCAGTCTAAATAAAGCTGTACCCAAGTTTTAATGGACCATGGATGGAAAACACAGTTCAGGGGCTAATTCATTTTGTGTGTGTGTGTGTATGTGTGTGTGTGAGCAGTGGAGATGAGAGCAGAGCATCTGTTAGCTGTAGAGGATGTAATTGTGGCGGAGCGATAGATAGATGGAGTTCACTGTACTCTTTTCACATTCATGCTTCCATACAATGTTCCTTTACTAGGTGTGGAATAAGACTCATACATGAACGTACACACACACACACACACACACACATAAAAACACACATGTGGTTTCTGTCTCGGCACAATGCTCCCAAGCTCACACTTATTAAATGGTGTTGGTATTGCTGCAACCTCCCCAAGCCTCTCTACTGGTGTAGGATATTGTCATCCGTGTGTGTGTGTGTGTGTGTGTGTATGTCGGTGTGTATGTCGGTGTGACAGCAACCCCCCCCAGGAAGAGGCCGGATAATGGCTCGGTCTGACTCAGCAAAAACTGGTGGAAGAAGAAAAATAACAGAGGGACGGAGAACAGAGAAAAGAGCTGCTTTTACCATCACGTTTCCAGGAGGAAATAAGCACTTCACTGTATCAGTGTGCAATCTGTGACCAATTACTGTGTGTGCATAAATGGTAATGCTTCTGTGAGAAGAGTTGGTGAAATAATGAGGAGTGCATGCTGTGAATCACAGCCTCTTCACCACTCATAAAGCAAGTCTCTCTCACTTTCTCTGTCTTTCTCAAGTGTGTATTAGCGCAGCGGAAGAATAAAAGAAGCTTTGCTGGTTTCGTTTCACTGATTCCGCTTTTTCATTCAGCCTAATGAATATCTGTCTTTGTTTTTTAAACATGAAATCGGGTCAGAACTAATCAAACCAACTCGAGACTTCCATAAAGGTGATTATTTTTTCCCCGGCATTATGCAAGATGAATTTATCAGTAATGGATAAACTGAAATCGTGACCATCTGAACTATAAAGAGTGAATGCAGAGACTTGCGTCAGCGCCAAGACAAAAATCACGAGCCGTGGCGTACAGAACTAAAGTCTGCATTAGAAATGGATGCACAAGAGGTCAGTTCAGTCTGCATGGAAAGTATTTGTACAATCTGACGGATCATATAGATAATCCATGACAAACACCATTTTGAATATAGGTGCCATTAGAAATTAAAGTTGTCCTGTTGATTGTTTTTCAGTTCTCAGTATCTGATGCAGTATGCATATCGTGCTTCATGGTTGTTTGAGGCGTTAGAGAGATTGGAGCAGCACTCATCCACAGTTCAGGCAAAATACAGCTGAAACTAAATGCTGTTTTGGAGTCCAGCTGGTGACAATTGTCACATGGTTGATGGTTGTGTACCCTTGTGAAAGCATTTCTTCTTCTTTTTCTGCTTGTTGACATATGGTTACATATAGACCTGCACACTTCTTACCAAATAGCGTCGTGTGTGTGTGGATTAAAAGCAGATACCAGTATATACACTGGGAATGCACCTAGAATGCACTGAGGATGCATTACTTAAGCCACAATCAGGTGGTCAAGGACATGTGTCTTCGTGTGACCTCGTGTGTAGTTCACCCTTCCTGACCCCACTGAAGAATGGCCTTATTGACTCCAGTGTGTGTAAAGCACAACAAATCTCCCAAACACAGTTGGATGCAGTTGATTGGCTGATGCCAAACAAGTTGCATAAAGTTTTGAAGCCGGCCCTCCTCTCTAGCTGTATGGCTGAGTGCTAATGTGAGACTTTTTTTTATTTTAATGTGTTTACCACAGATACAATCAATTGGGAGAAAGCATAAAAACTGATCACAAGTGATCATTTCAAACGCATTTGAGATGCTGTGTGTCACAATCTGGATGGTTCTGAATTAGGTTGGGTCCTTTTGAATCCACTGCTGAATTGCAGTTCTTCTAATGGCTGATAGATAAGGGCGACTGTGGCTTAGTGGGTCGTCCACCAATTGGAGGGTCGGTGGTTCGATCCCCCAGCCCACATGTCGAAGTGTCCTTGGGCACTGAACCCCAAATTGCTGTTCATCAGTGTGTGAATGTGATATGTAGTTGAAGTGCTTTGAGTAGTCGGAACTATATAAGTACAGTCCATTTACCATTACCATTTAGATACTGGCTCTAAGAAAACTGTATTCAATTTAATATAGTCTGAAAAAACCCTCAGTGTTTAAACTTGGAAAATACTTAACAAATGAATGTTTTCCACAATACGGTAAACTCTTGGTAGTTAATTTTATTTCTCCTGATGTGTGTCTTGGTAGCAATTTTTAAAGGCAAAGTTTTTGACCACTAGTAGTGCTATGGTGCAATGATTTTGTTGCACATTTTGTTGACTTGCACAATGCAATAAACATTACTGCTGTTAGTGTCACGGTATTCCGCTGATCCACAGTGAGTGACTGTTATGCACAAAGAATTGTAGCAATGTGCCAACAATGGCAGGGAAGAAGACTGCTAGCAAACATGGATGTAATCAATGCACATCTTTTAAGATAAAGTAAATTCACTAAACACATTAGTCAGGCCTCGAAGAATGAATGAATGTAAACATAACTTTGTTTGTTTACAAGAAAACTCCACAATATAGCCCAACCGAGGTCGGAGGTTGGAGGTCTATACTTATCTCAGTATTTGGGATTTCGAAAAATCTGCCAACAATATATCGGCTAATAGTAATTTTTTAACATGAACAATAATAAATCAACAATTTATTTTTTTAAGAATTGTGATCAAGACGTTTTATAATGTAAAAATCAACGTGTCAGTGCTCTCTGGTGGACAAACTATGTAATGATGATTGTTTTTAAATTACCTTAAGCCTAGTTTGGCATTTCTGTACTGCAATATCTTACTTATTGGCCGACACATACACAAATACAGATAAATCTTTAATAAGCTGATATCGGCCGATATACTGGCCTGAAACTGCTCTCCAAGACACGTTAAGACTTAAACTATATTTATACATTAACTGAAATGGTTATGTCACAGTTGCTATATCCATGTTTTGTTTCGTTTTTTTAACTTTGCGATTTGGATGTGAGATAACAGCAACATGTCATCCATCACGTGTTTGAGATGAAAATTGTTCAAAAACTGAACGTGTTGGACTCTCTTACCATATGATTATTCCCATTGATCATTATACAGTAATGCTTTGAAGCTGTAGCTCTCACGCAGCCCAGGATCCTTTTTAGAATTAGACCAAGCAGACTGCATAGTTACATATGCATGTGTCAAAAACATGCAACAGAGTAATTCGCATATTAAAAAGTTTTATTCACCACTATCTTGGAACCCATCGGGGACAACGGCCAATATTTCAGAGCTTCTGGTTTAGCCAGCAGATATCTGGCTAACGAATATCAGGGTCAAGACTCTTCTGTGCGCCGGTCATTGTTTACAGTCTGATTAGCAATCCCGGAACCCATCAGCTATTGTCTAACGACGATTTAAATGCAGATACATTTTTAAAAAGCTAATCTCTAGGGTTCCGAGATTGATTAAAAGGCTATGGCGGTAGCCAATGCATTCTGCCTTTTTGCTCTCCACATGGACTGTTTATGCGTGCAACCAAAGCCCGCTCAAACATGATTGGTCAATACTACTCGGACTACAAACGGAAACCAGACACTTCCGATACCAAAATCTTGTCCCTTGCCTACAGAGTCTGCATTCATATGCAGATATCTGTTTATAGAGATTACATTCACCATAATAATACCCAAATAGTGTAGTAAAAGGAGGAGGATTTTATGAATGTTAGATTTGTTCCCATAGTTACCAGTGTGGAGCTCAGGGACAGACAGTACATCAACCCTGGCTTAAATCATACACTTAAATACATTCTGACTTTTTGAATAACATGAGGTGTACTTGAATGGTCTTACCTTGCAAATGATGTGTCCTCTGAGGAGGCTGTTGAAGTGGCAAGATGAATGAAACACCCCTGAATCTGTTCAGATATCGAATGCTTTAGTCACATTTGCACACGTGTAAAAAATGAGTGTTGTGCCTCATGGTCCTTGATGCAAAAAATACTAAAATAAACAGAAAACAAGAAATATCACCTCAGATGCTGAATAATTCTATTTGGGCCGTAATGGACCATTAAAACATGGCAAAACATTTTAAAGTGGAACAATGTTTGCTTTGAGGATTATGAGAAAATCCTCTTGTATAAAATCTGTGTGTGTGTGCGCACACATTTTGGAAGCAGTTAAAACAGATGCCGTTGAGTGGTCCAATAGAAGAATGAGTGAAAGGAACTGACTAGCCTGTGATAACACATTCAACTTGTATACCAACAAGCTGGTATACACACACGTTTGTTTCACTATCCCCGTGGGGGACAGTCATTGACATTATGCTTTCCCTAGCCCCTTACCCTAACCTTAACTATCACAACTAAGTGCCTAACCTTAACCCTTACCCTAACCTTAACCTAATTGTAACCTGTACCCTAAAACCAAGTCTTAACCCTCAAAAAGCAGTCTCTACCCATGGGGACCTCAATTTTTGTCCCCACGTTGACACAAGTCCCCATCGGTTAGTGTGCATTCAGGATAAGTCCCCACTGGGATATAAGAACATGAAACACACACACACACACACACACACATTTGCACACACATACCCAGGTCCCACTGGTAATGCAGACACTCACACATCAGTTGCATTACATTTCATTACAACCTCACTGGCCTGCTTTTGAGAATGTGGAGGCTGAGAGCCATGCACATTGCATGCTCACAAACACATACATGTAGTTGGCATGCAGTGGAAGCCAGTAAGTGCTGTAAGGAAGAAGTGGAAGAGGAAGAAAGGCGACACAGAGGGAGAGCATAAGGGTCCAAGGCAGCTGCAGGACTGTGGCTGTATGCCCTGTGTGTGTTCTCCTGAGTGCTGGCACTGACACCATGAAGCTTGCAGTCCTGGCTGGAGTGGCCCGGGCCTGCCTGGTGACAGAGAGACACAGAGAGGAGGGGTACCCAGGGCGCAGAGGAGTCGCCCAGTCAGAGTTGATTGTTGTGTGACTAATGTCTCTCTCCAGCGTCCATCTGCTGCCGGGCCCCTCGCATGCTCACCTCTCCTGAGCCTCACTGTGGTTCTTCTGTTAACCCTGAAACCTCTTCTCTTCAACCATCCCTGATTTTCATCATTATAAGCAGCTACAAATTAATTACATTCATGACCATTCATTTCCATTTAATTGATAATCAGAATTGGGTTGCACCACCTCTTCATAAATCCCAAAGTTTGTAATTAAGTTGTGAGTTACTTCTAGCTAGATTTAATGTCAGGTGGCACTATTAAAACTAAAAGCGGCTGCAATCAATATTTTTATAATAACGGTGTATCAAATCACTATGAGTAAGGTTAAAGGGGTCGCTCATACTGACAAACATACAGAGAATTACCACCCGACTCCTCATTTCCCCTACAGAGCTTTAGCCTACAGTTTTTTTCAGCTCATTGTTTAGATTTTCTGGCATGCAACTTGAGTTTTGGTTCACTCACTGCTCTCATAGTGTAGTTTTTGCCCGTAGCGCACAGCTTTTTTCAGAGAAAAAACAGTTAAAACCCATGGTGCTCTGTCTGCCAGCAAACAGACAAAGTTAGCGACTAGCTGGTGAACATAGTGGAGCATTTAGCAGCTAAGAGACCAAAAACAGCTTACATTGGGCACAAACACGACTCTAAGTGAATGCTAATGTTGCTACATACCTGCTGGATGTATAAATAAGCAACAATTTGCTAACAGGTTTGCCATAGCAGCTTGTTTCCACTGCCCTCAAGCGGCTAGAAAATCAGTTATTTCAGGTTTAAGAAAAAACTTAGTAAAGACTTTAGTTAATATGTAAATCGGTTGTTAGGAAAAGTTCCGTAGCTTTAAAAAACCAAAAGCAATCATCTATGTAATCAGGAAGTCACTGTAGCATCACTGGCTGTAACATAACTTCCAAAAATAAATTATAAGGATCCTAGCAACATATTAAACTTAAACAGCTGCCTACTGTAGCCGAAGACGACGCTATGAGAGCGGTGAGAGTGAACCAAAACAGTAAAGTTGAGGGCCGGAAGCTAAACAATGAGCAGAAACTCGCTATGAAACTTGATAAAGCTGAGGGGAGCTGCAGATTCAGGTGATAAGTCTCTGTAGGCTCATCACTACGGGCGACCCCTTTCACATTGTCACAATGTTTTCACATTGTCATTTGTTATTATGAAAACATTTATCATAGCTGCTTTAACTGACAATTCTTTGTGAATGTAAGTATGGCTTTTTGTATCTATATCTGTATACATGCAGAAATATGTGTGTTTCAGAGTTAGTACTATTCATACATATTAGAATGAGTAGGTAAGATTATGCTAACCTAGGTAATGCTTTTCAGTCATTTAGCAGAACAGTTTTTGTCATAGCGTTTTGTAATTTGAGGTATGTTGTGCAATTTTTCTGTAATATAATTCAAAATCTTCCCAGGTCAAATTACTATTAAATAGCATTTTAGAAGTGTGAGGTCAGATATGTCAATTTTTCAAGCTAACGTTAGCTTTGTCTGTTGTTTCAGTTAGCAGTTCCTGGCAGTTAGTAGATGTAAATATTTAGTAACACTATCTATTAACGTATGATGTCTATATAAGAACAAGTTTGTGTAGTGCAACCCATTTGATTTAGTGATGCTTTAATTTCCATTTGTTAATACTTATGTTATAACTAGGCTTTGAACTTTTGAACCTACAAAGTTTGAACTGACAAACAGTGCAACCTGCTCCAATTTATAAGAATGTGATCTCAGCCCTCTGGTTGGTCAGCTGCCTTGTGAAGAATGTAGTACAAACTGCCAACTTCACTTACTTGTTAATAACTAAACCATTTGTAAACACACCATTTGTCACACATATAGGAGCACCGTTTACACAACAATGGGATTTATTATGAGATTTGCATGTTTTATATGTTTACAGAAAGAGTTGTGTATATTTCTGAAGACTGTACCATATTGCAGTAGTTTATGCAAACTATTATCAGAATCTAGGGTCAGTCTTCCTATCATATATAATGTTGAGGATTATGGGAATTTAACATTGTAGTAATATTTAAAATTCAATTTTTCTTTCTTTTAGAAATGACATACAGTTATGTACACTTTGACGTCCAGTGTTGATGTTTCATAGCACCCACATGCAGAGCATTAAGTATAATACTAGCAGCTGCTCAGGCTGATAAGAATAGGGCTGTTGAGTGTTGTATATACAATAGAGACAAAATGTGGCCGTGGTAATTTAAAGCCCATTTAATTTCAGCGTATGTGTTTCATTGTCATTGCTTTAGCATAGGCCTTCAAAGAGGTCAAATGTTTTGTGAATGGTTCTGAAGTAAATGCAGAAATTTTCAGATCATGCAAAGAAGAAATTGTCTACATTTCTATAATAACAAATCTTAAAGCTACTGACTTGAACTCTTCAACTGTCATTTGTTTATTTTGAGTTTTTCAGAGGGAACCCTTAAAAGATGATTTGAAGCTTTAAAGCTGAAAACATAACCGTGACCTCACCTTATAAAGTTGTTGTCGACATGTTAGCATGTTGCCTACTTACACATCCAGCAGACATAGTACTACATTAGCACTATTTTGGAGTTATATTTCTGTCCACCTGATGAACGTAAGTCCAATATTCACTCTCCTTTTAGCTCTGTTTTGGTCGCCACCAGCTCCTAAGGAAAATCTGGCTCTTTCGCAGCTTAATGCTCCACTATTTTTACCAGTTAGTCATTAACTTTGTCAGGCGTTTCTGGGCAGGTAGTGTACAGTGGGCTTATCAGGGCTTTCTTGATGAAAACAGCTGCTTGCCGTGGCTGAAAATAAGGTTAATGAGAACTAAGTTTGCAGGCCACAAAAACCAAAACAATAAGCAAAAAGGTTCCGCAGAGTTGGGTGATAATACTCTTTAGGTTCATCACTATGAGCAACCCCTTTCACATTACATATAGGCATTTGAACCATTGTTTATATAAAATATTGATTAGTGCAGATTTAAAGCTCCATGTGATAAGTTGGCACAATCAAAGACTGATCGGCTTTACTGCCTGATCATGCTATCACCCTCCTTTAACCACCAAAGCCAAATGGAAGAAGTATACTTTGGCCATATTTTGGTGAAATGTTGATTGTTGAGATCACACTGAGCATATGGATAGACAGAATTGGATTACATTGCAGGAGTGGTTTCAAAAGTTTTTATGGATGTTTTGATCCATTATTTCCACCATTAAAACTTAAGTGGTCATTGGAATCACTGTATCATGAATCTAAGATGATCACAGCCTCTGTTACCTGTGAAGAGCGAGACTTCACTTTAGCACACACAGTTACATATTCACAAATGCACTCCCACTTGGTGTAGAGGAAACAAATCTTGCCGCTGGTGCTCAACCATACAGTCCGCTGGATGAATGAGTCCTTGTTTGAATGGAAAACTGCTGGGGGAGGGCAGGAGGGAAGAGGGGAAGAAAGCAAGGGTGGGAAGCTGGAGAGGAAACGGAAATGAGGGTGAATAGAATAAGCATGAAGAGAGAACCAGAGGACAAACTCTAGTAAAACCAGCAGATCTCATTTGTTACACATGGCTGGGAGTCTAAGCCAACGGATGTTTTCTTGCGGCCTCGCAGAGTTTTCCCCCAGGTGTTAAACAGCGTTGAGTTGGGCCCAAGTGTGCAATCGGGGTTAAAAATGTGTCCAAAATGTTGCCTGCTGCTTTACATGATTCAGTTGCATGTGTGCGCATGCACACAGTCAAGTGTAATTGTGTTAAAATTAGCCAGGCAGACACACATACACAGTATACACACACTGACATACACTTCACACTGCAGGCTTGTGCAGGCTGTGGCAAGGGACAGAGCATGGGAAGTGTGAACAGTAGAAGACCAGACAAAATGACATGTGTTCGCCCAAGGAGCTGGCACTGTAATTGTGTGTGTGTGCATATGTTGGTGTGTGAGTGTGGTGTGTACTGCGCCAACCCTGCTGTTTACCATGGGGGATTTTAGAAGAATTGTAGGCAGCTGGCAAGCCCCTTTTAGTTTCTCGTTTTTTCTTCCTAAATCTGCTAGTAGCTGTGTGTAGTAGTGGTCTCTGTCTGTCTATCTGCCTGTCTGTCTGTTTGTCTGTCTGTCTGTCCCTCATTCACTTGCTCCACTTATGTACATGTGGATTTGATATTGGGCTACCACGACGGTTTAACAAAATAGGCAATTTCCTACATGAAAAGAAGCAATAATTTCCCTCTAGCAGCTGGGATACAGGCCTACAGTGTGTTTGATCAAAACTTAAAGTTGCACTAGAAAATATTTTCTTGGTAAAAATACAGACTTAATATCAGTGTGAATCAGAGGAGAATGGCCCATTTCCATTGTATTTGCCCTGTTTTCTGAAATGAAATTCTGGGTTGTGGTGATAATGTGTTGTGTAAAATACAAACCGTCTCCTGAACAGCAGTGAGCAGCACACTGTAAAGAGAAAGCTGGAGAGTTACCTGACAACATTCTGTACATAGAGAACAGCAACACTATATGCCGACATTTGTGGCTAAAAGTCATTGCAACTCACGTGTCAACTATCATTGACTCCCATTTGAAATAAAAAAACAACACCTTAGCATGTGGCTTTGCCTTGTGAAACTCCTTTGCTTTGTGTTGCTGGAAATTAAAACTGTGTTCTATTGAAGCAGTTGATCGCTTTTACTTGCGGTTTGCATGTATGTCAAGAGTTATCGTTAAAAACTGTATGAACTTTAGTAGCCAGGAACCATGTGACATTAAGCTAATATAGGAGCCACCAATGTAAAGTTGCTGTGCACAAGTTTAATCAAGCTCTTTTTTTTCCATTTTAGGGTTCCTGCTGTCTGACGTTGGATTTCGGACCAGCTTGCTGAGTTGTCTGCAGTCTACCAGCCTTTATTAGTATTATTATTATTGGTAGTTTGAATTTGGGATTACCATTGTCGAAGCAGCAGTTAGCATTAGCATTCAGTTTCTTGTTGACCAAAGCTGGCTGTCCCCACTGGGAGTTAATTATTGCCATTAGTATTAACGTTAGTTTGAGTTTGCCATTAGCTTTTTATCACATCACGTACTTAGCGTCAAACCATTAGCATTAGCACTGAGTACACATCAGCTAGTTAACGTTAGCTGCCAGTATGGAGCGCAGTAGCTGGAGCGGCAGTGAGAGTGCAGGGGAGGACATGGATAGACTAAGTGACTCAGGAGGGGATAAGACCATGGACGGGGACCCTGAGGGGGTCTGGAGCCCTGACATCGAGCAGAGCTTCCAGGAGGCCCTGGCCATCTACCCACCCTGTGGAAGGAGGAAGATTATACTGTCAGATGAAGGAAAGATGTATGGTGAGTGATGGGAGACACAAGGAAGTTGGGTGTAAACTGCTGTGAGTCACTGAAGACGGGATGTTTTACTTTATAAAATGCCAGAAAATAGAGGAAAAGGACCAATGCTAAGATAACATCTTTAGATTGTTGGTTTTGTTTAACCAACAGTGCCAAAACCAAAAATATTCATATATATATTATATAAAATATGTGTGTGCGTATCTATAGATAGACATATAAGACATATATATCGATCAATTAAAGGACCAGTTGTGTGATGTACTATATGTGTTTAAGTGTTTGATATATCCCTGGTTGCTAATCGTTCATATAGAAGGAGGAATATTTTGAATGTTTATTGTGATGAACCATATTTAAAGAATGTGGATCATTTTGATTGTTCAACACTAATTCACAGTGTGTTGTGGTAGAATGTGACATCTCTGCACAATGTTATAAACACATCTAGTGATTGGCCGAGCTGTTGAAGTGTTCACTGCGGTGTGTCAGACTGTGAGAATTACTGGATAGATGGCTGTGTGTGAGGGCCGTCTCACAGGGCCTTGAGTGTCAGAGACAAAGGAAAGAAAGATGAACTGTAAAACAGAGGTGTGCTATAGGTGCATCATGTGTATGTGTATCTGAGAATGAGCGTGACACACAGAGCGAGAGTATATGTTTTTGTGTGTGTGTGAACTAATAGAGTGATGAACAGATGGTCCTCTGGCTGCCACCAGCTGCGCCTCCCTCCCTCTCTCTTTCACTCTGTCGTTCTTGTTTCCTTTTTTCTCTCTCTCTCTCTCTCTCTCTCTGTGTATGCAGAGTGCACTCTAGTGATTTCTTTATGATACTACTTGAGTTTTAGGCTTCTGAGTATTAAATTAAATCCCAGGTATTAGATACTTTTTTCCCCATGCACACTTGATGAAGTCTTGCCTCGGGACCTTGATGAATTTAAACACAGTACATGGCCAAAAGTATGTGGACACCCAAAGATTTCAACCATATGCATACACTGAATTACCCATTCAGCCACAGCATCATTAGTGAGGTCACGCACTGATGCTGGGTGGTCGCAGTCTGTGTGTTCAGTTAGGCTGAGGTCAGGGCTCTGTGCAGGCCACTCAAGTTCTTCCACAACAAACTCGGAAAAACATCTCTTTAGAATTATCACCCAATTTTGCAGTTCCCTTTTTTAGTGTCTTTTTGCGGCCCACAACTTTACTGTTTTGGTTCTCTCTCAATGCTCTCATCATCCTTGTTTCCAGAGGCAGCAAGGAGCTGTAGTCAGTGGGTTTATGTGATAAACCCACTGTACACTATCGGTCCAGCACCAAACAGCAGACAAACAAAGTTAACCTCTAGCTTCTGAACATAATGGGGCATTTAACCACAAAAAAGCCAGGTAACAGAGAGTGACTATTGGACTTAGTCAGGTGACTAGACACACAACTCCAAATGAATGCTAATGTTTGTCCGTGTCTGGTGGGGAAAAAAGCTTTAAGGACCTATTCTCACACACAGGGGCATCATGTTGAAGGAGGATAGGAAGGGCATTCTAAGAAACTATTGGAAAGTTGGAAGCAAACTAAAATAGCAGTGCATGCTGTAGCATTAAGATTTATCTTAATTCGAACAACGGGCGAAAAAACTGGAAAAACAGTCCCAGGCCAAAAGTACACAACAGTATGTTATGGACATGTGTGTCCACATACTTTTGACCACATATAGTAGTGTACTCATGTTGGGACATACCACACCAACTGACTTGCTGACATGCAGATATTAAACACTGATATTAAAACTCCTGTTAAAGCTCCTTTGTGTTATTGATCAGTCACCAATCAATCAGTCTCACCGTGTTCTCTGCCTATGTGGCATATTCATATACAGCGCTGTTTGTTTACCTTGTTGACTTTGTGTCCAAGCTGTTGACACATTTATCACTGTGATCTAATTGAGTTAGACAGTGTCTGTTTTCAGAGGCAGAGCAGGAAAGGCGAAATGGCGAGAAGGGATGAGAAGCGTTTGGCAGACCAGGGGGTTTTAATCGTTACTAGAACATCTTTGCAAACCAGAATTATGAAACAGTATCTAGATTGTTTTTATTTTTGGCTCATGATGCACACAGAATAGGACATGCTCACATTTTTATTCATGCATGCTGTTCCATTCTTTTGCAGTCTTTTGCAAGAAAAAAGCACAATTATGTTTTTCTACTTGCGCAAAAGCAACATACTGTATGCACACAACCTTGGGGTTACTTTAAAAACTTGGCATTATTTTCTTCACTATTCAAACCAAACCCCAGTGTCATTAATGGTGGTTTTCATGAGCATTACAGTAAAGATGAAATGAGTGGCAGGTGAGTATTCCTACAGAAAAGAAAGAGGTAATATCTGATGGGTAGGGAACCTGTGTGGGTCTAAAAATACCCCCCACTGGCTGCAGGGAAATGGACTGAAATAGAAAAGAAGAGGGAAAATGTGCAAAAGTGCTGGGATGAACTTAGTGGGAGAGAAGCGTAGAAAAATCAGAAATGGATGTGTATAAAAGGGAGAGAGAATGAAAAGGTGAATAATAGCGCTATTATCCTTGGCAAAGGTACAGCAGAGGTACGATGTAATGGCCTGTGGCTTTGTCCCCTACAGAAACATCATATGGATCTACTAGACGGATGTAAAGTCATTTAATTGGTATTGAACCTTCTCTGTCTCTTAAGCTTTGGATCAGGGACATGTTCAAAACAGATGTATTACAGAAGGCTACAACATACTGTGAATGGTAATGGAGGAAGTGTAGGCTGCAGTAGTGACACAGACTACAAATATCTCTCATCAACATCTTCAGTACAGTCTTCATCCAATGTTGTCATATAGTATAAAACATTCCTATATTCCACATGGATGTGAAAAATCGGTGGATTTTGTTTACAGGTCTTGGGGAGTACTACTGCATGTGTACAACGCCTTTTGCGGCTGCAGAGGGAGCTGCATGAATTTTCTTTTTTGCCTCAAGTGACTTGAGTCGGTTGGGGCTGAAGACCACAAGTTCGAAAATTTAATCTGGGGATGTGGAGTTTGAAGTGAGCTTACCAGACCTCTGTAGCCTGCTCCTCATCTGTACTTGAGGCTAGCGGCTCGAGGCTACATTAGTCGCTACTGGCAACTTTCGGCGGTCAAGTTGCATTTTGGGTAATGAAGGTGCCAGGTTTTGACAGGGAAGAAGAATGTTCAATGGAATAAATGATCTCTCTAGTTCTGCTGCATTTACTTTGATTCTTTTTTCTTTCTTTTTTTTAACTTTTCCATCAGAGTACTCAAAACAATCTTGTTTTGTAACTTTTCGTGGCATTGCACCATCCATGTTATTTGAGTTAGTATTGAGCCTCATTATTTTTTGAATATTGAGTGATATGTGTTCGTAGAATTGAGTAATAAAAGTGTGAAGTAACTAATGTAGGCTTCACTTTTCTAACTTGAGACTATATTTGACAGACATAATAAAATAATATATAATATAATATATAAGACATTGAGTAGTTAAGCGTACTACTGTTATAACTTTATAAAATTATTATGGTGAACATGTTAGCAAACAGTTGCCTGTTTACACATCCAGCAGACACGGAGCAACATTAGCATCCTTTTGTGTTTGGCAAGTCATGTTAAGTTGTATTAAGTCTAATATTCACTCTCCTGTTAGCTCTGCTTTGGGCTCCACAAACACCAAAGAGAAATATCTGGCCCTTCAGCTGCTAAATGCTCCACTATGTTCACCAGCTAGTCTCTAACTTTGTCTGTCAAAACAGCTGTCTGCTGCTGCTAGAGACAGGGTTGATGAGATCAGATGAGACTGAACCAAAACAATAAAGATGCCATGCTAATATTGCTCTGTGTCTGCTGGGTGTGTAAATAGGCAAAGAAAAACCAAAACAATGAGCAGAGAGACACTACATCACTCTGTATATAGAGCTGAAAGGAACTGCAGAGTCAGGTGATAATTCTTTGTCGGTTTGTCACTACAAACAACCCCTTTCACATTACACAGTCATTTGATCCATGGTTAAGATAAAAATACTTATTGGTACAGCTTTCAATTAAAAAAGGGTTAAAACATGTTTATAGTCCCAAAACCTAGGTAACAAAAATAGAATTGTTTTGGTATCTGTGCTGAAACTCTGGTATTGGATTGGGACTCATTGAAGAGGCCAAGTGTTTGCTCAGTTTCACATACAGTTAATTTCTATGAACCTTAAGGTTCTCTTAAGGATTATGAAACTAGTTACAGAAAAAAAACATTCTTCGGGCACCTACAGGCAAAACAGGGGAAAGGTCTTCATCCGACCTGAATATACCAAGGCATCAAATTTGAAACTAAAAAAGGTTTTCCTCCACTCAATTCATTTGAAATAAGTCACATACGCAGCCATTGCAATAGCAAACTGCTGTTGGCTGATCTTTGGTGTTAAGTGATGTCACCACCACTCTGCAGGTGACATCATCTGGCAGCAAAAAATGTCCAGTGTTTAGTTACTATTTAAAGGAAGTGGCAGCTTGTTTGTAATAAATAAAAGATTAACTGTGTGCAGTAGGAGGAGCAATGATGTTTTGAGCCATTAAAGACCTTTAAAAGGGTGCCACCTAAAGAAACCCAAATTAAGACAAAATCCACAAAAGAGGTGTGATTGACAGGTAGTCTCTGGGGGGTGCGACACTCAACCAGATGGAGACCAAACAAATGAGCTGAGATCTCAGGCTCGCCGCTTAAAAACACTTAAATTGCCCTGTGGATGTTGTAACCAGCACAAACTCCTACCTGGCGTTAGTGAAGCCAGACTCTGGACCAGAGTCCAGCCCCTGTGGTCTCTGAGGTCTTCCCAGGGTACACAACAATACACACCACTTCACTTTCACTGCAGCCTTGTTAACGAGCGCGGTCAGCAAGGCTTTGAACTTACTCTGAAAGGGTTTTCGAGCTATTCTGTAAAGCAGCTGAAGCTCTTAATCACTCTGCTAACTGAGCATAGGGAGCGACAGTACACTACTACAGTAATGCGTTTTTATAAAACTGGACAAAAAAAGTTAAAAAAAAAAACGTACAGGAAGCTGCAGATTTGGACAGATTGCATACTCATCCTCACAGGTATTTCTGTGCTCTCTCAATGCCAGGTGACAAATCAGTCGATATTTTGTTTCTGGTGTGGTGTTTACCCGCTGCTGCCTTGTGGATAGTATTACATTTAAATCACTTTATCTGAATTTGGGAATTTTCTCCTCATCACCTCATTTGGACTTCATATTCACATTTACTATAAATTGAGTCACTTTTTGATTTTATCATATTATCGCTTCTTGTCTGCTTCTTGTTTCTTGTTTTTTGTAGATGCTCCTTCATGTTCTCGAATCTGAACTAACGTGAATTCTGTGTTTTTCGAGTGCGTTGTCTCTCTCAATATCTGCTCGCACACAGAGTGGCTTCAGCCTGGAGATAGAGAGAGAGGGAGAGCGGGGGTGCTTCTGTTCGTCACGGTTAATGACCATCTGACTTTGGCCTTGAAGTCTTTCACTGGGCAAGTGGAGAGAGAGAGAGAGAGACAGAGACAGAGAGGAAGAGGGAGGGAGCAGAAGGAAAGCCCATTCACTACAAGAGGGACAGGGGAGGGGAAAAAAAGAACAGCCAGAACAGAGGATGGATGGATGGAAGGAGCAAGGGGGGGTTGTGTTGTGTGTGTGTGTGTCTGTGCTGGAGAGTTTTTGAGAAAGAGGGAGGGCGAGAGCGAGGGATGTGTGCCGCAGGGTTAGTGAAGGATGATAATTCACCGTTAAGCCTCCTAGAAAGACCAGCTGGCCCCTCTGGAGTCAGATGTCAGCCTCCGCAGCCAGGGCTCACTCTGTGAGTGTGTGTGTCTGTGTGTGTCTGTGTGTGTGTGTGTGTGTGTGTTGGCACTCATGCATGTATATACATGTATGTGTGCGTGTGTGTTTGTGTGTGTGCTGCCGTCAGTCGCAGCTTTTGACTGCTAGAAGGAAAACACCTGCATGGGGAGCTGTAGATTTTATCAGTCTAAGCTCCCTATCTCAGTGAGAGTGGGATTGGTCAGAACACACACACACACACACACACACACACACACACATACACATGCACAAATATACAGGCACACACACCATCTGCTAGTTAGTTAGGGCTATTGTTGCAAGCCATTTGGGTAGTGTGTAGAGGTTTGGCTTTGCGCTGATCTTGACCATCAGTTGGCCAGCTGGCCTGACTTTGGTTTTCCACTTGGTTGGAACAGAATACAGGCCAGGAGACAAACCAAACTAAGCCACAGAGCCCCAAACATGCTTGTTAGCAAATGAAATAACAGTCAAATTACTATCATTTCATAAAATATTTCAAACTAACTGCCATCTTTGAATTTTGAGGACTCTAAAGTTGTAACCTGGTCAGACTTTGGAGGCCACTGTAGTGCAACACTGTATCTATCAACTAATGTGTTATATATGAACACACACACACACACACACTTCTCTGTCACAGGTTTTCTGGATGTAACGCTGTGGTTTTGTGCTTCTTTTCTCTCTCTGTCTCCCTCTCCCTCACTAATCTATACTAGCCAGGTCATGCTGAGTCTGCTGTGCTCCGTATTGAATGGGTTGAATTATTCAGCATTGTGAGCATGTGTATGTGTGTGTGTGCACGTGTGTGTCTGTGTGTGTGCGCGTATGTGCACACACGTAAGCATGGGTACAGCTGGCCTGCTGGTTCCTTTAATCAGGGGACGGCCGGTCTGCATGAATGCCTGTATTGTTGGGTCATGTGTATTCAGGGCTATGGCGTGTGTGGTTTTGTGTATGTGTGGAGGGCTACAGCAACAGGGGTATCTGTGATTACAACGCTACTATGTGAAACTGCACGTCACAGGGTCGCTGGGTCAACAGCATTAAATCAGGCACAAAGTTGTTTGTCAGGGTCATATCATTTGCTTGTGATTGTCTGTGAGAAAGAAAGAGAGTTCAAATAGGGTATATATAACGTGTGTGCGTGTGTGTGTGTCGCATGCATGTTTCATCAGTATGTTCTGTGTCTTTTCCCTCCAGGTCGGAATGAGTTGATAGCCAGATACATCAAGCTCCGAACAGGCAAGACGCGGACAAGGAAACAGGTAATAATGGGAGTGTGCATTAAATCCAATCATACTGTCTACAGTATGTATCACAGCATATCACATTATACAGACATAATGAGGGAAATGGTGTTAACTGCAGTGATGAAAAGAATGGTTGAAAAGCTGAACTGTAATGGTTTAATGGTTAAGTTTGGGCAAAAAATAAAAGCAAATTAAAGCTGCACTTTGCAAGATTTTATGTGTCCATTTTCTTCATTCTGAAAAACATAGGAAATATGGTCTTATTTAATCGCCGTGAAACAATTGGTTTAGCTGATATTATTTTACAGGATCTCTAAAGGTGTCATTTTTTGTTTTTTTTATTTTCTGTCTTGATTTACTGTGGTGGCAGCTTGCACTTTACCTGAAATGTACACACAAATTTGCATCAGTATTTCACTGGTAAAGATATTATTTGTGGTTAGCAAAGCTCTGAAAACAGCATTGCAATCAGAAGCTAATCTTTGAATACGTTGTGCCACTAGCTTAGTCTAGTAAAACACGTTCCTGGGGTATACTCTCTATATTCTAAGATGAATGATTATCTACAAAAGCACTTGCTATTAGAATTCGAGCCATTTGTGATTTGTGAGTTATACAATGATGAGTTTGTTTTGCTGTGCACAAAATATGCCATCTAACTGTTGGTTTCTCTGTTAAGCATGACATCCACCCATGCTCTCTTCTAATGTCATCTTTCTAACTTTTTAGCTGTAATATCTGCACTTTAAAAACACTTTGTTTGGCTCTTTCTGTCCTGCTGTTGTTCCAGCTATGTCTGAATTAAAAGGCCTCTTCTGTCGAGCTGGTGACCTTTAACCACAAAGGTCTTGTGCATGTGGGAAATGGTGTTCATTAAAGGCTGCTAAAAACAGAAATATTACCAAATAAAAAACAACAGCATTAGACCATCCTTATCTAGACATATGAAGTGAACCACATGACTAAGGTTATGTTCCATGGATGGTTTTTTATTTTATTTGCGTTATTACAAATGTCAGTGTGATTTTGTATGAGGTGTTCTCACTAGGCACAAGCTCTCTATTGGGAATTCCTTCCAAAACAGTTGCACATGAATGTTTTTTTTGGCAGATATTTTAGTCATTCTGCACTTTCTTCTGCATTCCATGCAAGAATTCTGAAAGGAGAAATCTTTTTCATAAATGGGTGGTCCGCTCAAATACATTCTATAGGGGAAACACTGTTGCATGTATTGTTACACAACAACCAAACATGGCAACTTCTTTGTACTACTAAAAAGGGTCAGGCAAAACAATTATTAGGCCTGCTAACTGGCTACTGTTAGGAGCTTCACTAGTCTTGCAATGTTAGCAACCATATAAGTATAGAAAATGGTATATTATTACAGTGCTGTTCATATCAACACACTTTTACTGCTGACAACGATGTCATTGTTTGCTCAGTGTTATGGGTGCTAATGGAGCCTTAGCCCAATAGCTACTGTGTATAGGTGATGTGATTGTGTTTTCATACCTTTGGGGCGCTTTGTTTGGTGTAAATTTTAGAAGTTAATTCCAACTGTATGTCGCACCCATGTAGGCGTGTGTGTGTTTGTACTTGTGCTTGCTACATAGTGAGGACTGAAACACGTTTTTTTACCTACAGAGTGAGGACATTTTTGGAAAGAGAGGACATTTGGGCCAGTCCTCACAACTTCAAAGGGCTGTTGAAGGTTAAGACTTGGTTTTAAGGGTTAGGTTAGAATTACGTTAGGGTAAGGGACCAGATAATGCTTTATGTCAATGACAGCCCTCACAAAGATAGAAGTGCAAGTATGTGTGTGTGTCTGTGCGTGTATGTGTGTACCCTTCCAGTGTGGCAATAGTCCTTTCATAACCATGGCAACTCACTGTTTGGTCCTTCCTCTTCTCTTTTCTACCCCCACGACCCCCCTTCCCTTTACCCTCTCCTCTCCTCTCCTCTCCTCTCCTCTCCTCTCCTCTCCTCTCCTCTCCACTCCTGTCCTCTCCTCCCAGGTATCCAGTCATATCCAGGTCTTAGCCAGAAGAAAATCCAGGGAGTTTCAATCCAAACTAAAGGTAAGGGGGGTAGTAATCCATAACACTCAGGGTTTGGTGGTTCTTTGTTGTGAAAAATCCTCTGGTGCACAGGAAATTATGTGTTTTTTTTTTTAAATTTCATTTGTTTGGAATAAACACAGCTGATTAATGAGGATTACCAGTGATGGCCACCATGGATGAACAGACAGAAAAAAGCGCAGCCTACAGAAACTTAAACTGCTTTTACAGAAACCCCAAGGAAAAAGACGTCACAGTATTTAATACATTGACAAAAAAGTGATCTGTGGGGAATGCAGTGCAAAGATACTGCAGCAATTAACCCAGTGAAAATCTAGATCATTACTGTTTAAATAACGCAATAAAGAAAATAGAGCTGTCCTGAAGCCTATAGATGCATCATTAGGGATCATTTTACTTTCTCTACTTCACCACATAATGCGCAAAAGCAATCTGAATTCAGTGTGTGTCCCTTGCATGTTAACTTTTCACTGTGACTGGATGGATGCCTGTCACAATGACTCCAGTATCCTAGGTGTCTAATTAGGCCTGCTACACACCCCTCCCCCCTTGTCTCTCTCTTCCTCCTCTTCTTCTTGTCATTCTCTTATATCCATACATTCATTCATTTGTTGTTCTCCTCTTCCCTCCCTCTTCTTACACTCTCTCCACCCTTCTTTCAGTCTATTAATCTCTTACCCTCCATGTCTCCTCCTCCCTCTCTCCCTCTTTCTTTTTCTTCCTCACTGTTGGTTGTAATTAACTTCATGTAAAGCAACAAAGGAGCGCTTGTTTTCCGAGAAGAGCAGTCGGAACTCCAAATGGAAACAAAGCGAGAGCTGAATTGATGTTTGCTGTCATAAAATAAATTTGGTGGTTGATTAAAATTGACAGGAAAGGTTATTTGAATCGATATAGATCTTACATACATTATACTAACGTGTTATTGATGATACAGTGTATGTGCATAAGCCGGGTTCTTTAAAATTATATTGGAAAACATATTCTGTTATAAAAATGTTGCAAGAGTGCAATGTAGCAGAATGAAAATGTATCATTATACATTATATTTAATTAATTAATTAAAGATATTATTGTGTAACACGCCAAATTCTAAACTCTATATGAAATATGGGTCACGACCTAAATTAAAACAGATTTTAAGGATATTTATATTTGGGCATGTTAACGTTGGACTGTTTTGAATAAAAAAGGAAACGCCTAGTATGAATGATATGCTTCTAGCCACCACCTGTTGACTTCTCTAAAAACAATATTAATTTCAGCATTTTATTATAGATTGAATAGATCAATTATGCGTGTAGCTAATTAATATTTTCATTATCAATCTATGGATTATTTTTATAATCAGAAAAACCAGGAAATATTTGGTATTTTTGTTTAAAATATAAGTCTGGTGATATTATATAGGTTTCATATTGTCTGCAAATCCAATGAAAACACTAAACAACAATGAATTGATCCTGCTAACAAGTACTGTGTGTGTATCCAAAGCCTGCTATCTTATTCCTCTGTGCCATAGACTTTCATTGTTGTCCAAAAACTATTAAAACACATCATTCAGCCACACTGTTGCACTGGGGCACATATTCCTTCATTACCATGAATAGAGTCACAGACACGGTAGGGTGAATAGTACTGAGAGATGAACTGAGACATTATAGCTTTTGGTCTTTTCATGGGATTTGTTGGAAATAGGGAAAATATAGAATTACACCAGCCTTATCTTTCAGTAAATAACTTACACGATTAATAGATTATCAAAAAACCCCAAATCATTAATAGATTGTCTCAGTACTGTATATCATGGATTTGCTAAAAGCACATCAAACATTTTGTATAGTCTCTCTGGTTTGAACATGATGTAAGAGCCTTTCCCTGCTGTTCAATTTCCCATTAAAACCAAAACACATGGGTTCAAAGAAGTGAGTTCAGGTCAAGGATGTTATCAAACCCATATGGTTCCTGGTATTTAATATGAAAATCCAGCATGATTCCCATCTCTGTATCTCCTATAATGTTATTACCTCCCCTAGGAGGAGAGATTTCTCTCAGTGCCAATTAACTTGAGTGAAGCTGCCAATTAGTGATTCTCCAGCTATTGCAGCGCCTGTAATTCCATTTCATTCAGCTGTTTTCTGCTCTCAGTTTCATGTTGCTTTGAGTTCAGATGTTACAAATGAGTTCAGCCTTACTGTAAATCTTCTATATGGAACTTTTTGCCCTCAGGCAGCTGCCCCGATCAGTGATGTTCACTGTGTTGTTGTTGTTGTGTGAAGCACATTTAGCTCTGCTGCACGCTTTTGTGCTCACCACTCTTGTTGCTATGACTTCCCTGCGGGCCACAAGCCAGATCGCCACACCCAAACTACCCACGCATAGAGAAAGGTGTATTCCCTAAAGCCAGCTTTAGGCAAAACAGGGGATTTAGACATGAACAACCATGTTCAGCCACTGATGTGTGGATGTGTTGGATTTTGCTGATAATTAGAATGATAAAGCAAGGGCAGACTCTTTAATCCTATGTTGGCCAGGTGAGCCACTTCCAGCAGGAACCTCTTGGTATCTGAAAGGTTAAATACTAAAGTTGACAGGGCCTTACCCCTGCTCTGCCTGGGGACCTCCGATTGTCAAGATTATTGTCAGAAGCATTAAACTGTTGTAAATAGTTTAGTCTTATTCCTCAAAAACCTTTAAAGTATATACTGAGATTTCCTCCAGCTTTTTTAATCAGTGTTTTATTGTCTGTAAAGCAAGTTTTAGCTCTTAAGTTTTATTAGAATACACAAACAAAGCTTTTAATTTCTAAGTGCCCTTGCTACTTTCCACAGTGTTGTACTGCAGGCAAATGAGCCGCTTCATATTGGGCAGTTTACGCAAATTGCTGTATGATAATTTGTGAAATCAGAAAGTAAAGGAAGGCGCCAGTCTGATCACAACAAGTCACAACTGTTTTCTTCTTCTTAATTTTTTGTGTAGGACCAGATGTGAAGTGTATTCATCACGATGATGATGAAGATGATAATGTGTGTGTTTGTTGTGGTGCAGGACCAGAATGCCAAGGAGAAGGCTCTGCAAAGCATCTCCTCTATGTCCTCGGCTCAGATTGTCTCAGCCACCGCCATACACAGCAAGCTCCTGCCTGGAATAGTACGGGCCAGCTTCCCAGGCAACGCACAGGTAACACACACACACACACACACACACACACACACACACACACACACACACACACACACACACACACACAGTATTTATTCTTTTCAAATAAATACAGGAAACACAAGGACATGAACAATAATAAAGCAATTTTTTGTACAATCTGGTGGCCACACATGCTCAATTTGTTTGCATGTCCTGGTACACAGATAACAACACACACACACATTGTATTTCATTCATGGTTTGCAGCTTCAGTCTAGTGTATTAATGTGTGTGCTTATTTTCAGCTGTGGCAGGGGATGATTCCTGGAGGACAGTCCAGCTCCACCACAGAAGAGTAAGTCACACTCAGCTTATACACTTAATTACTGATTTTCAGCTTTGAGTTGTGACACTGCTTTGATGTGGGACCCATTGGTCTTTATTGGTTAATATACAGTATGTCTGGTAGTGTCAATTCACCTAAAGGGTAAGCTACTCTCCTGGTATTCGCTGGGCTAGTTAGTGATCTTCTCTTGTTTTTTATACCTAATGTATGTATGTAAAGAAAACATTTCAGGCAGTCACTGTTGATAACTGTTCTTTTAAAGCTCACTCACACTTTATACCAAGTGGGAAGGAAAAAGACACCTTCATCGTCCAGTGATGATGAATGGTTCCAGGTTAAAATGGTGTCAACATATGTAAACATCACCTATGTACAATGCAAGTTGTAAAAGACAGCTAAGATATGGTTGGCCGGGGACCAACATGTAGTTCGACATGTTAATTGGCCAATTTTCGGCTAATGTTTCTTGGCCAATTCAGAAAGAATTTATAACGATCACCTAATCTGACACAGTGGCCATCTCAAGTGACCAAAACATAGTGTAGTCTGATCCCGGCATTAGAGGGTGCTCCTCATTGTGATTTCATGTACAGTATGTTGATGATTCAGACATTGCTCGGTTGTACTGAGATACCTGTTGGATCACATTTATAACCACAATCGCTGAAGAAGACTGAATCTCAAAATATGTAGTTTCCTCTGCAGAGGATGTGGATGCATTTGCTTGTTTATAGTAGATAGAAATCACAAAAATCCTCCTCAAGTCACTCATTCATAAACCTCAAAATATACACCATCAGCCTGTGTCTGTGCATGCATCCATTAGACATGATCATCTCAGCTGATATTTAAGAAATCACTGGTGTGATTTTTGCTGACTCCCATGATTGACGCCTGGAATCTGTCTTTCCTCATCTTGCCAAATACTGACTGATTTTACTGTCTAAATGAATACCATATGCATAGTTTCAAATTTGGTGGACTTGGATTCTAAAACCTGCTATCCTGCTGTGTCCATATCTTCCATTAGTTTCTGTTCACATGGATAGTGGGAATCATTGTGCTACAAGTTCAAACCCTTTTCATTCCATTGCCAACTGCTGTTACATGACCATGTGATGATGATGATGATGATGATGATGATAATGGTAGTAAATGGGGCTGGTATAGCTTTTACTGAACTTAAGAGACACTCTTGACCTCTGTGCTCCTGTTGCTATTCAGACAAGACAAAGAACAGAATTCCTTTCTGTATAAAAGTAGGTGCAATGTGACTGGCCCTACTGTGTCTCTTCTTCTTTTAGCCTTTTTAATGCTCTCCTGTCTCTGTCTATGTCTCTGTTTCTCTCAGTATCAAGCCGTTCTCTCAGCAAGCCTATTCTGTGCAGACAG
The DNA here is from genome assembly GCF_020085105.1 of Siniperca chuatsi. Taxonomy (NCBI): domain Eukaryota; kingdom Metazoa; phylum Chordata; class Actinopteri; order Centrarchiformes; family Sinipercidae; genus Siniperca; species Siniperca chuatsi. The sequence goes on along the minus strand of NC_058045.1, from coordinate 24,793,842 downwards.
CAGGGACGACCACAATCTCAGGTGAGAGGGACCACGGTACAATTATCTCCTTTTCTGTAAAGCGAACAGGCGGTCCTCTCTCCTGCCAGTTAGTCCACTGGCTCTCTACGGGGTGGTTTTTCACTCTGTCCGGGCACCCGGGTCTCCAGTGCGCCCTGAGGTTTGTCTTGTGAAGAGGTCAAAGTGAGAAAAGGTGTCAGTCTGACTTTTCTTACATCACTTGTAATGAATTGGCTTACTTCTTACAGTATCTAGTCGAACTGAAATTAAAATACATTTTTGCTAAGAAATTATTATACATCCTTGGTGTTTACTGGGTTAAAATTGTAATTACCACAAACAAAAACATTTTTTTTCAGTGATAGCACCTCCTACATCAGTGCGTGTAAATTTTCGTCTAGTGGGAATCAGTCCTAATGTTACATTTTCTCAGACAAAAAGTGAGGAGAATTTAATTTTCAATTTGACTTTTTGAGGGGCTCAGTGGGCACACAGCCCATTTTTACCCTAGGGCTCACAAGTGCGCTAATCTGACCATGTGACTAACTACAGTATGGGTAAACGAAAGCTACTTTTCAGGAATTTAAGAAAGCAACTTGTCATTTGACTCATCTGTATTGTTGATATTTCACAATGCATTTTTAACAACTGCAGGGTTGTAAATTTTACTAAAAGTGGGCGATGGCAGCTGTCAGTTACAATAGCATGTAGCTAAATGGAGTGTATGAGCTTTGATTCAGCACCCAAGAGATTTCACTGTGTCCTCATCATTGTTACCCCTTTACATCTACTTTTGTTAAGTGCTTTTCAGTGCTGCAAGCTCGCCTCAGACAGGCTTTGTCCATGAGACTCCAGTAATGGCATACATTTTGCACGTTTGTAGCAAAGAATAATGCTAGCATTACTGCTAACCCTGTTAAATAGCATGATTGTACATGATGACAGTGGTGAAGTGAGGTTAAACAGACTGTGTGTGTGTGTGTGTGTGTGTGTGTGTGTGTGTGTGTGTGTGTGTTGTCTAGGCTACGAGCCTCCCACTGCAGCCCAAACACACAGAGAGCCGGCGTGGCAGGGTCGCTCCATCGGCACCACCAAACTACGACTGGTGGAGTTTTCATCTTTCCTGGAGACACAGAGGGACCAGGAGGCAGTGAGTTAAACCCCCACCACACCACGACCACCACACACACACACACACACACACACACACACACAGAGCACCAGTCTACAATAAGCACTCCCTATTGTCCCATAAACAGAGATGACAGATAACCCCACAGCAGAGAACAGCGTTAAAGCCCTATGTGTGTATCCTAGTATGAATAACCTTTGTAAAGCTCTATCTCTCTGTCTGCTCAGTCTATCTGTCATCCTGCCACACTGTGGACTCATTGTCATTTTTCTACCTCGGGCTCACAGACAGCTGGCATTCATCTTGTTGCTTTCTGTTTGGACAGTTAAAAACCTCGAACTGTTCAATGTTGACTTTGAAATAGACTCTGTTGTCGAAAGGTGTCACGTTTCCTGCATAATTTTACATTACTGTAAATGAGAGCCTCACTGGTAAAAACATTTCATTGCAATGAAAAAGTGTCATTTAGCTTAAATGACAAAGGCGACTACAGATGCGCACATAATAATTGTTATAGGAAAATTCTGAAATGATTTTACCATCTGAAGAGGTAGGGCTGAATAATTTAAAAATATCTAATCATGATTTTTCTGACCACTGTTGTGATTATGATTTACAGTGGGTGATAATTTTCCATAAAGTCTAGGCCAATATTCGTGGTCAACATAGTTATTGTATAATCACAATGTATCTTGTTTCTGCATGAAAAAATCAAAGAGAATAAAGAAGTAACATGTTGTTGCTTGTTATTTAAGTCCTACTAGGGTTCTTTTTTTCTTTCAAATCAGTCTTTTGGAGAAAAGTCAGATCCCAAGTAATGTTAGATAGTTTGCATTAAAAAAAATACCAATTCAGCTCAGATTCAGTAATACATTATTACAATAGTGTTTTATTCGACATAATAAGTATACAAATTTGACAGTTCCTTAAAACTTTGACATTTTAACCTACTCTTCTTCTCCCCTGCCTTTGCTGGTGCATTGCTACATTTTTGATTAGTGGAATGGTGTGAAACCATCGGCCAAAATGTGTATCATTTTACCCAGCATGCTTGTGGGTGTAAATATGTGTACCTACGCGTGTGCTAATAGAGGATAAGATACAAACAGAACAGGGACCCACTTATAAAAACAGTGCTCCATAGTGCCACTCACAAGTGGTCAAAAATTTCATGGGGCATCTTTAATTTTTGAGATCTGGGGAAATAGCGACGTAGCTACAACCTGTGTGGTCTCTTGGCTGCTCATGTTTCTTGCAAGAACCCATCCGTTCGAGATGGTAGACACTCATGAATTAAGACCCTGCTTGTAAAAAGAAAAAGGGCACAGGTGTTAACTTAAATGTCAAAACCAATACTACAGAAAACACTGTTGTTTGTCAGTCTCTCTTTTGCTATTGTTTCACCCAGGGTGAGATCAGTTGTTTTCCATCTCTTTTTCTTTCTCTATCTTTGCCTAATTCAGCTGTATCCCTCCCCTCAGTACAACAAGCACCTGTTTGTGCACATCAGCCAGAGCAGCCCGAGCTACAGCGACCCCCTGCTGGAGTGTGTGGACATCAGGCAGATCTACGACAAGTTCCCTGAGAAGAAGGGCGGCCTCAAGGAGCTGTTCGGCAAAGGCCCGCAAAACGCTTTCTACCTGATCAAGTTCTGGGTGAGCAGATAAACCTACCTACTTCCTGTTTACGTGAGAGTTTGTTTCCATTTTGTTTCCTCTCTATACCAGCTTCACATCCATCCGAAATGTTAAAGGCCTCTGATAAATATACGAACTACTGTCTTTCATACTTTCTCCAATTTTTTTCTTAATTTTGTTTTAATGCTTTTGGTCATCAGTGCGCAGGGTTAGCATGTACCCCACATTTTCCCCTGTATTTTTCCACCCAGTGCCATGCCTTTGTCTGTATTTACAGGTGTGTGTATGTGTGTGTTCTGTCTTTCCACCTGGGATATGGAGGTGGTGTTTTGATGAAAGCACAGTTGCTTTGTTTGAACACCTGCTCACCTCCTGACTCACAAGTTGCTCTTGTGTGTGTGTGTGTGTGTGTGTGTGTGTGTGTGTGTGTGTGTGTGTGTGTGTGTGTGTGTGTCTCACGTTACTGTTCTTTCTCAGAGCTGCAGTATACCAAAGGACTTTCAAAAATCCCGGCAACAGAACAAATCACACATTTAGTAATTTCTTTTCTATCACAGTAATGCTGACACTAAGTGTCAGTAAAGCAAAGACCTGTGATGAACTCAAAAGAGTCTCAGACTCGTTTCAGACCGGGTCTCAAGTGGGTGATATGACAAGACAGATTTTATTATGATCTTTCAAATTGGTCTGGGACTTCAATCCTGGCTTAAATTGTATGCTTACAAAAAGGCATGTTTACAGCATTACATTTGGCTATGACATAATAGATTCACTTTTTGAATTTGAATTTAAATGCTGTAATTGACCGTAAGCCCTGTTACTGTTGCTGCACCTGTCAGTCTTTGCATTTTTGCCCAGCACATACAGTATGCATTTTAAAGATTTACCTCTATGACTTGGTTGAAAATGCCACCACTAGCTGATGTTTCCAGCTGACTCGTTTTAAAGCAAAAACCCTGTAAAATGGTCTTAAAATGGAACTTGAAACCTACAGACATGACATTGTGCTAAAAGACTGAGGCTAAAGCTACATGTCCCAGGCTAAAAGTCAGCTTCCTCTCCAGTTAATGCTCAATGTAGAAGACATGGACATAAAGAAACAGTTTATTAATTATTACAAGTACGATAAGAAAAAATGTAAGACCAGTCTCGTACTACACTGTTTGGCTGCTTAGCTTATGTACTATGTACATACCTGGTTGAGCAAGACAAAGGTTAGCTAGAGATGTGCTTTACTGTTCGTATTTATAAACAGTACGTTTCACTTTTAATGTTACACGTGAAAAGGCTTTTAGGATGAGAACTTACCAATGTGTTTATGGCGAATGTAACACTACCTCAGGTAACGTTGGTTGGGGTTGCTGGAGTGTAAACTTGCACACATCTAATAAAGAGCCACGCAAGGCTGCTAACTTTATTCTAAACTCTGATAGCATCCAGGGCTGGCTTTTTTATAATGTAACCTGTAACTCCACAAAATAATATAATATAATATAGTATGCAATGCTCCTTGGCTGTGGAAGTAACCCTGGGTTAAGTTACTACTGAAGTAAGTTAGTTAGCCGGACATGCTAACAATTGCAGCTTATGTTACAGCAGACAAATACGCTGTGTAATCCATTCCTTACACTTTTGCTCTTGTGTCTTTTTGGACAAGACACCACCCTCTAAAAAAAGACAGCAACTCTTTGCAGAGTATCACCCTTACTGAAGCCTCATGTATGCTGCTTCAGCATACGGAGAAATCCAAAGCTCGACTTTGCCTAGTTACGGTTGCTAAGTTATGATTGGACAATCCCTGTTTGGGGGCGGGGTTTAACAAATGGTTATTAAAGAATTTGAATGTATCTGCGAGGCTGTCGACAGTAGAATCAGGAAGGAGAGGACAGAAACCTGCAGGCCTGTGAAGTGGGTTCAGTATACAATAAATGTAGAAGTGATGAGGTGTGATTGTAGCATGAAAACAAACAAAGAGAGTGTGTGTGTGTCATGTAGAGAGCCTTCCCTCTGAATTTAATTAAAAAGCTCTCTGATCTACTACAATGGAGTGTGTTTCTGATAATCTGCTGCTTTAATAGAGCACAGTTAGATGTTTGTGTGTGTCAATTAATGTACAAGTGGGTGACTTAGCATATTGTGTGTGTGTGTGCACACGCGCGCCCGCGTTCTAAGCCCTGACACACACAGTGCTCCTTAGACAACTCATTACAAATAATACAAACCTTCTTAACTTCTCTCAGCCTGTAATCCAGGTGCAGCATGTTCTCGCTGCTCTGATTAAACAACTTCAAACACACAAAGTTACATAAGAATATTGTTTTTTTCCCTGTAGTATCTTCCAGTATTTTTAGAAAGTAGATTAGTATCTCACTATTTCTATATATTTGGAAAAGTTACATTAAGCATAAACAAATCTGTCTCTGAGATGTCTGCCTCCCCAATACAATGAAGGGGAACGTGATTTTGTTGGTGGTCTTTAACGTACTGAAAAATAATTATAACCCTTTTACAAGCAGCTGCCCACCAGGGGGTCAGTCAGTACCAACTCATGCTGTTCAGCCAACATTGTTTATTTTAAATTCTAGAGATTCAAAGTTGTCAAAGATACCAAAAATGCCTGGCTGAATTTGGGGAACTGCATCTAAAATGATGCACCAGACATCAAGTCAAGTCAGTTTTATTAATATAGCCCAATATCACAAATTTGCCTCAAGGGGCTTTACAATCTGTACAGTGCATCTTCTATCCTTAGACTCTCAATTCAGATAAGGAAAAATAGGAGAGCAACAGAGGAGAGATCCTCCTCCAGCATAGACAGACATTCAATGCATGTCATGTGTTCAAAGCAGGCAGAAATAACAATAGCAAAATTACTATATGTAGAAACAGCATGACAATATTTTCCAGAATCAGTATCCCTGTTTTGAAAATGAACAGTTTTCATAGGGACTATTTTTCCAGTGGAAAGTGGTTCCAATGAAAAAAGTCCATTCACCTCCATTGTACAGTATGTGCATATCTAATCACCAGTAGGTGTAAGTGAAATATGTTTTTATAATTTGGGTGAACGTAAAGCAGTTGAAAGCATTACAAGTTAATGTCTATCATGTGTGATTTGGAATGGACAAGGACAATTTATATCATTTAGTCTCTAACAGGCCAGACCAGCACACAATATTATTATACTGAACTATTAGAGAGCCGGAGGAAAATTTCCAGATTATTTTGTGCCTCCATCTGATGGAAATTGAGCTACTATTCCACATAATTTCTTTCACATGTACCCGAATTAGGACAGATGCATTTTTGACTAGCAGATGACCTTTTGATATCAGTTTTAGCAGTGTAAAAATGGACCCAGTCAGTCTCATCCAGATGCTATGTTTGAGCAAGTTATGGCTCAGTGGCTGAGCTACCAGCAGAGGGCACTGTTGGCTAACTTTGGTGGCAGAAAGCGGCCGGTGCTCTTTTTCATGTTTGTTCTCATGTTTCTGGGAGTGTACTTGGATTTGATTGTATGATTTGGATCGGTGACATTTATACTATTTTTGCTCTGTGGTTGCCAGGCGGACCTAAATCACAACATGCAGGATGACCCTGCGGCCTTCTATGGTGTCACCAGCCAATACGAGAGCTCAGAGAACATGACCATCACCTGCTCCACCAAGGTCTGCTCCTTCGGCAAGCAAGTGGTCGAGAAGGTGGAGGTGAGGATGGATTCACATTGTGGTGTGCTCTGGTTCCAGGATCTTTTCATGGGCATTAATGTCTGCTGTGATGTACTTTATCACTGAAATCAAATAATAAGGGATTAAACTTGAAGCCAATTCATGAATGTTTTAACATTTGCCCATTAACACCCCATGTCATTGAAGTTTTCTGGCTCACAGAAAGCGATGGCTTTTATACAGTTATTAAATGAATTTCTAGTAGAGACTGTGGTTGGACAAAGAAACCGGAGACACTCAAAGTCAAGCCTTAACAACAAAAAAAGACTTGAGAATCCTTCATATGCTTTCTAACTGACGAATAAGCAACATCAATTTTGGCATTCAAATCTTTCAGGAAACAGATGCTTGAAATCACATGCACACAGTTGTTATAGAAAACCTTATTAAAAGAGTACTCAAGTGATTTATGACATCTGTAAAGTTGTTTGTAAACATATAAATCCTGATGACATCGAATAACCCCTTATGACATCATCTGGGTTATTTTGTCAGGCCTGACGCAGCTTTCCAGAGCCACAGAAGACACTATACAACAGTTTTGACAGGATGAGCTCATGACTAGTAAATGATCTTTATTTGTACTGTATAATCGGTGGAGTTCCCGTTAAATGGTCAGTTACCACATTTTATTTGGTAATGATAACCGATTTCTCCCTCAGACGGAGTACGCGCGGTTTGAAAACGGGCGCTTCGTCTACAGAATCAGTCGCTCTCCGATGTGTGAATACATGATCAACTTCATCCACAAGCTCAAACACCTGCCTGAGAAATACATGATGAACAGTGTGCTGGAGAACTTCACTATTCTGCTGGTGAGGACGTCAGTCCGTGTGTCTGTCTGTGTGTTATAGAATAAATAAATTCAATTTGTTTTTTTGTGTGTAAGTAGATACGTATTTAAAGTGGTCATATTATGCACATTTTATGGGTGTTACATTGTGAGGTAGATACGTTACGGAAGTAAAGGCTGGACTACAATCGAGCTGTTTTCAGGCGGTTCAGGAGCAGTGTTTTCTGTGGGAGAGGGCAACTCCCTTTGGGGTGGACTTCGGGATTTTTCCCTTTGCAAACCTACTACATGCACAAAAAAGATATATAACACAATAAAGGAAAGGGGAAAAGCCAAAAAGCATATGACCACTTTAACATTAACATAATATTCAACTATATATCCCTTCTTTCCTCTGTGTGTATGTGTGTGTGTCCAGGTTGTGAGCAACAGAGACACTCAGGAGACCTTGCTGTGTATGGCGTGTGTGTTCGAGGTGTCCAACAGTGAGCACGGAGCACAGCACCACATCTATCGACTCGTCAAGGAATAACACACACACAAACACACACACACACACACACACACACACACACACGGCCTTTGCTTGGTGATAAATGGTGACATTGGAGGTAAAATGTCTGAAAACTGAATTCTACAAAAGTGTCTTTCAGCCAAACAATTCGACTTAGTGAGGAAGAAAATGGCTGCATTTTCACTGCTGCTCACAAAACATCACAGCAATAATTGGGTAATTTTTAATTAACACCAGATATGACACGGTATGCTGCAGAATCCTCAACAGGAGCATTTCAACACATAAATATTAACTCCAATCTGAATATCAGATGCTCATTTGCTGCAGAAGCACAGTGGCAGTGCAGCCATAGACACATCCGAATCGACCTGGGTGGTTTTCCGAAGAACATCCTGACTCTGATATCACCAGGAGATGCCATGTCTCCTGTTAATTGGTTTCTTCCCCTCTTTCTCCCAGTAAATTTGTATTTTGCTGTTCTGATGATGGAAATGAAAGTGTTATTTCTGTCATGTGCTTTTGGGAAAGTCAACCCAGGAAGAAAAGAAGAAATCTCACAATTGTTGCCCCCTGTGACAAAAGTGTGTTTGTTATCTGCCAAGATACTGATGGACACTGAAGGTCAGACCCTGTGTATCATCAATAACCAGAGGAGGAAATAACACTACTGCATTATCATATAGTACAGTATAGAGGTGGTTTTGTACACTGATAGCCACTGCAAATTGTGTGAGCTGCATTCTTGCACAAAAAAGAGGTTTGTCCCAAAGAGAAGAAATCAGATTTTTACCTTTTTGTATGTTTTCTTTAAAAAAAAAAAAAAAAAAGAATAGCTAAACTTTGGGAAATTGTTTAGTGATAGTAGCATATAGACTATATTTTAATTCCAGGAACACTATCTAAAATTTATGTTAATAAGAAAGTATAAGTGAAACTGAACAATTCAGGTACCTTATTGTGCAACAAGTGACTCTTCATCAAGATTGAATAAATAAATAAATAAATAAATAAGCATGTTAAAGCTATAATCCTTAAGATTTCAGTCCTGGCTGATTTGGCGATCACTGTCAGCACTAACCCTGGTGACAAATACAATACGCTCCCTGTGACTGCTTCACAATAAAAGCCACTCTGTGTTTCATCAGTTAAAAGCTTTTAATATGAAGCTGCAGTAGTAGGAAATGTTGGGTTAGCATTAGCAGTAACTTAATACAGCTCTGATATGGCTGTAGGAGAGTGAACAGTAAATGGTGAGGCTGATGCCAGTGAGATAAAATTACAAACATGGATTGTGTCCTGTGAGGCAATGTGAATCCAGCGCGGGAATGGCAGACTCTGCTGCTGACAGTGAAAACTACCATATCGAGAGGTGATCACATAATTTGAATATACAAAATGGCCATTGCTGAAACATAATGCAGACCATAAAAAGTTTTTTAAAACAAACGGTTTGATTTCATGAAAATTTTAAGGATTATAACTTTAAGTATTACATTTATTGTGGTCAGTCCATTGGGAAGCACTGTGAATCTTTAAAACTATACAACATCATTCATGGTGTACGAGGGAAGGAAACCTTTCAAACCTTAGATTTTTCTGATCAGGTTTCACTTTGCAAATTAAACTTAGCTTAGTTCAGTATTCTTGCACCAGCTAACTTGAGCTTTAACATGTCCATACTGACAAACGTGTTGAAGCCTGAAATGTTATTACGATCATATTTAAACTGAAGCTTGCCCTGACCAGAAGCCTTGGCACCTGTTTTTCATTTCGAGAGTTCTCCATGTCAGGACAGCTCTTTCAGTGCTCGTTTTTTTAACTCTAGAAGACATAAAATAGTTTAAGACACAGTTCCCTTTAATCAGTTCAGGACTGGTTTCTTCCAGTTAGATGATGATATAGCAGAATTAAAGTAATTTATGAATCAAAAACCAAAAACTGTTGATGACGTCTACTGTAGCAGGTGATGATTGGTGGTTCGTCTGTGTCATGCTCAGCAGCATGAAGTGCCTTTGGGTGGGAGCAGCAGTAGACATTTCTAATCTGTTTTACGTAAGTCCTGATGATTTGGTGTTGTAGATGGTGTACAGACAGGCATTTCAATGAATATAAAGAATGCATAATTAAGCATCAGATGCTCCACTTTCCAGTGTCTGAGGGCTAATTATTCAAATTCCATATTTAATGGCTGTTTCTTGTTGTAATCTGTAGACAGTCAGCACTGAACCATCCTAAAGGATCGTAACTGTATTTCCCACAGGATGTTAATGAGTCACATTCTTGTTTACTTGGTATCTTATCGCAGCATTTACACGTATTTGCATTTGTGTATTACATGTATGTGTGACAGATTCATGTTAAAACAGCTTGCACACTAGCTATTGTCTGGTGCCTCATTTATAAAATGCAACTTGGACTTGTTACTACTGGAGAAGACCGACTCTAATTTAAAATAATTGAAAAAGATCTGGGCCATCAATGACCACAGAGCTGTGATGGTGTTTTCTTTAGAAACCTTAAAGAAAAAGTCAGTAATCTGAGAGTGGTATTGATCTTCTCATCTAACTCTCGGCAAGAAAACGAATAACTCTAATCCCAAAAATGTCAAACAATTTCTTCAAAACTGAATTGAAAATAATTTAAGACTACACTACCTTACAATTAGCATCCTGCATGGCCAAAAATGTATCAGCACCTGGTCTTTATCCAACTTACTCAGCAAAGTTAGCCAGACAACTCAGTAAAGCTGCTTCTTGGAACAGACCTCCTCCAGACTCCTGTGCACATTTTCTCACCTGGAAATGTCTTTGATTTTGTATACTCAGTATGTCCGTCATGTAAACTGACAAAGACCAACACAAACACCAAAATGATGTGCATGTTAATGAATGAGGCCCAGAGTTTTTGTTTCTTAACACACTGATGCTGATCAACACAGTGCCAAGACTCACAGGGTTTCCTGTGTGACCAGCTGGGATGCTATGTGGTGTCCAGAATACCCAGTAACTTGCAGAGAAAACCTTGCAGATTAACTTTGTGTTTAGGGCAGACCTGAAATGAGCCATCTTTAGATTTGCCATTGCCCAAAACCACTATATTTTGACTCTATTTGTCTAAAGACTCAGGGTTACAACCACCTGTCCAAAAAAACACAATCCTTTCAACACACTAGTGAATCATTCTGTTGGGAAAACCCATTTCAAAATTCCCCTGCCTTTCACTTTCCCAGAGCTTTGTCTCACACTCCAGCAGTTTGTTGTTTGCAGACAGACTGACCAGGCCTTCACAGCAGAGAACCAACATGTAACATGTGCATGATAACCTAACGCACGGCCTCAGAGGGGCTGATTTTTTAATGATGACCGTCTGCGTCGAAATTATCTACCACCTGCTTACCAAAGACAGTCATCATGTGACACAACATACAGAGGAAAATTGATTTATTAAAAGCTAGAGTAACTTACAAGCTTCTGCCAAAAAGTTTCAAGGAAAATGACTGCCAACCTAGAAACACCTGTAGCTTATGGGCTACACTGTAAAACTGTACAGATGTAAGTAAAAAAATAAATACAACAAAATAAATAGAAAGTAATGGAAATAGGGTTGAATAAAACCTTTTGCATTTTGAACCTGGTTCATTAACGTGTTTGTCTTTAAAGACATTTTAATTTGACCTTATCAAATATCGACACCTCTTATCGCCTTGGTTGGCAGATTGAAGAAGCCCTGTATGCGAAGGTCACTGGAAACTGTGATTTATTCAAATTATGTTAAACTTTACAAGGACTCAACTGTAGGACTTTACTGTTAAATGTCCACTCATTATAATCAACTAGAGAAAGTCACACAAAAAGCAGTGTATACACGATGCCTAAAGGTCGTTCAAAAGGTTTCACAGTTCAGTAAACTGCTGAATTTCGGAATCATCGTCGTCTGTGTTGTTAATGTCGTCTCGTATGTGCAAGTTGGATATTTATCTTCTTTTCCGAACCACGTGTGGCACAGAAATCCTGTCTGTAATCAACTCCAGAATGGCCTTGAATCTTTTTGCTCTGGTGCATGCGCAGCACACCTGTGTGCACTGAGGGTTCTTGATAAGGTGCTTTGTATAAAGGTGACAATAACATTTATTACAGATGTTGTGTATATCTTTGATATTCTAATGTTTATCCTATTTTGCAAAGAAGAGAGTACATTTAGGAAAGTCCAAAATCTAGTAATGTGTGTCTATTGGTACTGCACAGGGTCTGATCTTTGCTTTGTACGTTTTTTCCCCCTCATGGCTAAAAGTATGTTAGATATTTTCTAGCTTTGTAGAGACTTTGTACGCATACAGTATGCTATTCAGTTTAAATAAATGGTCAGTTCCAAACTGTGCTCTGGGGTTCTGTCTTTACTCATTAGTCCACATTAACAACATGTCCAGAGTCTGAATCCACTGAGTCATCTGAGAAACTGTATCTTTGTTATATTTTGTTAAATTATATACATAATATCATTTATATATTTATATACTGTTCCCATGAGACCAAAGTTCTACAATTAGGTCACACAATTACAACTGAGCCATCTCCGTGACACTTGAGCGAAGTCCAAACCGCTGATTAACACTGTGAGATGCGGTTGAAAGCACAGGAAAAAAGCCAGTAAGTGGAACTTCAGTTTTCTCAGTTGCTTAGACACATTTTCTGAAACACTGAAAAAAGTACAATCAAAAACAGAAAACGCACAAATAAAAGTACAGTAAAAACAAATGTCTCAACACAACAAATTCCTTCAATTCATTCAAAATGAGGTGGAGGCTTCAACACCAGCCACTTATGGTTGCACAAGGTCAGCAGTAAAGGATTCGCAGAGGCGAGAGCCACAAAAATGCAGTATTCAAGAGCAGCCTCTAGTGTTATGGCGTCTTATTGTTTGTTTATAATGCATGCAGGCAGGAGTCCCTGGAAAGCTGTGCTGTTCCTGAGTGACTTGAGTGAAATTAAGTAAAACTGAATATCTAAACACTCCTTTTAGACGTCTTCTCTTCTTTAGGAGCTGTCTGCAGTCCCTTGTCGATGACTGCCTGGTTCATGTTCAGTAACTGTGGTACGTAAACCTCAGTTTCATCCCCTCTGTGTATGTAAATGTGTTGGAGAAAAGATGTGAGTTACGTGTTGTGTTACAAGTTAGACTAGAAACTGAGGATGAACATGTTGCTAATTGAATCTGTGGCATCATGACACTAGGCGATTACTGAACACATGAGCCATTCCTGTTTGAAAGGTTGTGGACAGTGTGACATTTACATGACGAGCACAATGCTGAACACGTCAAAGAGAGTTATACAGTTCATTAGAGAAGCAGTGTAATCCATTTTAACCACACATACTACCCTAAATGCATCACTTGCTCAACAGAAGTTAATTATAGCTACACTTTTGAATTCTGCGTGGAAGCAACAAGAACTGCATTTGAGAAATTCAGTGTTTTGAGAATCATCATTTCATTTGACGAAGCAACTGAGAAAACTGAGATTAATGTTGTGTAAATGAGCCTCTTAGAGAGCTTTGCAGGTGCATGTGACACCAATAGAGCAGTTTCCTTTATGAACACCAGGGGGAGCCATACTCAAAGAATTCAACCCAAAGCTCTACCACAGCAACAAAACACCACTTTCATGCTTATATTTGCATAAACAGCCCCAATCATTTACATTCATTTTCTATTAAGATAATGAAATGATTACCACCTCAGTAAATTTGATGGATTAAACTTTTGCATAACACTAAATAATGTTTTCAATCACAAAGTGGCTTGCTACACACTAAAACACTCTGTCCATAAACGTCTTACTCTTTATTTAAACTCAGATATGAAGGCATTATCTGTAAATACACTATTAACCAACGATGGACCTTTTTAGTGGCAAAACATGTTTAGGTTAGTCGGACTTGCTTTGTGGACCCATGTATTGCTGTGACACCGGAAGCACCAAAGCTTTTCCATCCAATAATAAGTCTGCAGTTCAGGCAGACGTGGTGACCTCACAGCAAACGAGATCAAAGATAAGAAAAACATTCTGTTATCTCACATCCCAGACGTAGCAGGACAATCCTCTTTATCCGAGTGTGTTTGTAATGCATGCTCTGAGTGTGTGCGCACATGCTGCTGTGTGTATAATGCATATGCATACTTTGTGTGTGTGTGTTCACATTCCCAGATGGTTTTCTAAGCAGTTATTTTACCAACAAACCTGGCCTGATGTATCACTCTGAGCCACAAACTCACTAATGGTGGCTGCTGGGGATGAACACTTGCCATTAATGTAATACATACACGCACATACACACACACACACACCAAAGCACTCTTAATGCAGATAAAACCTTTTATGAGTTTCATCGACCATATTGTGGCCTGAAATAGTTGAAAGAGCAGATTATGCAGGGTTCTCTTACATGAGAACCCTGCAGGCTAATAGATGGATTTCCTTCTGCTTTATGCTCAGTCCAGCTGAGCTTCATCATACCGAGACACTCAGCTGTGTGGGGATTATGAAGATGAAACTGTACAACAATGCATACTGCAGTGTAACACTGCTGAGTAGGAGCTTCATCAGTGTTTTAGCTTTAGTCTGTGGTTCTTCTTGGCTTGTAACCTGGACTCATTAGTTCTAGTTTGTGTGGGACATCATGAAAAAATACTATTAAACACATCCACAGAATACAGAACGGCAGCAACGAACAATGTGCTCATTTCTGTAAAAATATGACTACCGAGAATGTGAGATTTGTAAAGAAACACACATAATTTTAGTTTCTGGAAATTCAGGAGAAAAATCACAAATCTACAACAAGGCACCAGCTAGATGAGGTTTCTGTGGCAAGGCACGCTGTCCTGCAACCCTCCTCCCCTCCAAAAGAAAAAGGTACATCCTTTACCTCTGTATGGTTTCTACACAGTGGTGGAAGACGTACTGAAATCTTTAATGAAAGGGCCTAAAACCTATTTTCTAAATCAGCTTTTTGCTATGAGCGATGGACGCACAATCACAGTTTTGGTTATTTCACATGTTGGAGAAATAATTAGGATTTTAAACAAAGTTGCTTTAAGTAGCAATGTAAAATTACTTAATTACAAGCAGAAGTTCTGCATTCAAAATTTTACTATATGTATGACATATAATGACAGAAGTATTATCATTATTTTGGATTAGCCAGTTATTACTGATGCAGTATCACGCATCATGCTGTATAAGTTAAAAGTATAAAGGATAATAAAATGTAAATACTCAAGTAGCTACAAGTACCGGTACCTCGAAGTACAATACTTCAGTAAATATACTTAGCTACTTTTCACCACTGCTTGTATAGCAGTAGACTAAATCTCATTTTATAGCAATGATGGGTTTTGTTGATATAAAACCAAACACTGATCTTTAATCTTGACGACACACCAGGCAGCACTCGATGGTGCATGTCTAAATATAAAAATGATGTTTTTGAGTGTGAAAATAGCTGAGATTAAAAGCAGAAACTGGCAGAGTGGAGATTAATGATCACATTAACATGGGCACATGAACTCAGCAAACAAACGCTCAGTGACATCAAACTCAACAAAGACAACTGCGTTTGTTTCACTGTCAGTCCAGGTTTCTTTGTGTAGGAGAAGCGAGAGGGTGTGTGTGTGTGTGTGTGAGAGAGAGAGAGAGAGACGGGGGGCGTGTCCCGGCCGTTACAGCACCCTCCTGTTTTGTCCCACACACAGCAGAGCCGCCTGTCCTGGCACAAGTACGCACCTCCTCTCCTCTCCGGTGCAGCGCGCGGAGCTGAGATCAATCTGCCGGGGAGAGAGGGATGAGGTCCCGGCAGGCAGCCGGGAAAGACCACTGGGGAAACATGAATGGAAGTAATTTACAACTCTGACAGTCCTTCAAGGCGTAACAAGGTCATATGTTCGGACTTCTGAGCGTAGCCTATTTAAAGTGGGAAGTGATAAGCAGCGACGGGACAGAGAATTTGTTTTTGGATGAATGTTTTGCTTCACTTTATCCACTAGGCCTAATTAAGGTTTAAGTCAACTTCAAATGTGGTCAGAAATCTAAAGACATCTACTTTACTTTCGGAGTTGCCACAAACAGGCTGACAGAGAGGACAGTAGCCTGGGCTGAAGAAACTTTTTGTTCTCGGGGTTGAGCCAGAGATGGAGCCGGAGGAGGGGAAGATCTCTGTGTGGGTCTGCCGGGAGGAGAAGCTGGTCTCCGGACTGACGAAGCGAACCACCTGCGCCGACGTGGTCAGAGTCTTGCTGGAGGACCAGAACCTGCAGCAGGGCGCCTCGGCGGCGATGCTGTCCGGCTCTCCGCAGTCCTACTGCGTGGTGGAGAAATGGAGAGGCTTCGAGAGGATTTTACCAAACAAGACCAAACTCCTCCGGCTGTGGAGCGCCTGGGGGGACGAGCAGGAGAATGTCCGCTTCGTCCTGGTGAAGAACGAGGCTTCGTTACCCAACAACGGGCCTCGCAGCGCCGAGGCCCGGGTGGTCCAGAGCCGGGAGAGCGGCGGTCCGGGCGGGATGCTCAAGGGCACCGCCAAGACCTGCTGGACCGCCGCGGCCGCTGCCGCTAACCTGTCCCAGGAGAAACAGAGGCGCATAGTCAGGAAGGCTTTCAGGAAGTTGGATAAGATGAACAAAAAGAAAGAGCAGACTGTTTCTAAAGATAAAGGCTCCGTGGAGAAGATGGAGACGCTGGTTCACCTGGTGATCTCCCAGGACCACACCATCCGCCAGCAGATCCAGAGGATAAAGGAGCTGGACCGGGAGATCGAGCGGTACGAGGCCAAAGTGCACTTCGACCGCATCAAGAGACACGGGGTGAACTATGTGCAGGACACATACATGGTGGACTCCCCCTCGGAGGGTCCCGCTCCTTCGGACTGTAAGCGCAAAGCGGAGCGGCAGGACGCGCGGTGCACAGCGGAGGCGCTCGCGCAGTTCGAGGAGTACGCGCGCCGGTGCGAGGAGGTGGTGCGGCTGCAGGAGGAGCTGACGGAGCGCGAGGCGCTCGTGGAGAGTATCACCGGGGAGATCCAGGAGGAGCTCAACCAGCGGTGGATGAAGCGGCGGCGGGAGGAGAGAGGAGCGGAGGCGGCGAAGGACACAGAGAGCGTCGCGGAGATGTGCCTGGCCGCGTCTGCCGCTCCAGCTGTGGAACCAGATGTGGAAAGTTTGTCTGAGAACGAGCTCTCGCTGGAGGAGGAGAGGATCAAAACGCAGCTGGACACCAGTCTGTACATCGGCCTGCGGCTGAAGACAGACCTGGACGCCATCAGGGGGGACTTGGACCTGAGTCTGGCACTCTGGGAGACCAAGGAGAGCGAACTTCTGGACCTACTGGCCAAAGTTGAGACCATGGAGATAGAGCAGGTGAACAACAAACTGACTGATGATGGTAAGGCAGAGCTGGGTGCAGTGAGCGCTGAGGCTGAGCCGGCTTCAGCAGAGAAGAGCAGCGGCTGGGTGGAGCAGGCCAGAGGTCTGTCCAAGGCCTGCAGTACAAACGATGAGGACTCAGACACGGGCCTGAGCTCTATGCACAGCCAGGACTCTGACAACCCACCTGTGTGCGAGTCACTGGTATAGACTCACTTTGTTTGGAAGCATGTTGGACTTTTATGCAATTCAAAGCCACAAACTCAGGGGCAGAGAATCAGTGTTGGCAATACTGGGAGATGTTCTTCCCTACCCAAAATGCACCTCAGTACGGACACTGTAATTCTATAGCAATAATTCCTATATGTAGTTGCACAATAAGCTAGGAGGGACAGCATGCTTTGAGAGCTTTGATAGGCCATGCTGCTCCATAGCTGACCTTTGACCTCCATGAGGAGAGTCAACAAAGTACCACTTATTAAGCGAGATAGCCTAGAGGAGTATTATAATAAGCCACTTATAACCTGTAGTCTTCAATGAGAAACTGTGTTTAAGGTATACTTGATCACAGGTTTACAAAGAGTTAATAACAGCTTGCTTTTGTCAAGATACAGTCTGACTTTTGCTGAAGCGACCGAAAGGTAAGGCTGCGTGTTGTTTCATAGACATTCTGTAGGTAGGCCTAATGGCTATAAACAGACAGGTTTCCTTTAAAAGGTCATCATCAAGTGTACCTTAATGCACAGTGAAGTACAGTTAGGTCAGCTACAAACATGCTCTTTCAATCAAAGCAATGCACGATAAAGGCGGGATCAGTTCATTTCAGCCTCTTCAAAATAACATTGAAAATGACTATTCAGAACTACTTTACTAGTTTTTGAACAAATGAAAACTGCAGACTTTGAGAACTGCAGTTGAAACACTGATCCCTATCCTGCCTGCTAAGCAGAGCAGATCAGTTGATATTGTCCTCAGTAGAAACAGTGTCTGTCTTTAAAGCACAAAACGTCCTATTTATTTAACAATATGTTAGAGCTGGGTCATCTACTACACTCTGTCCTGTACTGGTCAACTTTCATAGGTTGGATTTAACATGAAACATTTGATTCCTATTTTTTTTTGCATCGCAGCTCTTTCACACAGCTAATCATTTTGCCATTCATCCGATTTATATTTTAACCACCTTTGGAAAGAAACAAATGCATGTTGGGCACTTGTTTAAAGGGGTACTCCAGCAATTTAATATTTCACTTCCATAAATGTGGGGGACTCATAAGAGACAGATTGAAAAAGAATGGTCGAAATTGAAGCAGCAGAGACAGAGATATCCTGATTTTTAGTCGCTAGTATGGTTCAAGCTTCAAAAACATCAGATCCTACATTTCCCATAATGCAACTGGGATCTTTAATTAGACCTCCCTGTCTCCCAAAATCCAATGTCTTTCAAACCCCAGACCTCTAATTTGTTACCCATGGCTTTCTGTTAAAAATATTAAATCTCAAGTCAGAGCTTTAGATAAACAGTCGTGCATAGCCAGACCTGTCTCCACACTGTGCCAGCGCTGGATAAAGGTCTGGCTGAACCCATTATCATTCTGGTATAGGGGGAAAAACACTCTGGCTTGTTTGTATTTCTTTAAACCAATCACAGTCGTCTTGGGAGGTGCTAAGCACAGGATGCAGTGACGGTGCCCTTGCAAAACAGTAACACGCAGATAGCGGAAGGGGTGGAGAATTCCAACTGAAATTGTCGGCCAACGCGGTGGCTTGTTTCCCTGAAAAGCATCTTACTCAACCTTAATCAGTGTAAGCAGACAAGAAAAACCTCATGTTTATATCAAGATTCAAGTCAAGGATTTATTTCCTCTATCAGAAGGACGGTGTTATCAGATGGTACAAGTTACTGTGTAACAAAAACTAACACACCAGGAATACTAATGAGTCTGTACATTAGATATCTACAGTGCAGTAGACTATGGTTCAGATTCTGTGTTTCTTGTCTAATTAACACATTTATACTAACCAGCTATGGAAAGCCAGGGATTCCAAAAACACGTGAAGGTCTTTACAGTGTTGCTAGGCCTGTACACTTCAGTCCATCTGTGAGTACAAACACCTGTGAGATTGGATTTTAAGATGCTTTTGGGAGAAACGACCCCATTTCGCAATCCCACAGTCCCTGCATCTCTGAACACTGTGACATTAAGGGGAACTATTTTAAGCCTCAGTTCACTTTTTACATCTTGGAAATAGTTGCTGCAAAGCAGTATTAGCTGTGCTTCCTGGCACGATCTTCCAGGGACTGCACAGACAATAAGCAACAGAAAATAAAACTAAAGCTACCAGAATACATTATTTTGAGATCATTCTTCAACTAAATCACTCTGTATTTTTGTCAGGCTGTTGTGATGTCAAATCTTACATGGTTGACTATGTCTAACTGTAAACTGGTGAGAATCAATAACCTTGTAAGACCTAGAAGAGACTGATGATACTGTTTTCTGTGGAGTTAGCTGTTAACTGTATCCAAATACCAAAATGACCTGTGTGTAGCTATGTTATGTCGCTTGGTCAGGGACAGTTTGGGCTTCTCAGTCCATGACATTCAGTCTGCTTTGTCTAGATAGATAGCTCTAGATCAACAACTCTGAGGCTACAGCAAGAGTACTCAGATGCACTGTGGCTGCATCGTAACGCCAGTCAGCACATTATTACACATGACTGTTAGTGTTGAAATAAACAGCAAAACCTATGTGGCTTGTAGTGTGGCTTTATTTAGCGTGACTGACATGTCTGAGAGCATTTTTATGTGTGAGCAGCTCAGTGTTTTCACACCTCAATTAAGATGTGACTTCCCCCCCCCCGGCATCTTTTCCACACACAGTTTTGCATTTCATGTATGGTTTTTAGATGGAAAGGTAGTTTGCATACCTCTAGGCCCCAGCACTTGACAGTGAAAGGTGTGTGTGTGTGTGAATGTGAATGTTTTTGTTTAGCGTATTGCCGCTCCGGTTATCCTGGGATACTCGTCATGCATAGTTGTGTTTAATCGCTGCTTCCTGATCGGTCTTGCATGAACTCCTGCATTAATTATGACAGGATGAAACAGAGACCTGAATGTACAGAGCAAAGCTATGCAACTCAAGTTACCATTTAGTAACACATACCTTCACATGTGTCTTAAAGGGTCAGTTCACCCAAAATACAAAAAAACATTTTCTCACTTACCCCTGCTGGTGTCTAACTATGCAGATTGTTTTGGTTTTATTCGTCAACATTTTGCGATGCCTGTCTCTGAGATTTTTGCATCCACCCAAATTAATGGAGGTCATTGGAATCTAATTTGCAATGATAAATGAGATTTTAAATATTTAACAGCAGCATCCCCTCTCGGAAACACTGTCCAGGTGACTGAATAATCCACAGAGCTCACTGTGGATAGTTTTCAGGGGTGTTACAGCCAGGTCTGTGCATTATCCAGAGTAATGGTGGCACTCCTGAGCCAGTGCTCAGCAGCAGCTCATTCACCTCTATTGTACTGGGGTTAGGAGGAGTTCACATTCTACAATTATGAACTTACATATAAAAATAATTTTCCAGTGTGTTTAGACTGGAAATACTTACATTTGACTACTTTTAGGCAAACCCAGGTGATAATTTCTCTAACTGTCTACATCACTGACAAGTCAAACCTACTTCAGTCATTGTCTCTTCAGTCCGACCATGAGAATTCCAGACATTTCTCCTAACAAAGGTTCAAATTTTATGCCAGTTTTCCTTGCTTAGCAATGCATCTCTCTCATGATTATGCCACACCCGGGTGTTCTGAGCTACATTTGGCCTGTATAGCATTATCTACAGAGCCTGTGTCCACAGAATAAGCCTTATATCTACATCCACTGGGGAAATGCTCTTATGAGTACAGAGAAAAAGGCTCCGATGCAGCAAGTGTTTACCCAACAAGCTCTGAGCATTATGAGCATGAGTGGGGGAATTCCTAAAAAGTGCGTGTGTGTAAGTAGAAAAATACAAACAGGGGGATAAGTATTCTCCTGAAAGATGCAGTAAGAACTAGAAAAGTCTAAATGTGTGTGCTCGCTGCTGAAATTTTGCAGTTGAAGCATTTGAAATAGCCAAAAGACACCCACAGGAAGAAAAACCTTGTTGACCATGCAGCATTGTAGAATTCCGCTGTTGACCGAGCAACTGTGAAGATGGAAGAGAGACTGAGCTGAAAACTGCTTTGGCAACACGTCAAATATCATGGCAATAAATCCTATTGAATTGAAATGAATTTAGAGAGAGAGAGAGCGAGTGAGAGAGCGAGCGAGCAGCGGTGGTCGAGCTAGAGAGTGAATGAAGAGAGGGAGCGCTGGTAGCGAGAAAGCCGGTGAATCAGAGAAATAAAACGTTATTTTCTGATTGTTTCACAGCGGTTACGTTCAACGCACACCGCCGCACAACCCTGCGCTAACGCTTGATTTGGTGTGAATACAGCCTAAGTAGAAAAATACAAATATGACGATGATGCAGTAAGACTCACAAATTCAGTTTTGATGACCCCGAGGGAAAAAACTAATGTTTCACTATCCTCTACATATTTAGATATATTGAATAAAATATAATGTGTTTTGCTTGGCTGCAGAAGCACTCTCACATTCCTGAGAGTCTACATCCAGCAAAGACTGATTCAAACTTTTACATTGTTTGTGCAGGTAAGACGTTTTCCCTGAGGGACCGTCTCACAGCTCAGCTAACTGTCAGCCTACTGATCTCTGTCTCATGTAAATGTGTCACTCAATACGTCTTCTGTCATCTGATACCATCCATTTCATTCCTACACTGACTGGTTTTTAAATCACTCTAGGTTCTCGTTCACAAATTGTTGAATTCATCAGCGGCTGCATCCGCTGCACTGTGCTAGTGAGTTCGTCCATTTTGGATTCATGTAAATGTATGAATGTTTGAGTCATCCAAGCTGGAACACCCACTTTCTCCTGTGTCTTCAGTGGCAGATTGCTGTTCAGTTACGCTGTCAGGTTCATTTGTTGCCAACAGGCTCCTCATTCTTCTCTCCCCTTTCTTTCTGTCTGCTTTCCTCACCCCTCTTTTCTTCTTATCAGCTCCACAACCCTCTAGAGACCTGTAATATCAAAATGACCATTAGTTAAATTATTTTATTTTTATTAATACAGACAAAAAAATACATATAGCACACACAACAATGATGACATGACAATATAAGCTAAGACAAACAAAAACAATAGGACAAAAGAAAAAACAAGTAAGACAAAAGAAAATTAATATGATCCCTTCGGTAATTCATCCAGAACCCCCAACATAATGTTTAAAGGTAAGTTTAAAATAAATGTTGAGTGGCCTTAGCCAATTTTGGATATTAGTCCACAAACTTGCAACATATAGATAATAGAAAAACAAATGCAACTGGTCTTCTTCTTCCTCATTACAGAATCTACATAATGATGATTGTTTAATGCTAAACCTGTTAAGTTGTTTTTTAGTAGCAGTAATTTTGTAGAATATCTTCAATTGGGAAAGCAGTGAGGCCTTATTCTTTTATTTATCTTTGTTTTGGACAGCCATTTCTGACACCTTGTAATAGGTGCACAGATCTGCTGTCTGTATCCACTCTTTTTTTAGTTTCCATTTCCAGTTACTTGGGATAGTTTAGTTAAATATTTTGGGAAATGCACTTTTTTTCTCTCTTTCCAAGAGTTAGAGGAGAAGGTTGATACCACTCTTATGTCAGTGTTTTAGGTATGGAGCTGGAGTCAGGATTTGGTTAGCCTAACATTAAGACTGAAAGCAGGGAGAAACAGCTAGCCTTACTCTGTCCAATGTTATAAAATACACCTTCCAGCTGTTTTTAGGATGGTTTATGTGCTGGATCTATTTCTTGGTGAGCAACAACCAGGTACAGTGACTGTGTGCAGCTTCCTGGAGTCTTGTTGTCACAGTGATATTACCAAGTTTGGTACCATTGTGTCTGAGACCAAAACAAAAACCTGTGCCTGCTGCCCACATTCGACAACTTACACCTTGCCTACAGATGCTGCAAAAAGTATGTAACCGATCCTAAAACCACAAGTGTTGTCCTTACAGTTCTGTTTATGCACATTTTCAACAAATGAGATACATCAGGTAACTGGTCAACTTTAGAGTTGTTGGTAGGTGTATTTTTTCACTTTGGACAGAGCCAGGCTTGCGGTTTTCCCTGCTTCTGGTCTTTAGACTAAGCTAGGCTAAACCTGTCCTGACTCCAGCTCCGTACTTAACACACAGCCTAGATTGATGTAAATCACTCTTGGAAAGAGACCAAATAAGCGTGTCTCCCAAAATGATGAATAGTACGTACGTACGGTTTTTCTTTTCAAGTCTCGAGTCTCAATTTCGCTGTAATGCAGATAGTACCACACTGCACTTGACTTACTACTGCAAAGGTCAGACTTTTGCACCGTCAGCTCTGAAAGGCCTAGGGGGAAAGTTCATCTAAGAACTAAAATGCTAAAAGTAATACTCCACCCAAAATCTATCTTAGATAATTAAACGCTTACACCTTCACAGAGAACAGAGGCTGTTGTCAGCTTAGATTCATGTCAGTTACAAATGATACCAATAGTGACTAGTTTTCACAGAGGAACTTGAAAGAACATCAATAGAAACTTTTTAAACCACTATTACAGCATAATCCACTTCTCTGCTGAAAAAGAGGTATCTGAAGTATCTCAAACAAAACAAACTATTGTTAAATGGCCACTAGTTACGGGGTGTGTGTGTGTGTGTGTGTGTGTGTGTGTGTGTGTGTGTGTGTATGTGTGTTTAACCTCCTGGCATAGGCAGTATGAGACCATTCATTTTACTCAAAACACTGGAATTTATGTAACTTGACATTTAGGCTGCAGGGGATTCTTTCAACAGTGTGTGTGTGTGTGTGTGTGTGTGAGAGAGAGAGAGAGAGAGAGAGAGAGAGAGAGAGAGAGAGAGAGAGAGAGAGAGACTGAGATAAATACAGACAAACAGAGCTAAAGAGGCAGGAAGAGAGAATGATATTGTTAGGTTATGCAACCCTGTTATATTTTGTGTGCTGTGTGTGTGTGTGTGTGTGTGTGTTGGACCCCCTGGTGTTGTGTTTGGCAGAAACAGTGTGAGGAGGTATGAGGGCCAGTTAGCAGCAGATGCTCACATCTTTCTCCCAAAAACACTGCAGTTTATATAACCAGACCTGGAAACACATGCTGCAGGGTAAACATGGTGAGTGTTTGAATAACGGTTGATTGCTAATATGACTTAGCCAGCAGCTTACGTACATGCATTTACTATATATATGCGAGTCCATTAATGAGCGAGCACCGATGCGTTTTGTGTGAACTTTGCAATAATGTGTGTGTGCTTTTATTGAAGCACATTGAGTCTATGCCTGTGGTATGAAATGTGCTATAGAAATAAACTTGACTTAACTTTTATGTTTGAGATACAATAAAGAATTTAAATTGCAGCTTCGTGAGCTGCTAATGACCACAGTCAGCCACAGATGTAACGTGTTATGTCTAAGCCAGTGAGAAGTCCTCGCCATGTTTACACATTTTACTGATGTTGTTACTCCCATTTAAAGAAAAAATCAAGTTCTTGGGAGACTCTGGTGTTTATCAACATAACTTAACTGTTACATAGACATGAGATCATCCTTGTGTCAGTGGAAGCCGGTTGCCTCTGGTGATCCATACTAACACTTTAGCATGTACACTACAGTCCAAAATGGGAAAACTGGATTATGAAAACAGTTTCTTTGGCAATTCAATAAATTTGGCAATTTGACTAAATATAGCTGATAAAACCAAGTTTAGATTAAACCTTTTACATCCCACTTCCTGCTACACTCTAGCACTATATAGAACTTTCTCAGGCTGCTAGTACCATGAAAGTTACATCAATATGAACATGTAACATATGTGTTTTTGATCTCATGTCATGGTGTTTATTTTTCATTTTTTTCTTTTTCTTGATAGATGACCTGAAGGATTACTCAAATATCAAAATTGTTCAACTTATCATTTCAGCACAACTACAAAAGCACTTTTTGCTGTATACTACAACAGCAAATTCACTCTGACTGCTCATATGCAAGTTATGTAGATTTGAGAGCTCTTTTTGAACATCTACACATATTTAAGGATCAGTTCAATTGTCATCTTCCTCAGTTCTGTCAGTGTTTTATGTGTTTATACCTATGTGTATGTGTGTACAAACAAACCAGTATTTATGTATGTGTGCTTGTATGTGTCTGGGTGATTACAGAAGCAAGGAAGCGTAAGAATGATGCAACATTGTTATGTAGAATGAACCGAAAACCTCATAATGAAAAACTGCAAAAAAGATGAACAACACAACAAACAAAGGCTTAAAACCACACAGCAAACTAAATAAATGAGTTTCCCTGAGTGCTTCAGGCTGAGGAGATGAATACACAAACAGCTGTCCAGCTTGGATAAAAGAGGATAGTGTGTGAATATGTGTGTGTACGTGCAGATGTGTGTTGAGTAAATCCCTGACGAGAGCTCGCAGAGAGTCAGGATTGTGTGCATGCGTGTACGTGTAGTGGTTTGTGATCCGGGGTGAGACGGTCACACCAGGGGTTTGTTAGTCCTCCAAATCACACACACAGCTGGAGTCATTGGCATTATTTTAAAAACAATACAAGCATTTCATTATCAGGATGAATTAAAAACTCAAAATAGACAAGGGACATTCTGGTGGCTCAGCCTTTTAGTGCTCCGTTTCTACTCATCTACGTTACCTAGTGAACTCTTCATGTCAACAGATCTGATGGGCGACGTGGGTGGAGGCAGGGTGGAGGGCCTACTGATGTTGTGAACTCACACTTCAGACAGTTGATCATCATCAAATTTAAGATTTAAAGAAAACAGGTAAAATGAGAAAGATGCAGCAATGCTTTAATTTGCCCTTTAAAGCTGTGTGTGTGCGAGGGCGTGTGTCTCAGGGACACCCGTCGCTCACACAGCTGTTGACAGATGTAGCTTAAATTTTGTTGTTGGATATTTAAAACACCTCGTCAGTAGTTCATCCACAATTAAAATGAAGCCCTAAATGAAGGCCTTTAACAGAACAATATCAGAAAGAAGAGGAGATATACTGTTTATTTTCTATAGCCTGGTAGACATTTTGTGTTATGTGTTTCAGCAGCTTTTGCCCAGCAGCCATCAGCCACTGTGATAAGCATGAAACCCACGCTTCACCTTCCTGCTCTGTCCTTAAATGGCTCCTCTCATCTTTAAGAAGTACACCCTTTGGGAGATTGTCTCGTTGGTCAACTACTTGTGAAGTGATAAGTACACAGACAACAAAATCATCTTTCCTCAGTAGATCGTTAGAGCCATCTATGGAAGTCCAGGACTGACAATATTAAATTAAAATAATTAAGTTAAAATAAAGTAATTAATGGGATAAGAATGCATACAGATGGAGAGGGAGAGGAGGAGAGAGGAGGAAGGTGCATCATGGGAAGTCTCCCGCCAGTCTAGGCCTATACCAGCGTAACTAAGGGACTGTTCAGGAATCACCTGAGCCAGCCCTAACTATAAGCTTTATCAAAGAGGAAAGTCTTAACTCTTAAATGTGGAGATGGTGTCTGCCTCCCGAACCCAAACTGAGACCTGATTGCACAGGAGCAGAGCTTGAGAACTGGGCGCTGGCTCCCATTCTACTTTTGGAGACTCTAGGAACCACAAGTAACCCTGCATTCTGGGAGTGCAGTGTTCTAGTGGGGTAATAAGGTACTATGAGCTCTTTAAGATACAGTGATGTCTGACCATTAACATTTTTGTAGGTGAGTAAAAGGATTTTACAGGTAGCCAGTGCAGAGAGCTAGAGTCTTAAGGTACTTATTCAGGCAGCCTGATAATAAGGAATTGCAATAATCCAGGCTAGCAGTAACAAATGCATGGACTAGTTTTTCAGCATCATTTTGAGACAGGATGTGCCTGATTTTTGCAATGTTATGTAGGTGAAAAAAGGCAGTCCCTGAAGTTTGTTTCATGTGGGAGTTAAAGGACAAATCCTGATCAAAGATAACTGAGGTTCCTTACGGTGGTGCTGGAGCCCAGGTCAATGCCATCTAGAGTAACTGTATCTTTAGATAATAAGTTTCAGAGGTGTTTGGGGCCAAGTACAATAACTTCAGTTTTTTCTGAGTTTAACATCAGAAAATTGCAGGTCATCCAGGTTTTTATGTCCTTAAGGCATGCTTGACGTTTAGCTAACTGATTAGTTTCATCTGGCTTGATCAATAGATATAATTGGGAATCATCCGCATAACAATGAAAGTTTATGTGTGAGTGAGTGTTTCCTAATATTGCCTAAAGGAAGTATATATAAAGTGAATAGAATTGGTCCAAGCACAGAACCTTGCTGAACTCTGTGACTAACTTTATGTTTATTGATTATTGATTGGTGTGCTGAAGTTAAATAAACTCTATTGTACCTTTAAAGAGCAGTTGCCTATAATTATTTGTGTAAATGTGTTGTAATAACAGCTGGTTGTGAGGGTCAGTGCTCAGGTCAATTCTTCGCTGTCCACCTTATGAATGTAAAATTCATTACATTTCACAAGTTTGAGACTGCATCCACGGTTTGGTTATGGGTGCCTGATTCCAGGGTGGTGCCCGTAAGTATGAACCCTTATTAATAAGTTTATTGATATTAATAATTTTATTGATATTAATAAATATCTTTGATATTTGCTAACAACCAAACCTGCCCTACCAGATTCCCAACACCAGTGTCTGTTGTCTGTGCATCTATGGCTACACTGCAAACAGGAACTGCTAATAGCAAATTCAGAAAACTTTTAATAGTGCCAATTTGAGAATATGTACACAAATATAGAGGGAAAAAATGGGGCTCAAGTTTTAGCCCACAGGTAACTCAGTGACTCCATGGCGACATTATACTTCCTGTTTACATCCCTAAAATCATTATGGGAACTGTAATTCCAAAGCTTAAAACATGATTATCTACAAAATAGAAGTAAGACAAAGAAGACAAGAATAATAACATGTTGGATGCATATTTTTTGACTTTACAGAGGCTCAGAATGTCCCATCGACATTGGCAGGGGGGCTGATGATGATGTATAGGGTTGTTAAGCAACTTTTTTAGAAAGTTACTTGAAAAAGGTAATATATACTGTCTACTCTTTTCAAATAGATAGTGTCAGAAATCACTCCCTCATTCAGTCTTTCACTACTCCCTCATAAAACAGACAAAAAGAAATTTACTATGTAGTGAGCAGTAAATTGAGATTTTGGGCACTATGGACACTGGTCATAAACCAAACTACTGGACAAATACATTTTTTCCTTGATGATGGCAGAAAAGTCAGGAGATCACCAAAATATAACAATTCATCCTCAAGGGACCATGAATATCTGTAGTAGTTGAGATATTTCACTTTGAACCAAAGTAATGGTTGACTGAACAACTGTCCTTGCCATCCCTAAGGCTGACATGGCAAAAAAGCACAGCAGCACATTAGATCCCCCTCCATCATTAACCTTTTATCATAGCTTATGTAGAGCACTGACCCCTGAGAAACAGCTCATGATTTATAGAGCTTGTCAGTGATATTATTTATTTAGACTGTTTTTTTTACTCTAAGGCAGAATGTGTCTAAATCCACATCCTCTATAAAATCTACCAACACTGACAACTGAGTAAGAGACTCAGATTATAAATAATGAAGCAGAAACAGCTTGTAGGGCCAGAGCTGCTGTTCTGCTTTGTCAACCTTCATTAAGACATGAACTGATGAAGCTAGGAAGGATGGACTATAATAATACATTTTACTTAGAGAATCATAATGTGGTGACAACAGTTATGAGCTAGTCAAAATGCATTAGCAGGCATGTAAGAGACCAGCAGACAAAAAAGAAAGTATTAGCATTAAATATTTTTTGACAGCACATGTAATTTGAGCAGTGTGGTATAAAAAACTTCAACATGAAGACGTGGTTTCAAACCCCATAAAAAACAAGCTTCCTTCCTGCTCAGGTGTCTCTGAGAAAGACATTGAATCCTTTGCAACTCCAGGATTAGTGTTGTGCAATCATCACTGCTTCAGTTAAGGTAGTCCACTGTAGAAAGTGACAAGGAACGAGAAAGAGGATACACAGATCAGGATATGAAATTGATTAAAACCCATGATGTTGTGTATCTGACTAATCAGACAATGCTGCTGTGCTAGGATGGAGGAGGCCCTGAAAAACTGTTTTCTCAAACAGCTTCTTTCTATGATGGTGTCCTACATGAACACACTATGTCTGCCAAAGTTAGAGCAGGTTTTGGTTATTTCACATGAGAGATTTGTGTTTTTGTCAATGGACAGACTGATGCGATATATACTATGTGTTAGCTTGGTGCAGGGGTCAGAGGCGTGGGGAAAAGGCTACCAAAAGAGGAGAAATGTGACCTGGTAACTCCAAATTTGTCTTAATATTGAGTCTGGCTTGATAATGTTAACCACAGCCTACATTCAGGAATCACCTGGGTTTTATTCAGAGTTGGAGTGTGTGTGTGAACCCCTCAGCTTCACTGTGCGGAAAGGACTTCTGGAGTGCTGCGTGCAGTCAGTGGGGCTAACGCTAAGCTAGCTGTTGATGGTCAGTAAAGACCTCCAAGTAGTAACGAAAATAAAGAAACAAGTAATATAACCAATTTGCTGTTGAGTAATTAGTAAAGCAATGTAATTACTTTTTCAGTTAGTAAAATATTTAAAGTAAAGTTTTGTTCCTTTTTCTGAAAAAGGAACAGCTAGAGACTATGTCACCCCACCAATTGTACACTGGACGTACAAAGATAAGATTTGCAACAAAGGATTTCAGAATCAGAATCAGAATTTATATAACACGATCTGAATTTTTTGGGGGTTTAATACATTGGATGCCATGAGACGCTGCTTCACAGGGACACCTCTTATCTGAAAGCTAGTGCTAGTTAGGAAGTCAGCTAGAAGACCTTCACATTTTAAAGTAAGCCTAAGTGAAACTTTGAATGAACATTTTTCAGCTCCTGAAGAAGGCATGACGGAAAAAGTTTGAGAACCACTGCTGTAATAGCAGCAGGACAGAGATGACTGAACGCTGTAGAAGTTTTAAGTCAACAGAGATTACAACTAAAAAGTTGGAAAAAACAACATTAGAAGAGAGAGTTGCTGAGTTTTATGGATATGGGCGAACCAAGTTACGATGACGTAAGTACCCGTGCTGCCTTGTTGCTAACTTTAAATGCTGTTTAACTTTGTTAGAATCACAATGGTTTCAACTTCTTATAGCAACTGCTATAGTGGATGCTGATTGGTCTATGAACAGTAAACACCAGGAACATGCTTAATTTTTTCAGAAAGAAAAGAGATTGCATTGAGTTACAGAAGCTAGTGGAACACAGGTTCACGACTTTGTTTTTTTTTTTTTTTGCTTATGTTGCCAGCACTGTCAATCAAATGTAATCAAACCACACCCACACAGTCCTAATAAATCAAAAGATTAGCTGAGTTTATGAGTATTAAACTCTTTAACTGTGATTGTTGCTTATTTAGCCATGAAAATGTAACATTACGAAGACAAATTTAAGATTTATAATCAAGTTTTCAGTGGCTTTAAAGTACAAATCAGCAGCATTTTAAATAAACAATTGAAAAACCTGCTGTCCTAAACATGCTGTGACTGGAAGCTTTTTCATCAAGAATCTGTGGGCCACAAGAGGGAATAGTATTTTTCGGAGCATAAATAGCAGAAGTATGTAGTTCTAATGAGAAATGCTAGATCACAGTGGTTGATCATACAAAAGAAAGTGCACACACCTACGGAAACTTCATCAACAGAAAACCCATTTTGGTTAGTAACTGATCTCTGAGAGAATGCACAACAAAAACACCAAAGTAATGAGCAGTTAGATCAGATGTTATGATAACAGTTATCAAAGATGGCACCAAGATACAACAAAGATCTCATTTACACTTTTCTCTGTTGCTACATATCAATGAATGACAAGTCACATGGCTCAATAAAACTTTCTATTCCACTATATTCGTTGTTACAGTGGCAAAGCAACCATACAAAGTATATATATACAAACTATATTTGGGATAACAATTTAATATGCTGGACATACCAAGAATACTTTCTATTGTAAGTAGTTACACTATGTGATAACAGACTCCATTCTTTAGCCATCAGCACCACAACTGTCAGTAAAGTTGAACTGCTGTCATCAACGCTGTGATGTGTTTGCTCACACTAAGAAAGAAAATCATACATGTACCCTTTCATTCAGACACACTCAGAGGTGAGTCCTGACTGTGCCACACACACACATCTGTGCAAATGTTACATTCAGCTGGTATATACTGTATGTCATTGTCTATGATGTTCAATGCAATCCAACAGTTATTTTTGAGTTTTTGGTTAGTGGCTGTTGGTGGTTTCCTACATTTCACATAATGTGTTTTAACAATCCCAGAGAACAAGTTTGTACTTGCTGCATTTGTCCATGTTGCCAACTTGCGACTTTATTTCTCAAATGCTAGGGGCAAATGAATGCTAGCGGCAAGTCTATTAACTTTTTTCCAATCAAAACAATTGGCAACAATGTATTTGATTAAGGTAGGTGGAGAGAGCAATAACATAACTGGAACAAGCTTTTCCAGTCATAAGAAAGTAAGCCGCCCTTTATGGGAAAGGATCAAAGTACATGATTTCAGCTCGGTAACGCTGGATTCAACAAACAGTATGTTGTGTGTCAGAAACAAAAATGAGCATTGGATTGACACTCGATAGTTTTTCAGTGTCTGGGACGCATCATGTCAGAATTTTTTGACATGATCGTCTGGTGTGACATTGTTCCCTGCTGCCTGACATGTCTGGAGACCAAAACACATCACCCGACTTTAGTCTGACTTATATTGTGTAGTGCAGGCTCCAAAACAAATCTGTTCTCAAACTCCATTGCAGTTCCTCTGGAAATACCTTGATGTGACGTAATGTCATACAAAAATAACAACAAATTGGGCAAAGAAATGTTTTCAATAATGCTGCAGTGTTTTAGGGTTGACCTTTTTAGCACAATCTAGCACCATCATCAGGTCAAATGTTTGATATGCCCAACACTTTGGTTTATAAAATCTAATGACATTCCCATCAGCCTCAGCTGTACTTTGTGTTTAGTGCTAATCAGCAAATGTTAGCATGCTAACACACTAAACGAAGAAGGTAATTGTGGTCAACATTAAACTTGCTAAACAGCAGCAGGTTAGCATCGTCACTGTGAGCCTTTTAGCATGCTGACGTTAGCATTTAGCTCAAAGCACAGTTTTGCCTCAGTACAGCCTCACAGAGCTGCTAGTGTTGCTGTAGACAGGGCTTTCACCCCTAAAACACAGGTTAGACATTGTGCAGAGCAAGAGCGGCGAGCACAATGCTGATTTTTTGCAAGGCTGTGCGGCAAAAGTTCAACTAAATTGAACTTTGAACTCCAATGGTGAAAAAGTTAATTTTGTGCATCTCTGAATTCCCACAATTATGTAATTTTGCCCTCCAATCCCACCGGAACTTTTGTAAAAAATCTCAAGCATAACAAGAAAATAAGAGAGGATGACAATTCCAGTTAAGAAAATTTATATTGCGATTGTTTACATCCTGTTGTAGTCCATAGCATCCTAGTTAGCTGCTTTCTATGATTATGTGCTGCTCTTCATTTTGCACTCTACCTCGCGCAAACTACCTGCTCTTGCACTAACTCCCGTTAGTCTTGTTGAATTTTCATCAGAACCAGGCTAACTGTTTCCCGCTACTTCCTGTCTTTATGCTAAGCTAGGATAACCACGTCCTGTGTCCAGCTTGTTACTTAACTCACAAACATGAGGCTGATATTGTTTTTCTCATCTCACTCTCAGGAAGAAATAAAATAAGAGTATTTCCCAAAATGTTTGAACTACTCTGAGTGTTGATTTGTCATCTCCTGATTGGACAGCAAAACCTCACTTGGTTAAACAGTGGGGATGTGCTTTTACTGCAGTACCACGTTGTAATTCAAGCTGGTAAAATCGGTCTACTTTTTGCATAAACAATCTGCCTAGTGCAGCTTTAAATACGCACACCCATCCATATCATATAGTTCAACGCAATTGTCTTTGCAGTGAATTGTTCCAGTGTGTTGGCCTGAAAAAACCCTGTCAGAGTTAGTCTCTCATTACTCAGAAAGCAGAGATGGATGGAGCGAGATCAAAACAAGAGAGAGAGAGCCCAGACAGCAGGGAGAGAGTGAGGAGTGTGAGAGCAGATGATAAACAGGAGGAATGAGACAGTGTGATTTATTGAGGAAAGGAGAGGGAGTCAGGCCTTGACGTTTAAGAACTTGATGAGCCGGCTCTGTTCTTTTCTCCTCTCTGTTTTATTCTGTCACTTCAGTCATCTCTCCGGCTCTGTTCCTGAACTCGTCTGCCAGTCAATTAAGGCAAACGCCAGCAGGGAGGGTGGAGAGATGATCAATATTTTACGAAGACAGACAGAGCAGCGGTGGTGACGTCAGAGACAGGAAAGACACATAGACACAAACAGAGCTAAACAGGGAACATCTGTTCCACAGCTGAATTCTATCAATTTGTGTGAATAAAAATGAGGGGGTTTGAAGATCTGTAGTTATATTAGCTGTATTAGACTTTAGCTGCTGGTTCTTTGATGTCATTTGTAATCTGAAGAGTCGTATCAAAGTTGTCGAGTCAGTACTCAGGAGTCAGCAGTCAGGACTGCTTTTAGTAGCGAGTAAGAGTAGAGCTGCCTTTAAGGGTTTAAAAAAAAAAAATCTGTATTTAAAGTTTTAATTAGTGTAAATGAGTTCCTCCTGCTTCAGAAAGTTTAATGTTTAGACCTTTGATTAGTGAGAAAAGTTACATCTGGAATTTACATTATACAACCGCAGAGGAATGAAATCGCCACACTTATGATACATCTCTAAACTTTGGTTAATAATGACTCATTAATATGTGGCCTGTGGTCAAATGATGTCATCATTTTTTGCCATGCTAGCGGCATGGCTCTCGGATGGTGATGTCGGTCTGTCGGTTGATCAGTCCACCATTTTCTTCCAGACTGAAATATCTCAACAACTACTTGGTGGATTGCTACAAAAATTTCCACAGGCATTCAGGGTCCCCAAATGATGAATCCAAACGACTTTAGTGATTTTTCCTCTAACAACACCATGAGGTTCACATTTGTGGTTTTGAGTGAAATGTTTCGACAACTATTGGATGGATTGTCATGAAGTTGAAATAACTTTTTACATAGCGCCATCATCAGGTCATTTTAATTTGTTCAATTTGTTTAATTTGTTTGGTTTATGACCAAATTTCTGCAAAACTAATGACAATCCCATCAGCCTCAGCTGTACTCTGTGTTTAGTGCTAATTAGCAAATGTTAGCATGCTAACATGCTAAACTAAGATGGTGAACATGGTTAACATTACATCGCCTAAACATCAGCATGTTAGCATTGCCACTGAGAGCATGTTAGCATGCTGATGTTAGCTTTTAGCTCAAAGCACCACCTTGCAGTGTTGCCAACTTGGTGACTTTGTCACTAGATTTAACGACTTTTCCGACCCTCTTAGCGACCTTATTTCTAAAAAGTGATTAGTGACAAATTTAGCGACTTATTCACACCATCAGGGAAAAGGCGAGAAAAATACTCAATTATATTATATTGTAATTCATTCCCATGCATGCTGCGGCTCTTCTGCCAACAGTATCGCTCTTCCTCTCCTCTTGCGCTGTGCGCTGGCAGTCAGTGTGCGGCGTGCAGGGCAGCTTCACTCTTTCCCTCCAGATCTCTGGATCAGGATGTTATAGCTTGTAAATATATAGATAGATAGTTTGTGCTTCTCTCTTACTCTTTCTCTCTGGATTAAGATGATACCACATGTTGTAAATATGTAAATAGTTAAATTGTTCATTTGATCTTCTCCCTGCCTTTGTAGATTTTTAAATTATTATTATTTTTTTCCCTCTTTTTTATTTCAAATACACAACGTCCCCATAGTGAGTCTGTGATTATTTGGTCAAAGATTTCTCTATCTATGTTTTATATGTCTTAAATTAAGGTGATGGCTCCCTCACTGCACTGAGCTGTATGCAAATGAATGTGTGATGATGTCATCAACACGCAAATGAGCATATAGCGTCATCTGGCGACTTTTAGCAACTTTTGGAGCAAGTGCTAGCTACTTTCATTAGAAAAAAAGTTGGCAAAACCGCCACTCTGTCTAAGTACAGCCTCACAGAGCTAGCATGGCTGTAGACTCTTAGTCTTGTTTAAAAATGCTCAGTAATTTCATCAAACAGTTGGGCTCTGTAGTTTTTAGCAAACATTACTCAAACAGGAGTACTGTAAATAGTGCATTTGTTGGGGACTCTTTTCAGTCACGGATTAACAGAAATTGTGTTTGCTAGTGAGTATTTACAGCAGCAGGACGATGTATGTGACAGTGATTCAAAATAATATACAGTGCCTGTGTTCTTCGTAATAAAGGAACATGTCACCCAGTGTAACGTGGTTTATTGATGTATTTTTAATAGTTCTTGAACAACAATGGAGTCCTATCGCAGAGAGCAATAGGGCTTTGGCTACACAGATAATACTTCGGACTCTCGGAAGTCAGATCAATTCATTGTTGGTTTTGATCTTTTCATGAGATTTGTTGACAATAACAAAAGTGTAGCTTTATCCTTTGACTGATAACACCTTTCATCAATTCTTATTCTTCTATCTGAGCACCACACAAATGTAGAGACAGAAAAATGGAAGTGTAGTTTGACTGACAACAAATGCCAACTGAGGACTCACTGATTCAGAACGGTCGGTCATGTGTGCTGAGGGATGGTCAGAGGTAGGCATCATCTGTTGGAAAAACAAGAGATGAAAGACAAAGAAGCGTATTGGAAAACTGGCATCAAACATCAGAACAGTTAATCTGCCGTTGTCCTGACATCACTACCATCACAGAGGAAGTGCACTCATCTATTTTAGTCATTCGTTTTCCAGATGGGCAGGTTGACCCTGCCCTAGGGTGGAACAGTAGGCATCACCATCAGGCTAATAGAAAGGAACAGATTTGTGATGCAAAAAAAAATCCTGTAGAATTAATGAAATAAATCTCCTACAGGCACAAGCTACCTCTGCAACGTTTAAAGCTTCAGTTCACCCACTTCACATAAAACATAGTTTCTCACAGGCATTTAGAACCAGCCCTTTAATGTGAGGATTATACTTTAGTCAAAATATTTCCCACTAAACATTAAGACCTTCAAATGCTACTAAAATCAGTTTAATATATTTAGAATGTATTTCAGCTATATTACACTGATCTATTGCTTGTTTGGTATTGGCTTTCAATCAAACTTTTCAATATTGACCAGCATACAATGTATCTTGTTTGATACATCATGTGATATGATTTCAGTTATTTGATATCACTCTCTTAGCAGTTTGAATCCAAACATACTGATATCTGCTCTGAAATTCAGTTAAACTGATTTGTCCGCAGCCTGCCCCATGTGACCATACAATCAACAGTGTTTCAGTCTATTTCCAGCCGGGTTTATCAGTTGGGTGAGACTGTTCCTGCACTGTTGTGATGAATTGTGATGGCAGGTATGGGGACCACGCTCCACCCAGTGCAGTAATGTAAACTCTGGATTAAACATCAACCAGGAATCAACACACACTGCCTGAAGCTGCCTTGACCTCACGTTCCTCACTCCAGTCAAAGGCAAACAGACCTGCCTGTGTCAGGGTTTTTTAAACAGTGAAGGATATGGCATTTACCAGATCTGTGAATGTCTCTGTGTGAGACACATTCTGTGGAAAACAGTCATGGCCATAGAAAAGATAGCATAACATCCTTTGCTCCCCAGACTTAAAAATATTCCCAGAAAGAAAAAAGAGCTGACAGGTTGCAGCATTGTGTGTGTGTGTGCGTGAACACAAAAACAAGTTCCCACAGGTGGGTGGTATCAGAGCTGAGCACCAACAGCTTATCAATCATCTTCCACAGGAATTAGAGACAGGTAATAATGCCTTACACTTTGTGAAATACACACACACACATACCCACACCCACAACTGCTTCGTAAAAGACATAAAAGGCTATGGGACACTTCTGTAAATTAAGAAGCAGCTTAAGGTTTAAAGAATGCAAATCAGATTTAGAGATGTGAAGGAAGAAGAAAAACTGCCGCTGCCTCTGCTGATTTTAAAAAGTGATTTTAATGATCAATTTAGAGAACTTTAAAATTGTGGCACCCAGATGTTATAAAACAGACTGCTCTGGACTACAAAACAAGCCCACCCATTTACTATCATGCTGGCAGGGTGAGTCCTCATCACACAGAGGGGTCAGGGTCGGGTGGTGTTACAACATAGACTGTAGCCTCAGATTTTGCTTGCTAATTACATAATGACACCATTTATTATTTTGAAAGGTGAGGGACAGGCCATTGTGGTGGTTTTACAACCACATTAGTGACACAGGCTCTGATTGGCACATACAGGCTTGTTCACAGTGTAAAAAACAAAAGTGTACAAATCTATTTAAATGAGTTACAAAAAAATCAAGTTGATTTATACTGAAATTGCCAACAATGTCAGTATAAATCAACTGACAAGCATGCAAACAATGCTTGTGAAACCAATAATGTAACAGCTCATATCTACTCCGCTTTGTACCTTTCTGCTACGCCTCTCTGCAAGGACGCGAATAAGTGTATTTTAAAATGTTGAACTACTCCTTTAACTTTTGTGCTCTGATTCGGTCCAAAGAAAAGCAACTGATGCATATGCATATCTAGCTCAAATGCAGTGTTTTCAGTCACATGCTTGTTTCCACTGAACAAAACAGACATCCAGTGTTATTACATGGTGGTGTCTCTGGAGAAATAACACACAGCACCATGAGTGATTTTACAGATGATGCTAAAAGGAGCAACGGCAAGGCTGCACATCTGGAGAGGAATGATGTGTGTGTGAGAGAGAGACCAGGCAATAGGGCAAGCGGTGTTCAGGATGTTCACTCTGACTACAGCCTCATCATCGTCACCAACAGATGAATAGATGGAAACAGATGCTGCCTTTCCCTTTCCCGTTTGCCACTTCCCTTTACCTCTGCAACATGTGTGTTTGTAAAAGACGCGTGTGTGTGTGTACGCATTTTAACTTTCCTTTTCCGCTCTCGTCAGCATGACTGGGAATCTTGGTGTGTGTGTGAGAGGGTAAGAAAGACCCTGTTTTCCTGGTTTCCATTTTCTGCTCTCTAGCTAATCAACTCAGCCGAATGGATATGTGTGATGACTTTGGTGAACTCCTACTCCCTTTTACTCTCCAAGCATCCATCTGCCATGCTCTTAAACCTGACATCACTTAACTCAGCGGATGTACAGCAATTTGAATTTTTTTGCTAATCATTTGTAAGTAACCTCAATAGACCAGGAGCAGATTGCACCAGCTGCTCTTAAAGTCACGCAGAAAGGAAGTTAGAGTGTCTTTAGCTTCAGCAATGTGACGTATTTCAGTGTGAAACAGAATTTGTATAGTTACAAGAGGGATTTACATCAAATCCTCTAGATTTGATTGGATCGCTCAAAATGGGGTGTGGCTCAGCAAATACACACCTCTGACCAATGAGATCGCTCTGCTAGCTACTATGACCAGGGATGTGAAGGGTCAAGTGTGGTTTTATATGATGGACTGGGTTAACTAGTCGCTCCAAAGCACATTTGGTTGGATACATTTATGTGCACACACCCGAGTTCAAGATGACCAATGAAAAATATTTTAACATTCTACAGGAAAAGTGAGGGATTGTGACATAAAAACACTCAAGAATGTTTTTGTTTTTTGTCATATATTTGGCATACAACAAGAGATAACTGAACAATTAAAATAAGGACAGAGTATTAAGAAAAAATACATTTTCACTTTAAGTCAAACATTGCCTAGTTGTAACGTAAGTGTTTACTAAGATTTACACATCACTGAATAAAACAGGTTACACCTCACAAACTAGTTCTTATGTATTTGCACCTAAGTGCCACGTGTAACTGTTGCATAACTAAATGAACCAACTCACAGAGCTAACGTTAGCTTGCTAATATATGACCCGTTTAGAGTATGGGATATGATTAGAAGAGAAGAAGAAAGATTTTTACATTTCACAAAAATAACAATTTACCTCAAATTATAAATCTGTTAGACCAAATGACCTAATAACGTGAGCTAGGTTAGCATAATCTGATATTTCCCTTTTGCTCTAAACTGCATAAATACTACAAAGTCTAAAACGTATTTCTCCATGTATGCAAATATAAATAATACACTGTTGCTTGCTTTTGATTGGATGATGCTATGGAAGTTTCCTAGCAACCAATTTACACATCACTAATGTCTTTACTAGCCAAGACATTCCTTAAACCAGCAATGACGTGGGGGCAGTGGAAACAAGGTGTGAACACTGACATATCATCACCTTTTAAGTTTGTGTGGCTAACTCGTTAGCAAACTGTTACGTATTCACATATCTACTGTAGCAGTTATGGAGCTACATTATAATTCATTTGGAGTTGTGTTTCTGGTCACCCGGTGAGTGTAAATCCAATATTCATTCTCTTTTAGCTCTGTTTTTTGGCCTCCACCAACTCCTAAGGGAAATATCTCTCACAGTGGAGGAGGGGCAGGTCAAATACCACAAAGACCAACCATCACATCCTACATGTACAAGTGCTGAACGACGACGACAGTGGAGGAGAAATAAATACTGCTGGTCTCTGAATATCCATATCTGTACCAGATGACATCCCCAGGCTACAATGATATCAATAGGAAAAATTAGGCTTGGAGGAACATTTCGTTCACCATGGGTTTATCAGGTAAGCAGCCGTCAGCTAGAGTCACTTACGCGGATATTCCGTATCATAGCAACCAAAGCATCTTAGCTGAAAAAAAACCCCGCTGCGCCTCCAAAGCGCTCTCAAGCGCCCCCAGCTGGGTGTTTTCAGAACAGCACCTGGCGTATTCAGCCCCTAACTGTGTCTGTCTGCTGTTTGGTGCTGTGCAGCAGGTTTTTAAGAGCTTTTTCCACTGAAAAACAGCTGCCTATTGCAGCCAAAAACCGGAAAAGCCGGAAGCTAAACAACCAGCTAAAACTTGCTATGAAGATCCGTAAAGCCGAGGGGCGCTGCATATTCAGGTGATAATTCTTTGTCAAGCCCATTTCAAATTGCTTTCTTATAGCCATTTGATACATTATTCTAAAAATATTGATTATAGCCGCTTTAGCTTTTAATGGTGCAACCCAATTTAGTAAATCACTAGTTTAAAACTAGCTAGTATTAGGAAGGACTTTACACACAAACTTAGTGAAGGATGTACAAATAGCTGGTGCAATCCAATCCAGAAAGCAGTGCAGCCACAGCACTTACATTTCAATAAACTTGTTTTTGGTCCAACATGGCCTGTTTAATATTGCTGTAAATGAGGCACCTCAACAGTTCCCCATAACGCTCATCGACTGTGGTGCAGGGATATCAGGTTCAGAGGGACTCTCCTCCACTTTCCCCTAGAATGAAAGAATGTGATTGTAGATTAGCTCAACAGGGAGGATGTTAGGAAACTGGAGGCAATCATTAACCTCTGGTTCCTATCCAGCTATGGATTTCAAACTCTCTCTGAATTCCTGTCACATACATTTTTATTCTCTCTCATTCTGAAACAGTTTTTCGGTTTCTTCCATTTACATGTTTCTACTTGCTGTCTTTCTCTTTCTTTTAGACTTCAACTTTCTACATCTCATATGGCATATTCTGTATACATGCAGAACAGTACTGTAACAATACTGTAAATAATGTAAGTGGAGAGGAGTGCAGAAGGGTTGAAAGTTCATACTGGGATGTCATTTGGTGCAGAGCAAACTAGAAAACACACAAATGGAAGCAAAAAAGGCCGTAATAATTTTTTAAGCAACTAAATACCTAATCGTGACATTTAACCACCACTGAACACTGACATTTAAAAATCACCATTTATAGCATTTAAATATATTCTACCTGAATGTTTGTGGTTTGAATTTCACTTTTTGAAATTCCCTATAGGTCATTTCAAGTTTTGAAATTTCAAAAACCATGACTTTTTTGGGGTTCACAAATTCAGACTGAGCACAACTTGAAATACGTAGCTATTGGAGAAATTCAGATAGACATTTAGTAAAATATTTCATTTCTATAATTTATTTAACTTTCAGCATTAAGTATTTAGCAGTGATTTAATTTAACAATTAGGTGTTCAGTTGTTTATAAGACTCAAATCCTCATGGCCATTTTTTGCTTCCATACAACACCATCCGCCAATCCTCTAAATGTTTTATTTTAATAATTGAAAATGTTTGGATTTTTTTTTGGATCTGCATCTGGAACAAAATACACATTAATAGGAAATTAAGATGATCTTTGGACAATACCTAAATCCTGGCAATATTAGGGCCAGGATTTTTTCTACGAGGATTAATGGTGCGATATTTAAAAATTTCAAACCTAGACTCATGTCTCCTTACCAAGAGCAACTTATAATCAAAAGGTTATTACATTTTCACTACAAGTTCATATTGCATGTGTCATTGTATATTTGGGGACATTTCATAAAGTGATTAGGAATTATGACAATTTACATCAAACATGCAGTACCTACAAACATTTAGCAACTGGTTTTAAGATTACAGAATCAGAATAATGGAATATTAGAAAACAAATACTTTTTCCCTCAGCCTGTGCGAATACTTTCTGTGCCAAATTTGGTAAAGATTGGCTGACATTTGCTGTGGTGAGTGATGAAAAAAGGGTTTTGACATAAATGGAGGTGTTGGACCAAGGAATCTAGGAGAAAAGAAGTTTGTGCTTATGCCGACCAGTTCTGAGTATTTAGTGAAAAAGTAAAGTGCTTTTTGGCACGTGGTGGTGATATCTGTACCAAAAACTTGATCCATGACCTAACTTTCCACATATATTTACTGGAGGCTGTTAATGACTTTTTGAGACCTCAATACAAGCATGCAAACAAACAGACATGAAGGGAACAAAAACTTAACCCCTGTAATATGCTGTGTGCCTCATATCCTTCAGCTCCCAGGATGTCCCAAACAGCAATTTTCTGGATTCTTCATGTGAAACATCACAAGGGCAAAACATTTCTCATGACGACAAATCCTCCTGGAAAAGCCATATCATGTACAGCAGTGAAAATATACCCTTGTTAATCATATGCCTTAGCAAAATGGTACAAATAGACAAGTCTGCTTGATGTGTCTGGTGTGCTTTTGTAGTGTTAAGACCTCCTAAAATAAATACAAATCCTCAAAGCAGAATAACAATATTTCTAATGTGGGAAATGTGAGTAAAACGTTAATGTTTGACTGAAATGTGATCCGTTTTGTTTCAAAGTCAACCTCACCTCAAAATAGATTTAGCTTCCTGTAAAGCCAGTTACAAAACATACACTTTGTCAGACAGTGTAACAAATATAAATCTCTAAGCAGCAGGTTAAAGCTTAATGTTTCTTATACACAGAGTGCTGATTTCATAATCTGAAACTGGTATGTGACCCCTCTGTCCACCCCCACGTTTCCGGCCAGGTTGTGCAGTTTGTCTTTGATCCTGAACTAGTGGGTCAAACCATTACAAGGTCAGAGGGTCCACTCTGTACATTCCACAGCTTTTAATAGGTCACTAACAGAATATCTCACACTGAAAAAGAGACAGGAGATGAACTAAATTGTTAATTACAGGAAGAATAAATTTGTAGGAAGAGGAAGAAAGAGACCAATATGTTCCTATAATCTGTTCCTTCTTTAGTGTTCACCTGCTTTTTCTTTTAACAACTTAAGTATCACTGAGCCAAGTATCAGTGTGTGTGAATGTTTCAACCCACATCCTTCATCCATCCACTATTAATCCAGTTAACTGTTTTTTCTCACTTGTTCTGGACAGATTAATACCGGCTCTCCTGTCATGATACTGCAACTGAGTGTTAATGAACAGGGAGACACATGGATTTCCAGGTAATAAAGAAACAGGGAACAGTTTGAATATGGTGTAAATGTTCATCAAGACACATCTAACACATCATCAAGATGATGAAAACTGACACACAAGCATGTGATGTAAAAGAACAAGTCCTCGTACGTTAATGACAAAACTGTCTTCTAAAACGACCCATGTCACTGCTCTGAAGGTGTTCAGAGTGTATGTCGAAGCTTTATGAATCTACTTCATAAACGTTCATAAACGAGAGGAAAAAGGAGACAGACTGGAGGAAAATAAAGAGCTGGAGAGTTCCTTGGAGAGGTCTGAGCTGCCACACTAGTACACACAGACACAGACACACACACACACACACACAACGGTCAGTGCATACACTGCTTCATTTTATATATAGCTTGTAAACAGTTAATGTACAGTGCATTGGCTGTTTAA
This sequence comes from Siniperca chuatsi, assembly GCF_020085105.1. NCBI lineage: Eukaryota > Metazoa > Chordata > Actinopteri > Centrarchiformes > Sinipercidae > Siniperca > Siniperca chuatsi. Next base: position 24,750,015 of record NC_058045.1, on the reverse strand, counting down.
GGCGAATACACAAGTATTGCAAAAAACTCCAGTGGTCAAATGTATTGGAACAGTGATTCTGCTAGTTGCCTGGCAACCTCACGGTGACGTCAATAGTCCAGAAAGTCAATGTGACCGGCTAAGCAATAATTTGGCACATAACCCACTTTAAAACCATAAATTGTCATTTTTACACTTTGTTTTTTTTGTACAGACACAAGTGAGATATAATGCGTTAATGTGTGAGCTTTAAAGGTGCTGGTAGGCTCCTTTTGTTACCCCTGGACAGAACCAGGCTAGTTGTTTCCCCCTTTTTCCAGTGTTTATGCTAAGCTAAACTAGCCTCATATTTAGCATACAGACATGTATATTATATTCTCATCTAACTCTCGAATCTCGAAGTGAATGCACATTTCCCAAAATGCTGAACTATTCTTTTAAGTTTAGTTTACATTTAACTAACTAAATGTTCTTGGTTAAATGAGGTTCAGAGTTTATTCTTGACCTTGGAAACAGCAGGTGAGAAAACAATTTCACCCAGAGCTTTTGATCATATCCCATGATCTTCATCAGTTGATGGAGTTCACCCAGTTGTCACGGACTGTGGATGTTCAAATTTCCATTTTTCTGAGTACTTTAAGGACTCTAAGGATGTTGCTATGTTAGTTTTCCATTTGGCTTCCAAAACCACAATCATGTAATTACTTCAGGAATGGGTTGGAACTTATATCAAAATCCGTCACAGAAAGTGTTGACTTGACATGGACATGACAATATGGACAAGAAGTTCTTAAAGTGCTCAGAAAAATTCCAATTTGAACATACGCAGTTCCTTCTTTAAGGTCAGAGAAGGAATGTTGTCATTGTTACAAGAAACCAACATTGACTGCTTGTCACAGATGAGATGTGAACCAGTCTCCAGTATTAAAGTCACAGATGGTACACCCAACTGTCCACCCTGAACTCCTACAGAATATGTTTTGCAATGCTACAACAACATCCCGCTTCTTCCGTCCTTGCTTCCAGGAGAAGACAAATAATTTGGCCATTTTAAGCATTTGAAACAGAGACCACTGTTTTTTTATCTTAGAGCATAAGTGACCAAAGATAAAACCCAAATGATATTTGAATTTCAATAAAACATAAAAACATTTTCACTCAATTAAAATATAATAAACACAACAAAACAGACTGTGAGAACAGTCAACACTAAGCAGCTGTGACGGATTTGATATGAGAAGTTCCAACCACAACTCAAGATAATGACATGATGTGTGTGGTTTTGGAAACCCAATGAAAAACTGTCTCATTATACCGAAACACACACACACACACACACATGCTTGTTTCACTATCCTCATGGGAGACAGTCAATGACATAATGCTTTCCCTAGCCCCTTACCTAATTGTAACCTGTACCCTAAAACCAAGTCTTAATCCTCAAAAAGCAGTCTCTACCCATGAAGACCTCAATTTTTGTCCCCACAGTGACACAAGTCCCCACGTGGTTAGTGTGCATTCAGGTTAAAGTCCCCACCGGGATATAAGAACATGAAACAGACAGACACACACACACACACACACACACACACACACACACACACACACACAAAACCCCTGCAGCCCAGGACAGACATCCTCCTAAATAAATAACAAGTCACCATTAAAAAGAATATCAATATTTTATTAGTGCCAACTATGTAAGACAATAAAAACAGTCATGGTTAGGCATTTATGGGTCAACTGGAAAAATAAACAGCACTAGTGCAGTGCAAAGTGGTATCAAAATAGATCTTGGTTACATGCACGTGCACATGCATGCACACACTCATATGATATATTCAAAACATAAGCAGTATAAAGATACTCTCTATCCACTTGGCTTAACACTCAGGTAGAAATCTGGTTTTACAGCTCTACATAACACAAGCAGCAACTTCAGATCATCTGCTTATTAGATTCATGCTGGCATGGACCCTGCACAGAAGTCCCCACATGACATTTGCAGCAATTTAATTTGTGTCTCGGTGTGACTTAGTTACTCAGCTGGGTCCCAGACCAGACAAGATCACCTGATTTACATGACTAACTATTGTGGTTTCCTATTTAATGTAAACATTTAGTGCATTTTATCACTTCATTTGTTTCATCAGGTTCCTCTCTCTTCTTCAGTATCAGATCAGCTTGGACTCTCTGGTATTCCTGAATGGGACGCTGGTCTGATGTCTGGAAGACAACTCCCTGAAAGAGAAAGACGGGGAGGAGTGCAAATAAATGAATAGCTTCAGAGAAGAAATACAGGAAAATATGGTTAGATAGAGTTTAGATTTAATCAATTTTGATTCTTCAACATGGTTAATTTTTTTTACCTTAGAAACAGCAACTTGACAAACGTTGCATATTATTTGAGTAAAAAAAGAAACCAAAAGAAGAAGATAAAAGCAAAAAAACTTTATTTTCATTAAAAAATGAGGAAGCATTTCCTTTTGGTTAAAAGGTCAAATACAGAAAAATAGAAATATTCATACTATGCGATACCATCGATGAATGTTGCCTTTTTCATGGGTGTTTACTTGAGTTTGACACACTAACATAAGCTGATTGTGGAGCATTATGAGTACAACTGCAAATCGAAAACATAATGTGGTGATGTGAATGGGAGCGGAGTAGGTCCACACTTCACTTTCAGGACTCTATAAGCAGAATCAAAAAGTGTGGTTCTTAATGAACATATTTTGGAGTGGGTTCCAATTCGTAACTGGTTCTTGACACAGACAAAGCCGCACAGTAATAAAGACTATGTCACAAATAATAATAGTAACACAGCTGATATGTTCTTGAATCTGACTGCTACACTCAGCTGTAGCAGTTTGTGTAATTTGATGATCTGTTTGCATTTTTAATGTGGTTCATTTACTTAAAGTAATTTGATGTTATTTTTTGTAATTTCCCTTTTCTGGTGTTCATACCATTTTAAACCACTGGAAATTTCCCTGGGTTCATTGAGTTATTGGTTACGGTTTCCTGTATTTGTTTCAGATAATATCCTCACTTCTAACATAACATAGTTCCTCTGTAACTGGACCAAGGTCCACATTCTCAGGGGCTTAAATAACATTTTGCTAATCTGCCAAAACCAACCAACATAGTAAAATGTTCTCAAGTCCCAATAAACCACAAACATTTGTGAACACACCCTAAAGTTATCTAACCAATTTCTTCTGCAGGAAAACAGCGATGTGGAATCACAAACATTCTGAAATAAGGTACATACACAGTGTTTGGGTCAAAACAGATGAAAGCTCTGAAATACTTCAGGTGTCACCTGTTCTTCCCTTATTCTTACCTCCTTGTTTCTTTTTCTCTTCCTAAGGGACTTTAAATTTTTCACACAAAAACACTTCATAGCTTCATAACAGCCCCTGTGCATCTAGGGTGGAAAACAGCCACAATTCGTATTCCTAGATGTGAGACAAATGCTCGATTATTATCTAAAAGCTCTATTCGTAAAGCAAGCGTGTGGGTGGGTGTGCTTGCAGACCCCTGATTCGGGTCATTACACCATGGAGCAAAAATTGTCCATAACATTACACATGACACTTTTTTTGGACTCAAAGTGACCTTATCTTTATTGTCAGAGCCGCTTTACTCTGCTCCATCAACCACTTATAGCCCAGGGTGCCTTGACTCCACATGACATAAACACCACTTCTGTTCCTTGGATTAGAATGTCTGACTTAGACTGTGGGGTGAGGGTGTGTGAGGGAGCACATGTGAAAGACAGATATGTGTGTGTCTGTGGGAGTATGTTCTTTCTTAAGTGTGTGTTTGATTGAGTCAGTGTTGTTTGGCCTGGTTTTCATTGTGTGTTGGAGTCAATGTGAGTGTGCAGCGATTACCCTGAGCAGGTTAGCTACGGCGGCTTTAGCTGCATGTGGTTGGAGACAGACCCAACTTGATGGTAAACAGCCAGTCACTGTGGCTAGCCTTCAGTCTGGCCTTCTTACAATGCAAATCTATGGAGATAATTCAATGGAAGAATTGGTAATGGTGCTCCTTGACACCGGCCCCCCACTATACAAGCGTATGGCCAAGTCAGTCATTGCTACTAAGCAGCAAAAGCCTATGGAGCAACCAGTGAGGGGGGTCCCACACCATTTAGTCCACAACCGTTAAATGAACTCGAATAATTACTGTACATTTTCACCCAATCACCCAAAGAAAGTCTATGAAGAAATTAAAGTGCACTTATTATAATGGATATTCTCAAACTAAAAACCAACGCAGACCAGTTGGAGAATAATACACTACCTGCCACCCACACACAAGCACTACTAAAGACTCCTTTGTCGCCACCACATAGAAATGCTCTCACACAATCACTGGAGCAGGACCTACATGGGTAATGGTCTGTTTAGTGTGTGTACACATATTTAGCGTTATGCAGGTCTGGTCTTCTCCAGTCGAGGTGGAAACCTAGACTTGTGAAAGCAATAAACATCTACCTTCGATCTCTATTCAGTCCCTTAATTCCTGCTATCATATCCATCACACTCACGGTGTACGATGTACTTCTGTGCAGTGTCGCTGTTGGTTACCTGGCAACCTCACAGGGACAGCAAGACCCCAGGAAGTAACTGCACCTGGCTGTTGTTCCCCAAGAAGTAGTTACAGCACATAACTCCCCGTAAAACCAAATTGATTTTAGCCATGCTAGCAGCATGCCTGTCTGTCCACCACTTTGGTCATATCTGTACAACTACTGGACAGATTGAGATGAAATTATGTACAGACATTCATGGTCCCCAGAGAATGAATCCTAACGACTTTGGTGATCTCATGGCTTTTTCTCTAGCGACACCAGCACGTTGAAATGTGGTTTTGAGTGAAAGCGGTAGGATTCTTGCTTTGGGTACCAGAGCCCCCAATTTGTCACGAACTGACCAGTGACAAAAAAGGGAATTACACATGAATAAAGTTTAAACTTAAAATGAAATAAAATTCAATTTATTGTAAACTTAAGATAAAATAAAATAAGTCAGGAAAGTCAGTAATGAATGCATTGTGTGAATAAGTGTAGAGAGTGATGCATGAAAACAGAACACACAATCTTGGCTGGTGGAGGCCTGTGAGTCCTTCCCTGCTCTGCCCATTGACTCCTGAGCCAGAAAGCCAAACCAAGCACACAAGAAGCAAGTCAACAAAAAAGTTCAGCTTCAGCTCAGTATTGCAGGGTTTACTATTTCAACTGCACATCTGCATATACAGTATGCAAGAGATAAAGAGAGCCATGCCCAAAAGAGTGTGACCTACTTGTTTAAAAAAAAAAAAAAAATTCATACAAATTTCAGCTTGAAGATATTGTCCACTAACGATCATAAGACAGATATGATTCAGCTTAAGATTTACTGAGGTCAGAGTCATAGTTCATATCTGCTCTGCATCTGTTAAAAACATCCCCCAAACCTGAGACCTTAACAAAACAATGAAGATAATATCAATCATGTCTATCAGGGGATGTTGAACTAGAAGTGAGCACAATGAGCTCTCCTGACATGTTGAGGCCTGACAGATTGAATCGTATGACCTAAACTGGCCCCACGTTTGTCACTGAGGTAGAACGCACTATAGTTTGCTCCCATGTCATACTAAATTGCTGAATTAATATAGTTTCCAGTCATAAGGAGCCACAATGGAACTCCTAAAACATTTAAACTGGGTGTCAAGGTGGGAATCAATTAGACAAAAGTGGCTGAGTAACATAGTCAGGTGAACAGAGCTCTGTCACACACACACAGTCATATGAAGTCTATTGTGTGCCTGGTACAGTAATGGGAAAGTGTCAGCCAGGTAACATCAGTCAGTTGAACTGGGCTCAGGTTGCTTCTGTTTCTTAGAGGCTGTGTGAGTGAGTGCACGCGCACAACAGAGGTCCAGTTATATGGAACAGCTTTTCTGTTTCGTTTTGCAGTCACTCATCATTTCTGAAAAAGATCTTAAACAACTTTTCTTGACAGAGTAAAATACTATGAGGTATACAGTGTATGAAAGCAGTGCAAATATATGTTATTGTAATTGTTTCTTTCTTTTAAATATTTTAAAACTATTTATGTCTGTTTGCAGTCATATAAAGCTGTCTTTAATTTCAGTGTTAGGTGGGTTTCTTTTACAAGCCCTCAGGGTTTTTTTCATCTCACTATATTGTATATTTCTTTTTTGTTTTATTTTATAATAAGTACAAATAAAGAACTAAATATACATAGACAGGCGTGGGTAGTACACACACATGCACACATACACAAAACATGAACAAAGAGAGTGATTATTACCTCTTTGCTACAGCAGACATACGGCATGCATAATTTAAATTCAATTACACTGTAAGGAGAAAAAGGAAACTGGAGCGAGACACACAGGCAGCCATAATTTGCTGCACCAGTAAAACCATTTCCTTTGCAGTGACTCAGCAAGTCACACCAACTGGGCTCAGTTACTCAGCTCTTTTGGCACTAAGTTCTTAGCACAGAGATGCATAAGTGACACCTGACACCAGGGGCCAATTCACTTCAGAGGAACAATGTGTAACTGCAGTATGGCATTATCCACTGTAAGCCTGTCCATGCCATGCATCGTCTGGGAATCATGAATGTTTGTACAAAATTTTGTGCCAATCCATTTAGTAGATGTTGAGATATTTTAGTCTAGGCCAAAACCAACCAACAAACATTGCCAGCCATATAGTCACACTGCTAGTGTGGCAAAAAGCAGCAAAGTCTTGCATTTGTCTCAATTGGAACCACACATTTGGTAGTTTTACTTAAAAGGCAGAATGAGTAGGATTTTCCTGAAAAACAATGTATAGACTCATACAAAAATAATCCCTCTCAGTCATCACTTACGACCCACTTGAGCTTTAGAACGTAACCGTTGTGAAACAATCAGAAACTAACGTTTTATTTCTCTGATTCACTGCTTTGTTCTCGCCAACACCACGCCCTCTCTTTCTCGGAGGAGGGGCCAACTTTGAATTGTGTGTTTGCCAACAGCAACCGAAGAATCCTACTCATTCTGCCTTCAAAGAATGACTAAAACAATGAATCAATTATCAAAATTGTTGGCGATTACTTTTCTGTCAATTAGCTAATTGATAAATCGACTAATCATTTCAGCACTGTGGCCATCAAACTCTTTAACTCCTCCCTCTAAGTCTTAGTCTGTATGACCCTAGGTCACTAAACTGGACATTGATCATTACATCTCTGCCATACTTGAATAATTGTGCAATATTCTGTGTACTACTCTTCCGTGCAATATTTAGTTTTCCAATGTTAGTTTTTCCTATTTATTGACATTAATTTTATATACCTCCATTACTGCTGTGCAATATCTTAATAATCTCAATAAGCTACACTTAACTTCCACTGCTTATTACTTATTTTATTACATTGTATTATTATACTGTATTATCATCATCAACCGGTAAACCCACTTGGTACTTCACACTTATTTTATCTTATACTTATACCCACCTGGTTCTTAATTTATTTTCTGACCTGTTTTTATAGTATTTTATAGTGTATTATATTTTTTGCTAGTACCTTCTCCTGTGTGCACTGACGTAAAGGCGAGCTACTGTAACAAAGAGTTTCCCTTCGGGGATCAATAAAGTATTTCTGATTCTGATTAAACCTTTAATGACAAGACTGGTTAGCAATATCCTATCCTAATACTTGACTACAAATGGGTATGCACAAGAATGTGTTTCACTTATGAAGTTACCTTTTGAGTCATACTCTATATATGTGAATGTTTACCATGAATTCACTATAGATGGCTACATAAAATCAGGAGATGAAATTGGAAGCTAACTTTGCCTCAGCTACTGTCAAACAGGTGTCACAACAAATGACTGAAGAGAAAATGACCCAAGGTGAGGGCTGAATTCAAACATCCTCTGTGAGAGGGAGAAGGCGAAGTTGAATTTGGGGGTGGGTTTACATATATCTGGCTCTTCTTTGATGGTACCTTAATTTAGAAAGAGAACACAGTGAGGCTGTATCTTTTTGATGTTCTGTTGCCGCTTTTCTACCTGGCCTGTGTTCTTTTTATTTAACCTGGATATGTTCTTTGACAACTCAGTGACAAGCTCTGCCTTTCACAAATAGAGACAATAGACTAGTCATTCACCACCAACCTTTACAGCCCCATCTCCCTCATCCTGTCCCAAGCAGGTGTTCACAGTAAGACACAGCAGATATCAGATAAAATCTAGGGGCTATAGGAAGTGCTTAGGAAGTTATTAAAGACTTCTAACATGGCAGTTCATTTAAAGCAAGTGAAATGTAGATGAGGGTAGGCACAGAGTGAGTGGATATCTGTAACCTGTTCCCTTAAGAGGATCTCTATGATAGTAGTTTTACTACATTTCCAATGTTACACCTCTAGGCCAAGACCTTATTGATCATGTTTGTAATAAGATACACAGTAGTGCTTTTGCTGTTGGAGCATCAACGTTCCGAACTGAAACATTTAAAAAGCACAATGTCTCCATGAAACACGTCCTGTGGCGTGACAGGGGTGTGTCTGGCAGAGCAGCCCCCCTCCCTGCAGCGTTTCAGCGCCAGGCAGCAGCAAACCGACGCAGTGAGGAGTCAGAAATGATAATAAAATTTAACACTGCTCATGATATAGCCAAAGAAGAGTTGCCTTTTACTAAATTTAAGTCCATTAAAAAACCATTTATCAGCACCTTTATTCCTGTTTACAATCATTTACATAATGTGTTAAATTACCAATGTGTATGGGAGCTGGCAAAAAAAATCGTAACGCTTAAAATGGATTATTAGGTTACCTAAATGATGTGCTGGTGCACCTAAATGAAAAAGTTAGTCTGCATTAGAAGCACATTCACTTCTGTCTTTTCCCACTTCCTCTACTGTATAAACTCCTGAGGTCTGAGGGGAAATCCTGTATAATCTGTAAACAAAGATGCAATTCTTTAGTACAATCAATTAGAATTTCTCAAAACTGTTCAGTTTTGCTTGTCACATATCTCAGTGGATGTTCCATTTATAATGTTTGAATTCCTGTGGTTGATGCTATTTACTTTGTCAGTTCAGTCATTGCTTTTAATACCACAAACACAAAACATCAAATCAGAAACAAAACACAGTCTACAGCTATGCTGTGAGGCAGTACTTTGGCACAGTGATACTGATACTTTGAGCTAAATGCTAAAATCAGCATGCTAACATGCTCAAAAAGACAATTCTAACATGGTGCTGTTTAGCAGGTAGAATGTTTACAATGTTCCACGTCTTGCTTTAGGGTGTTAAAAGCTGTTAAAAGCTTTCGAATGTATCCCACAGCCATCTTCAGCAAATGGAACATGTGTCAACACGTGACCAAAAAATGACAGCTCCACCTACATTTAGGAGATCACATGATACAAAATAACACCCCTATCAATCTTTTTTTGTTCACAAGGATGTTTTCCTGACAAAGACCTTGCAGGTCAAAACGTTGCATTAATAAAACTTGGAAGCTTGCAAATTTTAGTGTACGGACAGGCTCTCCCTTTCCGTTGCTGCTGTTTCTTGTCCTGCACCTGTACCCAACTGGGTTACTTGGATGTGCATACTGTCTATCTTTTTTTGCTTCAAGTTCGTAAGTGAACCTTGACTTTAGAAAATGTTAGAACAGACATTGTATGTGTTTCCAATGTCAAGAATAAATCTGACAATGTCAAACTTAAAAAAGTACTTCTATCAACACATTATGTATCCCACCAGAGGGTTAGGATTACCATTGTGATTCTCTATTTGAGGAGGCTCACAAGGCTAATTCTCTCCCACTATTCGGAAAGTCAGATCACTCAGTTATTTTGAACAGTGGCTCATTGGCCATAATTCTTACTGTGACAGTTAAGGCACTCAAATACTGGCATATTGACAATTAGAAAAAATAAACAACACAAATGTCAGTTATGGTCCTTTGTAAGACGCTGACCTGCTGATAATTCCTGAACAACTGCAGCTTTCGCTCGTTTATACAGAGCTGCACAACGGACTGACTAAAATGCACACGTAAAGACACATTGTAGCGGGGCTCTGTATTTTCTATGAGCGAGTTCGGTCGCATATCTGCAGCGAAAAACAAACACTCATTTATCATTAGTTATTACTTTGGCATGGTCCAAATCTGCAGTGAGAGGCTGTCTGAACACTGTGGTGAGAAGGACTCGCCTTCCAGTCTGTTTTAGTCTTGTTCTGCCATTCGACACATTGGGGTAATATCGTGTAAATGACATATCTGAAGTGTTTCCACAGACATACCAGACTTCAGTCGAACAATGTTGGCATACATTTTGATGGGAGGATCCTTCAGCTCTGGTCTCTCATTTGTGTTTGCCATTCGGAGGCCGTGACACTACATGAGCTTGACTAACTTGGCTAACCGGGTTAAGGCAACTAGAATGCTACAGCTGATAGACAACAACCAGTGCTCTGTCAAAACTTTCTGGGTAAAACTTGCACTCTAGAATTTCTGTTCCACATGCGTGAGAGTAGTAGACATAAATATACTATTTTCACAGTAACTGTTTGGGTCACAGGGCGCACCGACCTGAGGAAGTTGATTCTGAACCGAACGTCCTGTAAAGAACAGTTTGAGAAGAATACACGTACCGTTACACCTACTTCATTCCAACGCTTGCCAACGATATCATCCCCACAGTGACTGTATTGTCATTTCCAAACCAGAAAAAGGGGTTGATGGATCATCTGTGCTGCTTTTGGCGGCCGTGCTGCTGCTGCTTGCAGCTCAGGACTTGCTGTCAGAGATGTGAAGGAATACAAGGCGTCGTACAGGCTGAGACGTATGATCAAAGTTGCTATTGCACTCTATTCTAATTATTATTATTATTGCACATTGACCTTTTAGCAAATTTTCCAGAGTACGCCATCCCTGCAATTCACTGCACATAGAGAAATATGAGTATGTGACAAATAGATCCTTGAATTTTGAATAATCTACGCACAAAACATCCTCATCCCTTTGCGTCAGGGGACTTCACTCTATTCACTTTTATACTTTTAACCTCGAAGGCCTTTTCCCTGTCATTAACTTTGACCTTTACAGCAATGAATGGCATTCAAACCAACCCTTTCATTAGGATTGTAGATAAGCAAACATCTATGATATTTGTCTTGGTGAAATCTCAACACCTATACTTTTTCAATTTTTCTATTAGGAATGACAGTTCTCTTTGTTACAGTGGAAGAAGAACAACAAGTGTACCTCACAGAGCAATATATTTTCACTCTATTCAATTTATCACTTCCCTTCACTGCAGGCATGGGGGGAGCCCTTTCCATTCAGCTCTTGGAAAAACAGCGAGGTGTGGTCTATTCATGGTTCACTCACTTTTACATTTATACCTGTTAGCTTTTGTTCACCTCTCTAGATAAACAGCAAGGCGTGGGCCAAAGCTGCCATTAACTTATGCTATACCCCTGCCTGGAGGCGGACCCCGTCTCAGTGTAAAACTTAACCCTTGGAACTCTGTTTATACATGAATAAGTTTAACTATAATTATGTAATACGCATAATAAGGGTTTACCCAAAATGGTCCAGTTTGAATTAAAGTAGAAATACTCAGGTTTAAACTGTAATACGGGTCTTAAGACATCCCAGTAGGGTATATGAGTACAATGATGTCTTGGAAACAAAAATGGACATTTAGACTACAAACTGTAGTTGACGTATGCGCAGAAACAAAAGGGGAAATTAAGTTCAGCCAGAGTTTAAACAGTTAATTCACCTCTGCTATTGTATTTCTCTTTCAAACCTTTCAGGCTTAGGGTTGACACTTTCTTAAAGAAGTAGAGTGTGTGTGTTTCTACGAGGCTTGAGGCTGAGTCTTTGATCAAACAAACACCCCGGTGTGGAATATCAGTGTGAGTCTAGCTTTTTTTCACTCGTGTGTCACCTAAAGGATGTTATCATTCACATGGGTAAAGCATGCTGCAGTGACAGTCAGCTTACACACACACACACACACACACACACACCAAACAGCAGCTGGGCATTGCTGGGAAATCTGGAGTGATGTCATGAATGATTAAAGAGAACAGTGCTTAACACAAAGAGGAGAACACACATGGATATTTGCTGAAATCTGAAAAAAATAAACTGAACACTTGGACAGAATCCGGCAGTGATGATATACACTGTCATTATCAATTAAACCAGTGGCATTTCATAGCAGCTGAGCATGACATAATTATTGCTCACTTGTTTTTTGCCATAGGAATAACAACCAAGTTGAGACCAGACATAAGGAAGATTTTTTTTCCAGTTGTGCCTGTCACATTATGCAGCGAGTTTTAAGAACATGGTGTACCAAATATTACAGTGTTTTAATATAATTAAGTTGCCAGTGAGGTGGAAACAATTATACCCTGTCTTCATCAAAACCCAAATGAAAATATAAATACATGCTATAAAGAAAGTAGTAGCTCCAGTTTCTGGGCAAAAACAATGTTTCCACTCAGAGCAAATCAACATCCCATATCGTCTGATGGCCTTCATCATTTAAAAGGTAAGTGCAGCTGAGATGAGGGCAGCTCTCTAAAAGTCTACATGTTAAATAATGGGTACATGAGCCTCAAGTCCATTCTCTGTTTCTACTATTTTCACAGAAAAAACACAGAATAAAATCTCTGACAGGCTGCAAACGTATCTAAAATTGGGGCTAGCTTGTCTAATATGTAGTTAGTGGTAGCTGGACTACCACTGTGCACTTGACTGCAGGGTAATTAGGCCTTGTCCATAGATTCCAGGTACAATGTATAGAAAGAAAGTAGCAATAATATTTACTACCTTAAGAGACAAAAAGCAGGAGTGGTGATGTGAGATGAAATTCTAATCTCAGGACAGCATTTCATGAATCAATATTCTGTAACTTTTGTGCGGAATTTGTATACATTTTGAGGAGGACCTCTTCATACTAATATGTACACTAGGACAGCCCATTCTAGATGTTAAATGAGTGAACTGAGTTATTTTGTCTGAACTAAAGTCTAGGGAACGTACTGTATATTGAGTTAAGTGTTTATCACACTACCACATTTTGTAGTTACATGTTTTGAAACAGTGGGTTAGTCATATGCAGTGTAAAAGAGACGTATAGAGATTATACAATACAAAGACAACATATTGTCAGCTTATTATTGGTTTTTATGAATTTTTAGGTTAATCTACAGTACATTAAACAGTGACTGAAGCCATGCTTGATTTGTTTGTGGTAGTCAGAGGAATTAAGGCGTCACTTGGCTGGTCAAAGCACCAAACACTGCAGCAAGGCTTCCACTGCCCCTTTGTTCCATTGAATAGGATGAGCTGTGTGTGTGTGTTTGATCACTCATCCGTCCTGTATCCTCACTACCCGGTTACATAACACCACTACACCTGCATCTTAACCATTCCCTTAACAATAACATAAATGGTGTGTGTGTGTGTATGTAGTACATTCATGCATGAGCTTGAGTTTGCCTGATTGATTTAAAATTTTTCATGCATATGGCAATAACCTGAATTTATTTTGTATTGTGTTTCATCACATGAAGCATGCACAACTCAAAGGCACATCAGAACACATAACAACCAGGTTACAAAAACACATGATCACATATTTAATGTTATGATATGAAATGTAAATATGGACTGATATTAAGGATGTGTATACGTGTGCACATGTACAAAAAACATGTACACAAACATTTCCCCAGGGAGAGGACATGAAAGGTGAGTACAGGAGGGGAGAGTGGCTCCCACACTGCTGAACATACAGCCTACAACACCAGAGGATCAGATGACAAGCTGCAACCAACACACGCTCCTATACACACACACAGTATGAGTTGTTACATTCAGCCCATACAGGCTGGGGGGGGGGCATCACATATGTTCAGCTGCTCTAACGTGGGAAAAACTATGGCTCTAATTGTGTCAGTGACTTTATCCTGCACACAATGATCAACTTCTATCGCCGTACTCACACACGGGGGCCAAACAAATATTTAACAGTGTTGCCCAGGTGGAGACACACACACACACACACACACACACACACACACACACACACACACAAGGTTTAGAAAACATAACAGTACCCAGGTCTAGATGTTAAGTGAGATTATTCCCAAAGCAGAATATCTCAATTACAAGCTATTATGCCTCATGAGTATTGTAATGTAATAAGAAAGAGATTAAAAATAAATCCTCTAACATACTTTTATAAGGGAGTTCAGTCATGGTTGGATAAGATTTAGGAAACGTACACACCCCGTTTCTGTGAAAAGATGCCAAAGAGATGTGTGTGTTTCTGTTTGTCAGCTTGTCTACAAAAGTGTCTCATAAAAGGAAATAGTTCAATGACAAAACGTAACTTAAAATTAAAACACAAGTTGCAAAAATATACAAGATAGAAAATACATGTAATACTGCATGCAGTGTAGAGATTTTTATGTAGTGCAAATGTGTGTTCAAGTGTAAAAGACTGTGTGCGTGTGTGGCAGAATACTGGTTGAACTAGTTACCTGGCACTGTCATAATTAGCGGTGTGATTCTCACAAACATGTTTTCCTGCCTGCTAACCTGTCACAATGCTGTTAACATGCACGTATGGCCGTATGGTAGAGATGAGAGGACAGAAAGGAAAGGGGACATAAAGGCATAAGTTCCATGAGTAGGCCAAGGTTCCAGAAGACATTTTAATAATGCTTAAAACTAAATTCAATACCAATTTAAAAATTAGAGAATAGCAGTGAAAATGGTGTGTGTCCTGATAGTGCAGTCAGCTAAGGCACCGATCCTGATATCACAATGTTGTGGTTTTGAACTTGACCTTTGGCATGTCATCCTGCAAAACTGCTTCTGTATTAGTCTAACAATGGGCTCTTATAATATTTTGTATTGGCTCAAATGTGTGGTATTTACTGTGGTATTTGGTATATAATCAAAATAGATTGTTAAAAAGCCACAATAGAATCCATCTACTTGTATTTTTGTCTTCCTTTGTAAGTGAGAAATGATCCGCAACAGCAGGAATGCATCGAGCAGCTAACAGAAGTGGATCTGTGGCATAAAGATTTCCATCCTTTTCCTGTAAGTAGCCCATGTTTACTGTACAAAAGATCTCTCTCTCTCTCTGTCGCCACTGCTTTCTTTAAATCCTATCCCCTGATCTGACCTCCTGCATGAGTGAAGCCACAGAAAGTGGAAAAGTAATTTCAGGCTCAGTGTGTCGGGGCCTCCGGCAGGCAGATACTGTCCATCACTGAGGTAGTGAGGACGGGACAGCTTAGCTCATCTTCCTGTGCATGTCAGTTGTATTTCCTTGTTTCCCACACAAAACTGCACACCACTCAACTCAGTAACAAACTACTGTATTAATGTAAATTCCCTAACAGGAATGTGTACACACATAAAAGATGTGTCAATAGTCGAGATGTGCGAACCTCCCATGAGATTCTTGGGAGGAACATATTGTACAGAAGGTGCGTAACCTACTAAACAGGAAACTACAGGTCTATTTTAGTGCTGTGATGTCCCCACCCTGCTCTGCCACTGGATGGGTTAACTCTTTCTGTCTCACAGTCACTCACACATACGCATCTCATAAACCCATCAGAAAGAACATAAACACATCAGTGTGATCCATTTACCACTGATGTTTACACCCAGGCATGACACAAACCAGTGAGTCTGCTAATCAACCGAGAACCTGGCTGTGGCTCTCTGCATGTGTGTAGGGCAGTGCAGTCAAACGTTGGATACAAGTTTTTGGTTTTTGTGGTTAAAATATGACATTTGGCAATATCAAACATTCATCAGGGTAAAAATATTACGACTAGACAACAAATATCAGTGGTTCCATCAACATTAATGTGATGACAAGAATGTAATAATAAAGGAAGGAGAACATATAAATTTTATCAAAAGGTGTTAAGGTTCTTGCTTAATCAGCAGGTGGAGCTTGCGCAGGAATCATGAAAAAGAAAGAACTTTAAGGATATAAGGATTAGCTGGGGTTTGGGAACTTAGAAATCATTCTATGTGTTAATCAGTGCAAAATTGTGCAATTAGATATTTTTGGGGTGTGCACAAAGTCGGCTGTAGTCGGAGGTATGGGATTCATATGGGGTTCACTGGAAGATACTGTATGTGTTGCTAAGTTATGGAACTGGCTACTTGATATGCAAGAGGCTGACTAAAAGGATATTTATTTGAGAAACAAATCAATGCATTGTATTTAAAAGAATTTTGTTTTGCAACTATAGGTTTGGCAATGTATTCTTTTAACAATGAAAATATCAACATTTGTATGAGAGTGAAGAACAGTGGGTTAATGACATATGGACTAAACCAAAGTTGCATACATTTAGGATGATAAAGTGTGGTATGGGGAATTAAAGTATGTTGTATATAGTTTATCTATGAGGTGAAGATCTTTATGTGCCCAGTTGAGATCTGGTATTTTACTGCTCAATGTTTAAACGGGACAGTACGTCACTTTGGAAGAAGAATAGCGGATTTGTTCCATGTGCCATCTTAATGATATAGAAAAAAGTTTCATTTTGTTCTCTATTGTCCTTTTTACTGGCTAACATGCAATACTTACAAAATCAATACAAAATCAGAAATAAATGTTTTAAACATGGATGATACACAAAGACTGAGCTGGCTGTTCACATACCAAACATCTAAGTTAGCCAGTTACTTGGATAAAGCCTGGAAGATGAAGGAAAAAGCCATGTTTGATGTGGTATAGCAGTGTCTTGTGGGATTACATGGAAATAAAAACTAAGTAACTAACTATTCTTACTGATTGACACAACAGTTCCTATTCAGCTTACGTGGAACTTTATTGTTAAACAAAAGCTGAGAGGAAAAAAAGTTTCCGTGGCAGCTTTTGGATTGATCAGTGGGAAGATGATTGAAGATGTGGGGTGTCACTATCTGTAAAATAAGCACATTTCCTACTGAGAGCCTCAAACCAGATTAACACAGGCTTACAAATTGCTTGTTTGATAGTGTGAAACTTGATATGTTATGTGATGTGGTTTGCTCTGCTTACCACAATTACTTTGAGCTTGACCACAGATTTCTTCTACATCCGTCATCTGTCAATAAAAGGGCTTCTATGGGAAGTTTGATCTTGTTAATTACCAGTAAGGTTCTCCCATCTTACTGCCTACTGTTATAATTCAGCAGCTCCTTCCAAAATGCTAAATTATGTAGATGTGTGAAATTTCAATGGGTTGAAATGGCTATTTTGTTTAATGTGTAACTAACTACAAAATACCTCTCCCTTAAACATGACCACTTTAAACACCCAACAAAATTATTTTATATTATTAAGCAAAACAAATAAATAGTCATAGAAAAGAGTGTTTTTCATCCTATCAATCATAAACTTCCTTCCCCAAGTCAACTATTAGTGTGGAGATTATTTAGTTCAGATCTCTCCATTCATCAAGTTGACAACAACAGAGTTTGTTTCAAATCTGGCTAAGCTGTCAGCTAGTGTAAAGGTAAAAGCAAACACAGATGGGGTCAAATCAAAGTCACTGCTAAAGTCGTGCTTTTACACTCAATACTTAGAGTACTTTACTGTTTTGATTGATAAGCATTAGCTATACTTATCATCTTGAGTTTCTAATAACAATGATAGGTGGGCCTTCAATTAATCAGAGCAATAAATGCACACATTAGTATGCAGCACACGTATTTGAGGTTTAGTGATGCATGAAATCACTTTAACAGTTTGAAAATATCATGTAGGATAAATAACTCAATCCCACTGGGGGAGATTGAAATGAAAATACCAAGTTAGTGTTTGAATCAATTTGTTAACGTTATTCCCTTGGGCTGTGTGGGTGTAGTACTACACACCCACCACTGTCGCCACTTTCAAGGAACCTCCCATTCTAGTCTCCAAATCTGTGATGTCAAATGAAAGAGTGTTTTTTTTTGTTTTTTTTTTACACAGGGGGGAATAATCACCTGGTGTTTATTCATTATCGGTAAGATATGAGAAGATCATGAGGTGGGGTGAGCGACGTGGACAGGTAGAGCAGTCGCAGGTTTGACCTGTCAGACCTGCACTGTTCTGAACTTCTGAAAGCATGATGTGGGTTTTTTGTCCATTTCGCACCAGGCACATTAAGAGCAGTAAAGGTGGTGCAGAGCTGCATGTCATATCATCCTCTGTGAAAAAGCTCGTACTATTTCAAAGTATTTGACAAATAAAATTCATCGTTCTTACTTGATGAGGGCTGTCCTGGGTGTGTCTTGCTGCTTTTGATCCCCGCTTTGAGGAGCACTGGATGATGGAGGACTTGAAGACGGGATGGAGGAAGATGGAGGAAGGGTAGAGGAACGGAGGGATGAGGGGAGGATTGAGGAGGAGGGAGGGGTCTGGCTCAGAGAGTTCTTGCCGCGTTGTAGAAGACGGAAGGACTTGACTCTGATAGGCTGGACGAGGCTGCGGTTGCTACGACGATGGGCAACCTTGCCAACAGGTCCTGTACCTGTCCTCTTGAAGGTTTGCTCTGATCTAGAAACAAAATCACAGAGGTATAGTACGTCTAAATGACTTTCGTAATGGTTGTTCATTTATTAATATGTAAATTGGCAGTTACCAAATGTTTAATACATTAATAAATCCAATTATATATATTCATATAAATCAATACATCATACTATAAGGGGATTTATATGTACCTAAATTATATGACTGTAGTGTTAACTTCACAACTGTGGAATTCAAAAGTCATTTACACGATAACATTTCTCAACAGTAAATATACACATTATGAATTACTTTTACATGACATTTTCCTATCATCATTTAGATGGCACTTTTGTTGGGGCAAAACTTTCCAAAATGTTCACAATCTACTACTAGCTGTAAATGAAAATTTCACTGGCTATTACCTCAAATTGTTCATGGTGCATTGAAACTTTTAAAATGCCAAAAATAAGTTATATCAAAATTTTTGCCATCTTAAACATTTCTAAAAAGTAAAAAGACTAGGGCTGCACAATTAATCGAAATATTATCGAAATCGCAGAAGCTGCAATTTTTTGATAAAGGTAAAATGTATGACAGAACAGCATTATACTGAAGTACTGTAGTGCTGCAGGGATGTCCTGGCCTACAAATGTTGTTCTCCAGATGTAATGTATGTTTGGTACAGACCCCAACAAATGTCACATCATCATGAATTTCATAGTTTTTTCAGTGAAAATGAAAACTGTGATGCAAAAATGATCATTCACACTAATCGTGAATCATAATCACAATTGTAATTTCTGTCAGAATAATCGCAATATGATTTTTTTTTACCATATCGTGTAGCCCTAAAAAAGACCTTAATAATGAAAACACAAAATAAAAGTAACAACAAGAGAAAAATGTGTTTCTCTCTATCGTCACTTCCCCAAACGCTCAGATGGCATTAAAACTCAATTTCCACAGTGTTGTGGCCCTTTATACCACAGGAAACACCTGCATAATGGCTGCCTCATTACAGAGGAGGGGTGAGGGTGGGATGATGCCTAGTGAAACACACTGCGGCAAGGGAGTATTGCTAATTCTGGGAGAATCTGAAGCAGGAAATGATGACGAACATGCAACGACACTGCATGTATATTTTGAATATATGAAAATGCAATGTACTGTATTGTATCTACAAGGTGAAAGGTTATACCTTGTCATTTGATTTGATATTAAGCTCGATACAACAACTACTTTGGGGTTAGCATACTTCCAGCTATATATACTGTTACAAGTAAATTAATGCACATAAATACACACACACACACAATGCATGGCAATTCTGGATAAAAAAAAAAAACCTAGTATCAAACCTATGCTGAAGTACTATAATACTTCAGTCACTGAACATTCGGTTGTGTGTTACAATATGTAAAAAAAAAAAAAAAAAAAAAAAAAAAAGTTAAAACTACTGTAAACTGCTGTCCCACAAATAAAAAATCTGGCAGAAAGGCTGAGGAGCTTTTTACAAACACGGCAAACAAGAATCATTATTTAAGGTTGAAATCAAAATATCAAATGTTGGCTGGTAAAAGCCAAACATGCTAAAGTAGAAAATTAAATTTCAATGCACGCACACTGAAAATAAATAACGTACACCTTTTCTGTGTGTGTCCATGATTATGCATATCAATGCAACATATTTCAAAGGGGCAAAACTGTAAAAGGCTACTACGTTAGTAAACTTTATATGCAATGGTGGACTAGTTGTTGGACTGGCAACGGATCAGTGTGACTGAGGGTCAGGTCGAAGGTTAAGAGTGGGGACATACATAGTTTCATGTTCTATCACATGACAAATGTGTATGTAATGTATAATATAATGGCTAAGTAATATAATATGTGGGGGTAAAACATGAAAGAGTAAAGCAGTTCTTTATGCTGAAATTATGCTGATCCTGGGACTTTAAAGACATATGACATAAAGAACATCCCAAGACAGATTTTGGGTCATGACCCAAAGACACAAGCTATCAACTGTCAAACTATCCAAGTGTATAGGATGCATATAAACCTGCTGAGGCAGGCAGGAGAGCAGGGGAAATTCTGAGAGAGGCAAATGCCACAAAGGAACGCAGGGCATTCCTACTATTGTTTGAATGTTCCCCTTCTGTAGCTAACTTCATGTTTTGTCTACCGGTTTCTTAACAAATTCAACATGTCTGACAATAACTAACAGGATTCCTCAGAGACAAAGACAGAGATAGCCAAGATGCTTAGACAATACATTACAGCAAGAGATATGTCACATGGTCATGGAATAATGTCAACTGGCCGTGGTATTCAAGCAGTGTGACCCTTAAGGCTAAGTAAGGGCACTAACCCCTGAACTTTGACCCTTCTGAAGCAGGACCCGCTTAACAAAGTCTGATATGATCTGAGTCTTTGCCCGATGATTTTTTTCTCTGATGTTTGAAGTGGAAGCCATGTTAGCTCTAAAGTCCAGATCCAACGGTGTTTCAATGCTGGGTAATGCAAATATAGAGAAGCAAAAATGTCTTCATTTCCAAGCAAAATAGCATCTACAGTTGATAAAACAATGACAAAAAATATTTAAAATATTTAAGTCTAATTTAGTTTACTTGAATAAATATGAGCTCTACCTAGTTGGGAAATGTAATCCTTTCTGTCTACCAGAAAAGCCACATTTCAATTAGTAATGAAAGACAAGACCAAGGTTTAAATGTTTAAATGCCCAGACAGGATTCTCCCAAATGACTTGTATGTCCATGGGAACTATACTGTATACCTGCTGTTAGTTTATTTATGTTTATATGTATCATATGTATAAAAAAAAAAGAATCTGGTGACAAACACTGTGCCTGTTTGTTTGCCCTAGGGTGAATAAAGCAGTGCTCACTGTATCAGTGATTGAACAGTGATTGAAACCCTGTTCATACTAAGAAAGATTTTAGAAAAAACTTTAAACAGAAACATGTTCATAATGGACATTTTCCATTACTGCACACTGACATTAAAACTCAGTAGAAGGGAAAAAGACAAAACAAAAACTTACAGCTTAAATTATGCAAAATCCTGCAGTGAGTGTGGTCTGCAGGGGCTTTTTCCTCACTGTCTGTTTCTGAACATTTCCATTTCACATTGGGGTGGTGTGTAATGTTTTCAAATCCATCTCACTGACTTATAGAAATCATCTATAAATCAAAGCCCCTTTCAGACAAGCAACTTGTTGCGTAAATGTGATGGCAATCTTACATGTTGGTCTCATGTGTAAGTGAGCCCACGAAACACATTTACGTAAAAATCATTACAACAATCTTATTAGGTCTAACCGAGTAACATTTCTGTAACACATTTAACACGACACATTAACGTAAAGGCTTCAGCAGAACAAAGTTAATACACAGAGAGATTAAATGCAAGTTTTGTTCTGTCTCCTAAGATCACTGTGATAAATGGATTACTTAATTATACTCTCTCATGCACAAAGAAAAAAACAATCATTTTAATAAACCACGAAACACTGAATGAGTAAATTTTAAGTCGTCGAGGACATTTTTCTCATTTTAGATCAGTCAATAAAAAGTAATTTTCCTCTCACAGACTAAAGACATTTAAACAAGCGTAAATTTACAATAGCTGCGACCACATACGCGAATGCATTCATGTGTTCATGCATTCACACACACACACGCATGCAACCTCACAAGAGTGTATGACAAACGGTTCATGGGTTATGAAAGGAGGTGCAGCTAAATTGTATGGCCGGGGCAAACCGTCACCAATGAAAAAGGAACTCTGCTTAGTACAATGATGCCTCCCACAAGGGCCTACGACAACCGGTTCATGAGTTATGAAAGGGAATGTGGCAAAATGGTGTGTTTGTAGGTATCTGTCTGTCTGTCTGTCTGTGTGTGTGTGTGTGTGTGTTTCTATAAAGTTTGGTCATATTACGTGAATCCACTTGAGAGTTATGCACCTTTTTGTGATAGGCTCCTCCCATTACCACGCCCCCTTTTAGCCAAGTGGCATGAACACAAACACATACCTTCACACAGACACACACACACACACACACACAAAATCAAGTTAAACTTTCTCTGTTTTTCTGTTTAACTAACGTATTTCTCCTTCTCCCTTCCTCTAGTGTTCCACTTGATGACATGTCATGTTTGGTTTTATTCTTGTTAAGATGACGTGTTTTCAGCACCTGGCAGAGAGCATTGTCCAGTTCCATCCTCTACCACTAATTTGCCACCCAATTACAATAATCCTTTTGGTGACCCCTGACGACCCCTGTGGCTGGTTAAAACCTAAAGCACGAAACACAAAGACTAAATCTGTGAAGAATGACAAGTATGCTTGAAACATGAGCACATACATGTGCATGCATATGCATGGAGGAAAGGAGGCGCACGCGCGCGCGCACACACACACACACACACACACACACACACACACACACACACACACACACACACACACACACACACACACACACACACACACACACACACACACACACACACACACACACACACACACACACACACCTAACACGAGAGTGACAGCCTTTTGTTTAGAGCAGTGTGACTGTCAGAGGAAAAAACAACATTACAATGAGAGGATTAGAAGACTATTGTGAAATTCTAAGTGCTGCTGAAGGACCAGCTGGTTTTATTACAAAGATACAATACCTAAAGACGTGGTAAAAAAGTAGAACTCTCAATTGGTAAATAACCAAATTGAGTTCCACAAAAGATGACAACACACACTGAGTGCAGTATGTAGCCATCTGTGCTTAAACAGACATGCACTTATAGGTACATGTGAGGTGAGTCTGGTGGGCAAACAAAGGGTGACAAACAGTATGTGAGGAACAGGGCAACATTAAAATAGTTTGTTTTCCCCAGTTTGTTCTTATGCTGTACATATTAACATAAAACAGGCACGTTTGGACATGCATGTTCCAATGTGTGATGTGTTCGTTGTTTTGTGCCTGTGGAAGCTCATTTGTCTGCACGTACACTTTTAAGTATGTATGGGAAAATCTCTAATACGCTAACAGCAAATTCCTTAAAAGATGAAAGAAGTTTATTGTATAAGGTCAATAAAATGAAGAGGAATATAAGTTTGTGCACATCTAGCTATAAAAATGTCTAAAGCTCTGACAAAGGGACTGATGTTCAGTAGCCTGCTGATTGAAAAAAACCCTCAGGCCAAAATAATAATTTCAGATTCCAATTTGTTACTGAATCATGCACATACAAAGGGTAACTTGCAGCCCAATGACAACTGCTGCAGGGGAAATATTAAGGGATCAAATGATTCTGGGAATAAAAGATCCCATCAAATGGTTTTGTGTGTTTTACTTGAGCAAGCACAAAAGAAAAGGGGATGATGAAATGGGAGATTAAGAACCCTATTTTTTGCAAGCGCAACAACGAGTGCAAAGCGGTAGGTCTTGGGCGCACGCACTGTGTGGGCGTCTCCAAGCGCACCTGTTATTTTGGTTCATGTATGTGCAGCATTGCAAACTGCAAAATGGCTGTCTGAAGGGGGATATAGATCAGAGGGTGTGGTGATTAATAAATACACTCTCAGCCAAGTCACATCGCTGGTCTCATCACTCTCACACAGCTGAGACAATCACAGTGACATATGACAACAATAAATCAATAAATGGAAAGACACTTCTTCAGGAAATCAGACTGTCTGGATGGCACAGAGAGGCACGACCTGAACACACAGCACCATACATATGGTTTTTTCAACAGTTAATTACAACGACAATAGAAATGAAGCCATTCATTTCATTAATATTCTGCAATTCACGTTGTAAATGGTTCCATCATATCTTAAGCAGCAATTTCTTCATAATGCATTTTAAGAATAATACATGAACCGATGAATTTTTAAAGTTGGAAAAGAGGTTGTGACACAGGATTAATGAGCTCTCGTAACCTGATGTCTCACTCATAAACGTCAGAATACTGAGTTATAACCTACCCATCTGGTGTATGTGGTTATTCTGTTTGCATGTGATTTTATGAAGGTAAACACAGTGGACGTCCGTGTGTAATGGAATTGCACTCTGACACAGCACTTCCCAAGTCAGAGGCTGCAGATTTATCATTATATCTGTCCTGCTGCCTTCAGATGGCTGCAGGGATTTAATGAACTAAAGGAGAAACTTTTCATACAATGTAAAGCAGCTGTGGACAACAAATGCTGTAAGAATCACTCATATTCATTTATAGATAAAGCAGACAGATTTACTGCCGTTTCTGCTTTAACCACCTACATCTTTTTTTGATGCAGATTTAAAAAGGCATCCACTTGCTGGGAAGGATTTAATTAAATTACTTTAGCATTATTCTTTTGTTGCATTGCATTTGCTCCAAGTATTTTGTTTGCTCTTGTTGACAAAATCATCAAGTTGGCAGCAGATTGACGTGGTTCTGAGACGTCTATTCTCAGTACAAGTCTAATGGCTGAAATACATGGGGCACGGACGTGATGCGTCACGTAGGCGGGGTGCAGGGCTTTTTTCCTGCTACACAGACTCTGTCTTTGTAGTGTGTGGTTGTGTGCCAGCTTCACTGTGTGCATATTGAGTTTTGCCAAGTGATAATGCAGTTGGTTATGCAGGGTTTAGAAGCTTAGGCTATATTAACTGCTACTGAATGAATTAACTGGATTGTTTTTACCACAGGATCATGGATCGATTTGACTGATTTATTTTAATGTGAAAAGTAAAAACACCCACAAGATTGCTCTGCTGTGTTGCATTGCTTCTGGTACAATAAGGTATTTATTTTTACAGATTGTATTATTGTTTTTGTTTTTACACAGTTCTATGTAGTTTTTACCTGTTGGAGAGCCGCACAGCTGCTAAAATTAAAAAATAGACCAGCCGTGTAAAAATAGAGATGAGCAATGCGATGCTCCGTGGTCAGTGTAGCAGTTTCAGTTGATTATAATGGACGCGCTCTACTGCGGGCACGCTGCGGCAGACGTGTCGCGCTGCATACGTGCGCCATGTATTTCGGCCGTTAGACCCAATTTCCACCAACATACCAACAATGTGCTTTGTGCTGCCTCAGTTGAATGAACCTCCCACCTGTTTGTACACTCTGCGCTGGGCACCAAAATACCACACAGACAGGCAAAGTGAATTTCAAGGTTAGGAAAATGCCGAACTCTCAGAGCGCTGCATGCGCTGGTCGTTGCGCTGCCACGAAAATAGGGCCCCACGATATGAATGTGTACAACGTAAACTGAGATACGTACAATGTTACCACAAAGAGTTAATGAATAAAATAATGAGCTTCAGGCTTACTGTGGGGCTACAGTATTTGGTTGCAATATATTGTACAGGTGTTCATGTTATTATGGCCACCCTCTGTATGCAATATACAAAGATCGGGGGAAAAATAGACTATGGTCTACAGATGGCCATTCATGTGTGCAGGCAGTATCCTAATACGCAGTGAAATGCAAAAAACAAACACTTCAGGAAAAAGCTGACATGCAGGCATGTCATGTTTTGTTTGCGATGTTTAACCTTTGTCCTCACTTGTCAGTTTTCACGTAACCAGCTGTATCTGTCACAGTGAGAGGGGCCACGGTGACATCACCACTGCTCCCCTGCATTACCGGCTGCTGTGCCCCGCCTCTCTGCTGGCTCCGCCTCCTGGATCTGATCTGAAAGAGGAAACAAGGGGAAGGTGAAGGAGCTGGAATAAGAGTGAAGCTACAGCAGACGTCTATGTGAACATTAACCACATGATTGGGTGCTCCATCATAATGAAGACGTATGTCTCGTCTTTGCTTCTGAGCCAACCCTCCTTAGTCTGTGTGGATAACCAGCATCAACAGGGTACTGCTAAAAGGATGTGTTTTAATCAGTTTCTGGACTCAGCCCAGTGAGTGTGTTGGAAGGCACTTGAAGCTACACCTAAGAGGCTTACTTTCAATCCCACTTTACTTCCCATGAAAAGAACTTATCCTGCTGTATTTCTTTATTTGTTCCTTCTTTTGATTTTTGCGTGGACATTCCAGTCCTGGCCTCCATATTTTTTTTTCCTTCAAAAAAGATCATACTGGTATTTCGATACCATATACATGAAAGTGCTAATTTAACAAGACTAAGTCTACAGCTAAGGTAGCGGCTCTCTGAGGATGTACTTGTACAGCAGTGCTTTGAGTTAAACGTCAACATCAGATTGCTAAACACAAACATGCCCACCACACATAAAGTTACAAAAAAATTAGGAAGCTACAGAAGAAAATAGAGTTACAGGTTTTGGGAAAAGAAATTGAAAAAGACAACTCAGAATAGGATGATGGGAGGAAGAATGAGTTAAAGAGAGTGACAAAGGGGAAGAGAATGAAAGAGGAGGAAATATTTGGACTACAATGTGGACCATCTTTACCCAAACCCAAATCCCAAGGGCTGTCAGTCTAGCTCTAGTCACTGTGACAAGTTGCTACAAGATGTATTCCTATCCCAAGAAAAAATCCCCTGGCCAATCACATCTTCCAATAAGTTTTAACTGACGGTCTCTGGAGCTGTATATCAATGTCATATCAAACTATTTTCTCTCCTTTAAATATAAAGAGAACTATTTTGGGTCACAGGAGAAACTGAGAAAAACTACAAATTATAATATCTTCTAATAACAGAGTTAAGATGGCATCAAATATTGAAATATATACAAATAGTCTGTTGTATTTCTACACTGCAAAGAACCTAAACTATATTTCCTGAACCTGCTGTAATCCCGAGTGGCAGAGTGAGCAAATAAGCCAATCAACTCCCATAAGAGTTATCCAACAGAAGTAGCTAATCCTGTTTTTCTCTCTCACTTTCACTACAGTACTTTGTACTGGCTTCCTCTGTTGTCTAACTGCAGCCCCTGTTGTTTGCTTTAATTTTATCAGTCAGATCTACAGTTTGCATGTGTAACACAAAGGTCACATGAAACCTTTAATTACTGTGATATTAAGATAGTGAGGCCTTTGTGTACAGAGCTGTGGTCTCAAAGTGCAGTTTCAAAAGGACTGAACTCAGCTGGACCTTATAAAGCAGCCACTTATCTTATACACATATTTTTGATTAGTTATTTCAATTTGTTACAAATTTATGTAGGTGATTGTCTTACTGTATTCAGCTAGACCACGCAGACACAGTGAACTGTACCAACCAAATGATTAATTCATTTATCACATTTTAAAGGAATTAGAATAGACAGCTATTCAAAAAAATGGCACTGGCAAACCTGAAGAGAGTTGTGTTTTCTACTAAATCTAAATGTTATTGGGAGTACTGGATACAGTGTTTGAGCCAGGAATGCCCAGGATGCAGGTCAAATGGGCCCAGTGGTGCTTTTCTAGACGGGTCACTAGTCATCCAAGGGGGACAATAAACAATACTATGAAAACTACACACCAGGTGAGTTCTACAAAATAATATAAAACATAATGAGAATTAGACACATTTTAGACACATAACTTTGTTTCTTTTTCAATTAATCTAAAAAGTCAAAATCAAAATAGGGTGATCAAGTATACCGCTTTGTTTCATCAGGGTTTAACTGTGCCACTGACAATTATCTGAATCAGTATTTTACTTGAAGTCAACGTCTATGAATGTGATAATTCATCTTTATCTAGAAATTCAGATCAATTTACAGTAGCTCACATTTAGTGATAAAGATGACATTTCTGTGTTAAAATTACTTTTTCATTATTCTAATATTTACATTCAAAAGTGGTATTACAATATATTTAGTGGTGAATGATACATAGTTGTGTTCTTTGGCTAATAATGACAAACTCTTGTAAGTCCTATCTGACAATTAAAGCTGAAGATATCAGATTTCATCTAAATTGATCAGTTGAAGCTCTCAGTCTTTCCTTTGGATGCTGAGCTTATGTTACTTTAAATGTTAGAATTTCACAGACTTACAGGATGAGATGCTACTCAGTTTTGACGCGTGCGATTAAGATATTGATGTGATCTTCTTAAAAGGACAACTGAGGGATTTGAATTAGAGCCCGACTGATATGGGATTTTTGAGACTGATGCCGATAACTGATTTTAGAGAGGAAACATTCACTGATTACCGTTGGCAGCCAATATATTGAATTTTTGAGCTGGAATGAAAATAGACCTTTTCTACGTGGATTGTGCACTGATATGCCTATGCAAAGGTACTCAGAAGGTTGCTTTCTTAAACAAATAACTTTATTAAGGAATATTTAAGTTAAATATTTAAGTTAAACAGACTAGTGCGCCTGAAATTTAGCAGGTCTGATAAAAATAATACGCTATCTGCGATCAATTCACGAGTGGACAATCTCCCCTCACTCTACCCTCCTGTGCAGTCTACTGACAATCGCACATGCTCTGCAGAGAAACACACAGAGAGACAGAGTCTCCTGTTTAATGTAGGTCTACTTATGCCGCTGTTTTGTTAAAGCTTGTAAGTGCTCCTGTTGGTGCCAATGTCATTCGGTACCACACTGGTTTCAATCGTTCTCCACACGTGGCACATAGGTGCACGCTAATGTGAAAACAGAATCACTGGTGAAAAATTTCAAAACGCGAGTTGTGTTTTTAGGGCGACTTTATAAAACATACTGCTGACAAAGAAAGTCAGAGCAGAGCAGAAACAGAAAGTGGTGGGGCGGGGCAAGCCGGTGTGTGTGCAGGAGTCCAGAGGTGTAGGTGAGTGCGTGTGTGTGTAGAGAAAAAGAGAACAGAAGGGAAAAGCAAAGTGAGTAGAAGTAAAATAGTGAAATAACTTACTAGAAATAGGGTTATGTATTGATGTATTTTTTCAAATATTAGCCTATATAACGTTAGTTTTTGTGAGTAGCATAAAGGGAAATACAACTCAAATCTTGTTATACAACCCTCTGTAGAATGATAAATAAATCTACCTTTTACCTTGTTTATATTATCCCCCCCAAAAAAGGTAATGCTTAAAATGTATTATTGGGTGCACCTAAATTATGTAGTGGTGCACCTAAATGAAGAAGTTAAGCGCACCAGTGCCAATAATGTAAAAAGTTAGTCTGGAGCCCTGTAAATAATAAATAAAAATAAAATAAATTTAAAAATAAAAATTGCATGTTCAGTATCAGTCAATTGTTGACCATTTGAATAGAATAAGAAAAAATGAAGAATAAATTAAATAAAAATAAATAGCTATTAAAACATCTGTTCAGTATCAGTGAATTGCTGAAGTAGCAGAAAATGCCATGGAAATACTCAAGTAAAATACAAGTACCTCTAAATTGTACTAAAGAACAGTACTAAATATAGTTAGTTACATTACTCCACTGCTAAAACACATATTCTCTACGCTATTTAACTATGAGATTCATGCTACAGCTTTGTTCCGATTCGGAACCATTATTTCAATGGATTGAACTTCAATCAGAAACGCTTTTTTCTTGCTAATCAAAACATGTCCTCCGTAGCAGTATTTCACTGTTAATGTAACAGTCACAGACATTAAATCGTGGTTCACTACTCCCGAGTCAAGAGATAAACAACGCCTCTGCTATAAACATTCCGGGGAAATGTTCAATGTATCCAGTGAAAAAAACTGGCTCCTGACATTCATTTACTTTCCAGCATTGCATCTCACCAACTAGGTAACAAAGTAGCGTGACGTCAACACTCAACAGACTCAAACCACCACCGCACCGTCGTCTGCTGAGCTGCAGAATGATGGAGATGCTCTGATGCTTACCTTTCACAAACTATAGCTGACTAGCTACCTCGCTAACACAGCAAACAGATATGAGAAGCATGAGTGACGTGACGGTTGTCAGGGACAAGGTTATATTAGAGTTATATTGAAAGGGGAAAATTATGGTGTCACTGTTTATTAACCTTCCAGCAATGTATTCCACAAACTAGTTAGCAACTTACTGTGAAAGAAGTTTATTAAGTAAGCTGCCTTATATTCCAAAATGCAAATGTTACTTTTTGTTAGTATTTGTAATGTGTCTGTTCAGAATTTGGTGGTTTACGTTGGTAGTTGTAATTTTTATGCTGGTTTATAGTTTTAACCATTAGTGAGGTGGCTGTTACATTTCCTCACACCAGCTGTATTTTACTGGTATGACCATGGATGTAAAAAAAAGAACTGGATACAGCGTTGGAGGCGTTCATTCCTATGAAAGCTGCTTAGTAGCACATGAAGCCAGGAAAGTTAAACGAGGCAGCTAACTTTAGCTCTCCACTTACTTAAATGGGGATAAAATAATTTAATCATGTGGCTCTTTTAGACTTTCCAAATGTTATCGGACCGAATGAATCAAATTCAGATAGTGAATGAGCTATCGGGCAAGTGGCTGAGATTTGTACCTTGCCTGAGATGTTTTACTTGCCTGATAGCCAAACCTTTCCAAAATGGAAGCTTAATGTCTAGCCCTGTAGATGCTACTGTGTTGGCAGTAAGAACAATCATATTATCAAATATGAAAACTCAACGCAGCAAGAACAGAGATTTCTTGAATGGCTAAAGAAAACCCAGAGTTGTAAATCCTGTCTATGAATCAACCAACTATTAATCAACATTAAGAGCTTTATTATACCGGCACAATCAAAACAACAAGCACAAAGTGTTGGATCCTGTGCACAGTGTTGGGTTAAGTGGAATATAGTTTGAAGGGTATGGTGATTAATCATTATCCTCTCAGCCAGGCACCAGACAGCTGTACCAATCACAGTGGTGCATGAAAAAAATGACTTCCTAAATGAAGAGGTGAGACCAAACAAGAGCAAAACCACGTAGTAGGGAAGTAATATTGTTGTGTTTGGTTAAAGGAATGGTTCAACATGTTGGGAAATACAGTTATTCCCTTTCTTGCAGTGAGTAGTTCGATGAGAAGATTGATACCACTCTCATAACAGTGTGGTAAATATAAGGCTACATCCAGCAGAACTGAACGTATAGATATCAGAGTCGTATGAATCTTGTCATCTAACTCTCTGCAGGAAAGCAAATAAGTGTATTTTCCAAAATGTCAAACTATTGCTTTA
This sequence comes from Siniperca chuatsi, assembly GCF_020085105.1. NCBI lineage: Eukaryota > Metazoa > Chordata > Actinopteri > Centrarchiformes > Sinipercidae > Siniperca > Siniperca chuatsi. The sequence continues at coordinate 24,718,384 of NC_058045.1, read as the reverse complement.
AGAGTGACAAGATATGAATAGATGACAAAGGCTTATGGTGTAACTTTTAAAGTTGAAATTACATTATTTTAAGTCATGTAATGATTTCCATGTTTAATGGTGAACATTTTTATTTTGCAACACAAATCTATATAATAATATTAAGGAGAGATGTGTAAATCATTTATATGACTGCATAAATCCAACACTATTACATTGATAATTTTCCAATATTGCATCAACTGAATTCAATTAAAGATGCATTTAAATACTTAAAACTGAAATGCCACTGTTACCCAACAAATTGGATGGAAATAGAAACACAAAGTCACAATTTTCCAAAAGAGAGGAATAGAATCAGTTACTTTAAAGAATGTTGGCAGTTTTGGCATCCAGTTTTACTTTCCAAAGTTTCATAGTGAAATAAGCTGCAGAGAAAATAAGCTTTACCTGAGCTTGTGTTAGTGAAGCCGAGGTCTGACTCCTGAACACTCGTCCAGGTGCAGGACTATGTTGTTTGGGCTTGGCCTGTGTTTGAGAACCCTTCTCTTCAACCCTCTGTCTACCCATTGGGTCCAACAGGTACCGCTGGGCCAGATGCACCACCCGGGTCAGTACACTTTTGGCCCTGGTAACTGAGTCTGCAGGTAAAAAAAAAAAAAAAAAAAATCAATATCGTGAATCCTCCTTGGACTAAATTCTGGTTCTCAACCAGAAATCATCAAAGGCTTTCTTCTGTTATTACAAGGCTCTGTAAAAGCAGAAAATGTAATTTAAGGTGGTATGAAAATGTAAAAACACCATCTTATTATAATCACACGCCCTTTATGCAGACATCCAGGGCCTGAGCACCACTCACTTACAAAATCCTGGGGACAACCCTGTGATGACACTGTAAGCAGTGCATCGTGGAGTTACAAAATAAGCTATCATTCCATTACAGGCAAACCCCTACTGAATTGCCCTTGTGCATGTATGTGTGTTTTGGTGTGTGAATGTGTCTTTGTTATACACAAATGAATGTTATCAGTGGCTCACCATATTTACTCAGGGGGCAGAATCTGCCTGCTTAGGCAAGCTGTGAACACAAATACCCACTTACACAATGTACTGTCCGTGTTTGTGTGCAAGCACACTCATGCATACAATCACAGACACAGATACTGAAGCTGTATCTCATGTTATATAATACAAGGAGAGCATGAGATTAAAACAGTATGTGATCATTTTTTACTGTGCATTGTGTATCGAAAAGAAGCCTGAATTGCTTTACCATCTTAATAACATGACAACAATCTAACTTCATCACAAATTTAGCATTATAACAATTTCTGCTATTTCCTGGAGTCAAATGTATTATAGTATACTATTCAAAAATATTATGCATTTAACTCTTTTTCATTTGCTTAGCAAGAGTGCTTTTACCTAAATGTAGTCCTGGAGCTATGTTTCTCTGGGGTCAAGTAGAGACTGTATACCATTTTTTTATACCAAGTAACACAAGCTCATTAAAATACATCTGCCTTGTGCTTTCTGTGTTTCAAAATTATCATAATTTAATGTTTATTTGTATAGGGACAAGTACATAGAATGAACAAATGCCGCTAATTTACAATGCATGTCCATAGATGGGCCTTTAAAATACACAAAACTCAGCTACAAAATATGCTAAACAAATTCTATTTTCTGTATTATGAACAAAGTATAAAACACATGAATCACCATTGCAATTATGGCTAAATCTAAATGTTCTGTACAAATAAAAAAAATGACTTACCTGGCGTCAATGTGGTTAAAAGCACAGCACTAGGATTTGGACTTGGATATACTTTCTTTATGTGGCAGAGATTTTATTTTATTTTTTATTTTATTTATCAATGTTTATATAGTTTCACTGTACCAGCCGTGTGTACTTAGACTTGCATGGCTTAATCTTTGAGACAAGCATATGCTACTGGCAGGATTAACCAGGTAGCCCTGTGCAGAAAGTATACAGTTTGGTGAGGGGTGATTTACTGTAGTGGCAAAACTGGAAGTGTGCGCTTGAGCTGCTCTAGCCTCTGGTTAACATATTGTTTAAGGCCTTAAGTCTTTAAGTTATCCAATGACAAGCAATTTAGGGAAAATATTACTAAGTCTAAGATTGTCTTATAACAGAATTGTGATTTAATGCACTATTATGCAGGCTTGTACTTGTAAACCTTTTGCATGCAACTCTGCCCTATGTTGTACCTGCTGAATTGATAGTGATTTAGTACCACTGACATCTTTCTTCCTGTATTAGCTGGGACCATTCACCAGTCAGTCTAAGATAGATGGGTGTAGGAGGTTTAGACCTGTTGCACAGACTAATGTTGTACTACCACACACAAAAAATAGAATGAGACAGACGTTAAAAATGTATAGATACACATGTAGAGGCATAGGCTACACACTCACCTTTCTCAGTAGTCCTGTCTCCTGAAGGTGTTGATACATTTACTTTTTCTTTCCCTCCACTGACTTGGGTTGGCAGTATGGCCTTTTGCTTTTCACACTGTTCTGAAAAAGAGAGCGCCACAAATTTAATATATAACATTAGCTGCCACAGTAGCAGTAGAGGTCAAGTTACATTGTGGGTAATGTAGGCAACAGGTAGGAAGAAGAATGCATTGATTAAAAAAAGAGGATATCTCTGGTTCTGCTGCATCGATTTTTATCCTTGATCCTGTCCATTGTGAGTCAGAAAATGTTATAGAAGTACAGCACAAAATTGGTGGAGAACTCTTTGGTCCTTTTAAGACCATTTAAAGAAATACTATAAAAATTAATGAAAGGAGTCGCTCATAGTGATGAATCCACTGAGAAATACCACCCTTTAGCTCTATGGAGCCTTATATACTTTCGATCTTTGTTTTGGTTTTCTGACCAGCAATTCCACTCTCATCAACCTTGTTTCCAACCGCAGCAGGAAGCAAAAAAGCTCTAAATCCACTGTATGCTACCTGCCCAGAACCAAATGGCAGACACACAAACTTAGTGAGTAGATGATGAACAGAATGGAGCATTTAGCAACTAAAGAGACAGATTTGTCACCAACCAAAGAGATATTTTTCTCTGGGGTTGATGACTAAAAAACAAAAGGATTATGCTAAGCGGAGAAAGAATATTAGACTTACTAAGTCAAGTGGCCAGAAAAAGCCACTCCAATTGAAGCTAATGTTGCTCCATGTCTGCTGGGGGTATAACTAAACACAAGCTTAAAAGGATAAGGCTTCTGCCAAACAGGAAGAGCCAATGATAAATTGCAGTGTCTCCTGGCCTAATGCGAGGTCTTTGCAGAGTCCTCAGTAGGGTTATCTTTGATGTTAAAACAACTCCATTTCCCAGACACACCCTCCCCCCCTCCTCCTATAGCCCATGGCTCTCTCCCACTGCCTCATGTCTCTCTCTCTACTTCCTTCCCTCCCTCCGATCTATCTCAATCACTGTCAGACATCGGTTAAGGAGAGGTTCCTTTCCACAGCCAAATGCCAATTTCAAAACACTGACGTGTCACAGCATGTCTCCCGTTAGCCACCCAAAGACTGACTGGATAAGAACGTATGGCATTTTGAAATAAATTAACAGGGGAAATGAGTCAAGTATTGTAGGACTGACAATATGTTCACCCCTGTTGACTCAGCAAATGTCTAAATTTAAACCTCTTTTAGCAACTCCACTCTTTTCTTGGATGATAGGCTAATAAGCCAGACAATTAGCATCATATATTACTTTCGTATTATAGGCATAAATATGTTTTCATAGAGTCAAAATAGTCTAACATGTGCACATACAAACACACTACATGCATCAACACTGGTGAGCTCATCGGGACAGTTTCTGTATGACTCAGAGTTGTAATGAGAAGGTCTTAATGACTGTGTGTGTGATTTATTGCTGGAACTCAACCCTGTGCAGGTTCTGCTACTCCTTCCGAAGATGCCACCCAGCAGTCAGTTTCATTCTCACAGTCTAAATGCTCTTAAAAAAAAAAAAAAAAGTGTTTGGGGAAACACTGCACAGTACAACTCCAGTAACAGATAAATCCTGACAATTTTCTGTTACATATAACAATATTCCACCCATCTAAGAATTTTGTATAGCCCCTCATCCAGTGCAGGGACACAGGGGGCTGCAACACATTGAGCGAGAGGCAGATACACCCTTGAGCCAGAGGATTTGGACCCATAGTCTGGCTGTGAGGTCACGGTGCTTATCACTGAACCACCATGCCACCCTTCAATTAAATCTACAGTATACAATATTAAAAGGGGGTTTGTCCTTGCCACTCTCACCAAGTGATTGCTCATGGTGGGAATTGCTGGGTCTCTGTAAATAATATTATAAAGAGTACGGTCTAGACCTGCTTTAAATGAAAAATGCCCTGAGATAACTGTTATCTGTTGATTTGGTGCTATACAAAAATGAATTGAGTATGAGGGGTCTGGGTTCATGGCAGTCTAGTCCAGTTTATCAAAAGTTTGGCAGGAGGAGGGGTGAGATGTGTGTCTCAGCTACAGCATCAAACTGCAGTATACTGCTGGATTACAAAGCCTTTAAAGGGAACATAAAAACCCACAGCGAAGTGCTCCAGGTGAAGTCACTTTGCAGACAAAAGCTAACAGAGATTTAAGTCCCAGTGGCATTGCAACTAGTGATGGCCCAAAAATTCTGTTTTTAGAGGATATTTCTTGGTGTCACGTTAGAAGGCCTGAATGCTGATTAACAATTGTTATTTTCGCCATCAATTCCAATGTATTTGTCTCAGTAACCTACCCTATTATGGCATGTCTACACAAGAGGAGCTTCAGCCACGTTTTTCAGTTGTCCTGTCTTACGTGCGTCTGACGGAACAGATACATTGTTTTAATCAATCCGACTGTCTACACAGGCCGCCCAACGGCTTGCGTTTCACTATATGCACGTACACGCAAACCCAAGGTGTTTTATACTTCAAGAGTATTTTCTCCCATTTTTTGCAGGTAACTACAGTGATTGTGTGTTGGGCTCTGAATGCTGCCAAAAAGCAGGTACTGTGCCTGAACGCATCCTGTGTAGACACAGATGGAGGACTGAAGCTGCTGCTGCTGCTCTGCTAACGCTACACATCCTGTGTAGACACGGTGTTAGGGTCAGGTTTTGCTCGAACAGAACTACTTTGTATGACGTGCTGTCCGACCAATTGTGTGAAGAATGAAGGAGAGAGCTAGAGAGAGAAGTTCACACCCTGGCACCTTTCTCACCTCTGCACTGCTGTCCAATCACGACATGAAGTGGGTGTGAATGTCGGATTGTCGGAGACAATTGAACCATGAGTAAGAAAAACGAGGATTTTTTAAACTTTGTGTAGCCAAGGGATTTGAAGAACAACTGTAAGTTTAGGCTTAGTGGGAATGTGGCTTTTAGACTGCCAGGGATCTACAGATAAAGGAGAGTAGGACAAAACTTGCAGAGATACAAAGATAGAAAGCTACTATAGGTTGTGCATAGTTTCTACTGAAAAGATACAGTAGTTCTTGTTCCGTTATGTACAGCTATTTTCTAATTTTGTAGTTTGAGTATGGCTGGATTTGGGAACATAAAATGTGTGTGATGCAACCTGATTTCAAAATCTGTCAGTGTTTTACCATTCCTCTGGGCCTAAGTATATTACTTACTTTTGAGTTAAATACTTAGGCCTAGAGTTGATGCGAGTTGAAACTGCCATTTTTTGCCAGACTGAAAACTAACTCTACGGCTTTCACTCTCATTTTTCCTGCTCTATTTCACAGTTTACTTGCTTATGAAATGGTCTCCTTTACTTTGAAATAGCTTTAACAATACAAGTTCTTTAACTCATATTTCAACAGAAAATGGCTTGGGATCAAAGTAACTGCTCCAAATGAATTAATCTTGGCTCCTGTTCAGCTTTAATTGCTACGATTGTAACATAACCAGCCTGGCCTTCAGCTGCTGTTTCAAAACAAACAGTAGCTTGTTGTAGCACAGGTTGTTCTGTCACACTGAAGTGGACCACTGATCTGAAAAGTACCATGAAGTGCCACTGAAGAGGAAAAACAAAACATATCTATATATTTTTAAATTATAGGCTTTTAAATTGATATTATAGAACAAACAGCTAAAAATAACCATATGAGAGCTTTAGTCCTTTAGTTTGGAATTATTAACAGAGCAACATATCACAGGCTTACCTCTGACAGCTGTCAGACAATCAAATAAGTCTACCAAAGAAGAGCCTCAGCTACTCACTTTATACAGCTGATGCCAAAATAAAGGTTTAGACTAATGCAATAATGATAGATGCCAAAACACACATACACACCCCATTCTCACAAAGTAATGACAGGGCTGAAGACATGTACAGTACAATATCATATGGAGTATCATAATGTTTAGCCAAGCTAGTGGCTCGGCTCTAGGAATGGCAATGCTGGTCAGTAGACATTTCCTCTTATGAGGCAACACCATGTTCACCCCCGCACACCCCACCCCCAACATATAAATACGGCAATCAACCGTTAGAGTGGACCGTATGGAGTATGGAAAGACTGAGCGGCAGATTCACAAAGAATGAATTGTGGCCACTGATAGCACCATGAATTGCGCATCATTTGTAACCGCTATCTACTCATGTGGAAAGAGATGTTTGATTTGAAAGAGAACTTATTCTAATAATAATTATAACTATTCTAATTATCTAATATATCCACCACCTCTTTCATTCGTTTCTATCTACGGGATGTGTCATATTTTTCTATGACTCGCGCTGTATGGAGTGTTATTTGGGGTGCTTTAACTGTGCGTCATGCCTCTGGGCACATGGAGAGACGTTTTCTTTCCTTCTCTGCTGGACTGTTACAGTACATAACCACCGCCGTTTCCGCTTCTCACAGCTGTTTTATGTTGTTTTACAGTTTCATTCCCTCATGGTGAATATCAGGTATTGTAGTGCTCTATGCCACCTGTGCGCATATGATGTACTGTGATGCGCTATTGCTTCGCCTGGCTACAATCCGTGCTGCCATGATTACGTGCGACACCCCTTATAAAGGCGCTTCAGTTACCACCAATTTCACTCTAACTGTGTGTGGCTATTAGCGCTGGTGTTTGTGAATTTGACCTTGTTTTTCAATGAGGCTCATCTGCATAGAAAGGGGCCAATTTTGCACCAAATGTATGCATATTACCTAATTTATATACCTGCAAATAGCACCGGAGCACCGAGACACTATTTGCTTGGCAGCAGGGTTAGGGGTGCAGTTCACCCGTTGTGGTTGCTTTGAGAATTACATAGTTTCTTTATGTCATATTTATGCAGATGAAGTGGCCGCAAAAGCCGCACAATCCTTTTGTGATTTCACCCCTGAGTGTGTTTGTCAGGGATACAAAGCATTTTTTGAATCTGTGAAAGGGGCGTTAATCTAAAATGGGGTGTTTAGTTTCTCTTTGAGTAACCAAACTTCTACTGTATTTCAAATTGAAGTGAAACACATTGGTGCAGGAAGACTATTTTCCTCAAATCCTCTGCCAAGTTTACCTTCAAGGTACCTCCAGATTTACAGGAGGCTAGTGGATATGCTATCATGGAACATTACAATAAAATTATATCTGAACTGACTATAGCTCATCAACACAATGTGATCAACTGCAAACAGGTCACCACAAGCACATGATATAACATGGGCTCTCTAAACATTTCACCCACTGATATAGCACTTGAACACACTGCACGTTTAGTACAGAATAGCTATGTGTAGAGACGGTCAGGGTTGAGTTTGTGTCAGACAGTCTAAATTGTAATTATAGATATAACTGTTGGCCTCAAGGTCTGTTATAAGACACACACAGCATACATACCCAGTATATTCACAAACAGACACACAAATATATGAAAACAAATTACATAACACAAACAGTGATGTGGTAACTTAACGCTATTAAATTAAAACATATGGTCAAAATCACAACTCACACACACGTAAACAGTTAAGAATGTCAGCGTTGGTGAGCTCAGCTCCGGGGTTGCACTATGACTCAGGGATATAATGAAAAGGTATGAATGACAGTGTGTGTTTTACTGCCCACTCTCTCTCTCTCCCCGTGTGTCTCTCTCTCAAAGTCAGTTTCAGATGACAGAGTACTCTGCTGATTCCTCAGTGTCCAGGAATTAATGCTGATGACACGCAGCCTTTTGAAGGTTGTGTTTTCCTGTGTTTGAAGCGCCTGCCGTCCTCTGGGAGTTGGCGAGGCAGCACACCTGTAGCTGGGATTAAATAAGCTCTAATGTAAGGCTGGGCTCAGCAGATGCTGTGGCCTGGGAGCACACCGACACTGCTCAATGGCAGCTTTGAAGTGCTGATCATTTACGAAGGGGGAAAAAGGAGACCAAAAAACTAAGTAATGGACACAGAAGATGTCTTGAGGGAAGGAATACAGAAGGGGAAGAGAAAGATGGAGACAGATTTAAAGATTTCACTCCTACATCACCTAAACACCTAGCCAACAGGAAAAAAGATAATAAGACACAGGTTGTATTTGTTTCTAACTCAAATGTGACACCTGAAAATGATGCCCTCTCTGCTCTCCCAAAGAAACTATTGGACAGTTTATACAGAACGGACATTTAATCTGAGCTGAATACAAGAGACAAGCCAGAAGAAGATATAAGGTTTTATTGGAATAAGAAGAAAGGATGCTTGCCAGCTGTTCTCAAGATTGGAATACCTAGCTTAACATAATGACCTAAGGGCAAACCACAGTTTGGACTGACGTCTGTATTAAGCATTTTTTGATGTGTTCTTCACTGTAATGAACACCAGAGAAGAGTCTATCAAACTGAGCTTAGGTTACATGGACAGGAATCAGATTTGTTTTGTAAGGATTGCCACCAGCATGACCTCGAAAAGGATGACACCATAACCAACTACACTAGTTGGAGAGAATGCGATGGCAGTAACGATACAGCCAGTTATGTGAAGGCATTATTTAGATTGCCATTTTTAATTATTTAATATATTGCTCAAATGCCAAATTTACTTGGATTTTGTGGTGATTATGGGCCACACCAGTAGTTAAAAAATGCTTTTATTATGGAAAAACGTGCACTTTGTGTTGCATACGTTTTTAACGATTAACCAATTATTGATTATTAACACGTCCGACAATTAACGAAACTCCAGGAAGGCAACTGTTTAAACCTTCATCTAGTAACTACTATCCTTTATCTATTCCTTTATGATACCCAGCGCTCTTAAGGCTTTGTGGAGTGAGTTCCCCACAAATCCTCTGCAGCCTACCTCAATAGGCATGCATCTATCCTTCCAGCCCTGCGTGTGACAGTTGATGACCAGCTGTGGCCACGGCACTGTCAGCTCCATGATGATGATGTTCTTGGTGCTCTTTGAGACCAGGAGAATATCTGGCCTCAGAGTGGTACTGACAATGTGACAAGGGAATCTCAGCTGTTTCTCCAGGTCCACCGAGAGCTGCCAGTCCTGAGCGGTTGCCAGGATCGCTGCTGCACTCCTATGTCCTGCCTGTGGTTGCTCTCCTGCCTTTACAAAAAGCAACTGCTCGGGTGGTGGTGCGTGCTCGGCTGCTGATTCCCTGGCTTCTGCAATAGGTTTCAGCACCTGATTGTGGCGCCAAGTGTATCGGCCCTAGCACAGTGCTTTTGGACAGGAGCTCAATATGTGCTCCAACAACCCTCTTGCTGAGCACAGTGGGCAGTTTGGAGACTCCACTTTGCCCTCTTCAGCTCCAACAATAATCTCTTGGCTGGTCCTTATCACAGAACAATGGACGACAATGAGAGCTAGTCACGTTATTTGTTATTTTAGCCTACTGGACATGACTCTGATCAACCTCCAATCATCCCATGTCCTTCCTCTGCACAGTTAGGTAACACAAAGCACTGTTTAACCTTTACTACTGGATCCAGTCTGCAAAAAGATAACGAGCAGAGAGGAGAAACACAGGGAAAAAGAAAGGATTATAGATTAAAGCTGCAAGCAGGGTTAAACGGGCCCTCACCTCCATGCGCCTCGGAAGGAGCAACAGTAACAGTCTTGTGACCGGAGGCCGGCTGACACCGCTCTGATTCTTCAAGACCATCGGGCACTGCGCAAACAAGTTAAATATCACTTCCTGTGTCCACTATGTGACGCTAGAGAACATGCAGTAATCATACACGGTGTTGCCGTGTGTGTAGATCACACACTAAAACTCCAAATTAGCCTTTAAATGTCCTCAGCCCGGGACTCTTATCAAGCATGTGAAATTTGGAAAATATCTGATGATATATGTAGCTGAGGTAGCACTGTTACTAAATTTGGAACCCGCAATTTTCAGCCTCCTAAAGGCCAATTTTTTAAATGTGTAAAAAATTTAAATTGACGCAGGAAAACCAAAATGGCTGACTTCCTGTTGGGAAAACTCTCTCAAAAGTAAGTGAAATATGTTTTTTTTATGATGAGAGCAATGATCCACCCAAATCTCATGAAGATCAAAGCAACTTTTCCCCCAACTGTGGCGTGCATTTGGGGGCATTCTAGAGCCCCTTGGCCACGCCCGAGCCCAATCACTGCAGAACTTTGCGATTTTCACCAGTTGTGACATGTGTGCGAAGTTTTCGAGCATCCTAAGCACCTCAAAAATGCATTTGAAGAGCAGAAAAATAATAATAATTTCTACAAAAACAATAGGTTCCTTGCACTTTCAGCACTCGTGCTCGGGCCCTAAAATGACAGAAAGGTAGAAGGTGAGAGAGAAAGAAATGAGAGAGACAGGAAGGATCCTTCCTTCGTCTCTCATTTCAATGGTAAGTAAAAAAAAAAAAAAAAAAAAAAAAAAAAAAAAAAAAAAAGGAAAAATGGTACCCAGATGTCTTGTGTAATTAGAGATAAGCTGATAACGTGACAAAAGGGAAAACAGAGATTAGTAGAGCTGCTCTCTGTGAGATAATGACATTGCTCACACACTTAAGCACACAGGCACTCTCACTCAAATAGAAGTATGTTACTGCACAAATATCCACACATGTGGGCGCCCCCAAACACCAATGTATTAGATCAATGAATGCTGTCACACTACTGGCTTTTTAATGTTTTGGATTGAGATCAGTCAGCACTTTAACATCAGAGTCACTGTTTCATTTGAAATCCAGTGTGGAGTAGAGCCAAAACAATGAAAAACATATCACCATCCAAATACTTATGGGATTGCACTGTACGTGATTCTATTCTTGTATTTTTGTCCACCTTTTTAATTCTATTTTTTGAAATCCAAATTTTTCTATGGTAAGTAAGTGGAACTAGATGCTGAATCACTGAACAAAGGTATTTGTTTCTTCTTCAGTTGGGCTTAACAAGGTTTATCCAGGTACTAGACTGGAGGTGTGGACATGTAGATATTTTATCAGTTTAGCTCATCGCTAACATCAAAGTTGTTTATAGTTCAAAGCCCTCAGCAGTCGTCCTAAGATTCCTCCAAACTCAGAGGTTAAATTAAGGGTATAACAATGGAGAATGAACCGGCCTATAGTATTTTCTCTGACTGGCCTGAAAGAACAACTTACTATTTTTCTCTGAGAATTAAAGTTTGGAATTTTGCTTTATTAGATACATCAGGTCAGACGTGTATTTATTAGGCTTTATTAGCCTAAACAGTGGTTTGGTTAGTCAGATTACAATGAAATACAACTGATTTATTTAGTCTGTGCCGATAAAGATGGACAGAAAGGGTAAACATGAGAAAAAAACAGTAGGGAGGATGAAGACAAAAAAGAGGGGTAAGATAAAATATGAAGACAAAGATTATGAGTGTGAGCAAGGGGATTTCCAGAGAGGCTGTAGTTCACTTACAAAGAAAAACACCCTGCCTTAAAAAGAAGTCACAAAAGAAAACTCTTCTGCCTCACTCTTATGCTACATTTTCAACACTTCTCTCTAACATGATCTTTCTCTAAGCCTAGTAAACAGTTTCATTGGCACAATGACAGTATCCATACTGACTGAGGAAACAATTTGGTTTAAAAACTGTTCACACATGAAATGAATTATAGCTTGGATTAAATAGTCTGTTAGAGCTTTTTACTCAAACATGTCATACAAACATATCATGTCTTCATGTTTGTCATGTTTTTCAGTGTGTGTTTGTGTGTCCATAGCTGTCTATGTGTACAGTCAAAGTAAAAAAATTAGCATTAGAACAGAACAGATGGAGGAAAGTAGATAAAGAGGCTAAAGAAACATAATATACAACGCAGCCAGGGATGTAGCCAAGAAGTTTACATGCAAAATACACACAAAAAAGCAAGGTCAACACAGAAAAATGACATTAGCTATAGAGTGAACAATGTTAACAAGGAACAGACAAAATTTAAAACATGCTTAGACATGGTATTGAAGACCATCCTATTTTTATCCAATCCAATTAGGCCAGGTAATGATATTACTGTACAATCAAACTTGGTATTTAACAAAGTATTATTATTAAAATGATAAGGCTGGTGGGGTTCAATATTTTTCTTATTGTCAACTAATCCCATGAAAAGACTGAAACCAACAGTGCCAACACTTTCTGGCTTCACTAACTTAACAGTCCAAAGCCCATTGGTTCCTACTGAAGACATATCTTTCACTGGGCACTGTAGTTTTTTAGCAAACTTAACTTAAAGTGGAATAAACAGTAGAATTGTTAGGGACAATTTTCAGTCGAGGATTAATATGCATTTGGTGTTCTAGTGAGTATTTACAGCAGCAGGACGGTGTATGCGGGACTGACTTAAAACTAATTAAAGAGTGTGTGTGTTCACTGTAATGAAGGAACATGTTGCCCGGTGAACAAAATGGCTCACTGATGTAGTTTTAGTGTACCATTTTACAATTGTGACATGATTATGTGTATTGATTATGTGTTAAATGGATTAGGCAACAAATGTATGCAAAATATGGAGCTATACAGTAAGTATATCCATTCCTCTCTATTAATTCCTTACTATTATTATTAATTAATGGAAACATGAGACACTTGTGTGCTCTAGCGTGGTGAAATAACGAAAAAAATAAAATTATAATTCCATGTAAACATATGCACTGAAAAAATATAACTTGTAAGTTAATGTAAATGACATAAGAGTAGGCAGGGTTCGTGTCATCAATTAAACCCAAGCTAATACAATGGATTGAAGTGGTGTCTAGTGAGGTACATACCAGATTCTCCTGCAAGTAACTCTTACAGCTCTTCCCTTAATTTTTGTTGTGTAAGTCTCTAATGCAATTATGCAGACGATAATATAATTCAAATGTAAAACCTCTATGTTTAGATCATAAAGGAACTGTGTAATAAAATGTGCCCTTAAAATACTTTTAACCTCATGCGTACTTGATATTTTTCCACTGCTCACTATAAACGGGGAAGTCCATAAGTCATAAGTCAAAGCAGGGTCTCAACCTGTTCAGTTCCCGTCATGATTTTAGCTCTAAGTCACTCGAATGCAATAGGTGTTTACAATATCTAATCTAGCTTCATGAGCATCAGACCACAAAAGCACTCAATCATCACTCATTATTATGTAAAAGAATTCAAAAGTATTTTGCTCAAACCACTTGCAAATATCCAAGTCCTCAGGCAGTCCTTCAGAGCAAACCACATAAACAGAATTACGGTCAAACACTAACACCCACACTAATATTTGTCACTACAGTCTGGGTTTGTTATAATACTTTAATACCCAAGGGGATCAACATCTCCTCTCACAGACTGTATGTCCTCATTAATCAGACAGCAGCTGAATTATTCCTGCTGTTTGTTTTTGTGTGTTTGCCACTTTGCATGTGTGCGTACAAGACAGGAAAAGCTCCCTGAGGAGTCTGTGTCATGTGTCAAAGACAATCAGAGAAAAACACTGAGCCCTTAATAGGAATACAAATGCACAGACTCAGTCGCTCACACACACAAACACACACAAAGCTCAAAGAAATGAAAAGTCCCTTTAGTGTGTTGGTAAATCAATGGCTTAAGAGTGTGAAGGCCACGATAGGCCATGGTTAGGAGAATAGAAGGAGCAGGGAGGGAGTGTGGGAAGACGAAGGGAGGAGAAAAAAATATAACAGCAAAGAAAAGACAAAGGCAAAGCAGTAGATGAGGAAGGGGGAAAGAGAAGAGCAGTAGGGGGGTATAAGTTAGGAATGCAAATTGATGTCAGCAACATATCAGGATTGGCATTACTTCCAACTGTTTGACCATGAACACAACTAAACCTATAATAAAATAAAATATTGAGAATAAAAACATACTGTCAGTTAAAATCAATTTTAGGATACTGGTGGAAAGAAACTAGTAGCAATGTCATCAGCCATACAATCAAACACAAAACTGCATTGAAAGTCTTATTTATGTTCTGTAAACAACTTAAGTTATAATGCCTGAAGATTTTCTCAAACCTCGTTTTTGATACTATTTATGGTCAGCATTTTTTCAACAATTGCCTTTCAATGTATTTACATTCAGTAATTACCTCTCTATACAATAGTTTTCACTGTTAGTGGTGGAGTCCACCATTTCCATGATGGATTCAAATTGACATCAAATGTACAGGGGATTCAAAGGAAGCAATGCAGCATGTAATGCAGCCATACTGTTTGTAATTTTATCTAATTGAAATCAGCCTCATTGTTTACTGTTAATTTGATTACTGCTAATGCAAACCAAACATTTCCTACTGCTGCTAGTTCACACTAAAAAGCATTCAACTGTCAAAGGAAATGCAATGTATTTGGCACTGAGGTAAGCACTGACAGCGATAATCAAACAAGCATCAGAAGGCAGCCATTTTGTAATTTTTTTTGACAGCAACAGATCAGTTTTAAATACTGCAGGAAGTAATGGAACAAGAAGGAGCAGCCACAGTGAGTTGTTAGATGAAGAGCTGCAGGCGAGAGACTGCACACCTTCAAATCCTCAGCAAGATAACCAACTCCTTTTACTGCGCGCTGCTGTTGTGTGGAAAATACTCACACTGTGGTGCAGCATGAAATCAGATCACGGTTGCTCATGGCATGATGGAACAAGGCCAATTATTAACTGACTTCATTAGTAAAATAACGTTAGTTTGTTTGGCTCCACTGTTAACAGATACACCAGTTGCTCTTCTGTTGTATTTCTGACAAACTACCTGCTCAAGGAGTGTTTGCTGCCATGAGAACTCTGGAACATGTAGTATTAATCCACACTTACGGACCAGGACTGAAATTATAAATGCAACTAAAGAAATCCTGACTGGTGAATTCTTAAATGAATGCATGGAAAGTTAGGAAAGGAGAGAGAAATGTAGGCAAAAAACAAAACAACAACACAAAATCAAGATAAAAGGGGTGGCAGGTGAAAAGAGAGGGATGGGGGAGAAAGAGAGAAAACACAATGGAAGGGAGTGGGTAGGCTCGCCCCTGATCCCCACTGACCTGTGAGTTTTGACCCCTACCACACCCTGTCAGTCAGAGCCTGACTCTTAATGCGCCTTAAGGTCTACTGCAAGGTCAAAGTTCATTCCCAGAGGGCAAAGGTCCAACAAGGACTCCAGAGGCTGGGATACGTGAAGTTGGGCACTGAGCAATAAATAACACATAACACAAGACAGGGTATGGTGGAGGTCAG
The DNA here is from genome assembly GCF_020085105.1 of Siniperca chuatsi. Taxonomy (NCBI): domain Eukaryota; kingdom Metazoa; phylum Chordata; class Actinopteri; order Centrarchiformes; family Sinipercidae; genus Siniperca; species Siniperca chuatsi. Next base: position 24,702,730 of record NC_058045.1, on the reverse strand, counting down.
CAAAGTCACAGATTCAATACTCTTAAGACAGTAAGAGAAGGAAAAAATTACTAGAGGAGGAAGAGAAGGACTGAGGGATTAATAGAGCATAGGAGAAGAGAGACAGAGTGGGAGCACAAGAAAGGAACTAAAATAGCCAGATCTCTACTTTCTAACCTATAATTACAGCTGCCAAAACTTGAACGATGAGCAATCTAAACAGAGTCTGGGACCTCTAATTTAAACTCCACAAGTTAAATATTTTATTGTGTCATTTATGTTGATGGCTAAACACGGTTAAATGAAGTCTTTGCCTCTGTGAATGCCTGTCAGACCAGCCCTCCAATTTCTCTGTGGGTCAGTGTGTGTGTGATTCTAGTGATTGTGTGGATTTGCCTACCAGAGCTTGACAGATTACAGTGGAACAGAATATGATCTTACTGCAATCTCCTCCTTTTGTTTTCAATTTTTTACTGTTTTTATTTCACTTTAAATCTCAAACTAAGTATTCTCAAAATGTGCCCATCTATTCCTCACTTTGCCTTTGTTATTCTGACTTACTGTCATTCCTCTATTCGATCACACTTTCTCAAACATTTAACAACATGCCTCTTTTCTTATCCATGCTTGCCTTTTTATTTCTTTAGTATTTTAGACCAAAAGTGCAGCAAAGAAAGCTCTTTTTGCCTTGTTTGGCAAGAAAAGGACGACCCAAATTTAAGTGTATGTAAATCATCATAACCTCTTTAACAAATTATGCCCCAGATTTTACCAGAAGTAAACATAATTAAGAAATTCTATTAATTATTAAGATTGCACCTCCCCTGGTTGAGTTTGAGAGCTGAGTTCTACTTCAGAATACAAACAAAGCTGCTTTATTCACATGCATGAACACAAAACAGTGTATGTTACCCTCTCTCTTACTGACACACGCACACACACACACAAACAATTATCCAGCACACACTCTAGGATAGCCACAGGGGCTCCAAAGGGTATAACAGGAGAATAGGGCATGAGGATGAGAGGGTAGTGCTGGGAAACTTACACGGCTAGAGCTGGAGTGTGTGAACATGCACACACACACACAAAGGAAAGCATGCGGGCAAGAAAGCCTTAAGGGTCCAACCCTGGAGGAAAGTATTCAGGGGCTTGGTAGGATCCGAGCCAACAACGCTTTCCTTTCTTTTCCTTTAAAAAGATTTGTTTTTCTCTTCTTACCCTCTCATCTTCTCTCCTACCTGCGGCTTCTAATCCCATCATCTAACACACACTTATACAAGAATCACAAATAATTCATTCTTATCCTAATTTTATCTAATTAAGGACCATATGCAAACAAGCACAGAATCCCTAACCAGCTGCTTTGTTCTAAATTAATGAGGGGAGATGAGGACATGCAAACCATTGTTGTCTTACTTTTACTGAAGTAACTCACCTGTAACAAATGCCCTGTTTTTTACTCCTTGACAACTCCTAATTTACACAGAAAAGCTATTGTAACTGCAACATATACATAAAGCCAACCATCAAATTACAAAAGCTTCATGAAAAAGCTGAATTACAAAACAAAATACAAAAAATGATCAGAATCAGCTTTATTGCCAAGTAGGTTTACACATACAAGGAATTTGCATTTATGTATTAGAAAACTGTCAAGCACAAATATGGTGAACATTACCTGACACCAAAAAGCTGATAGAAACACAACAACTCAGCCTTATAAACGTTTAGGATATTAAAATTTTAGTTATTGTACATTTGATTGAAAGTGTCTGTTGGAGACTAAACTACTGTCAACAATTACTACTACTCAGTTAGCATGAGCAGCCAGACAAGCCTCGAGGACATTGGCCCACATCCTGCAACCTGCTAGTCAACTTGAAGTTGAACAAAAGAACTTAGAACAATATCTAGGTCATTGTTGGTGGATAGTACACAAACAAGTTTAAGTTATAACCCCTGTGTACCATAGGAGTTAAAAGGAGAGGTTAGTGAAAAAGCTCATTTACCATCACAGACAACAAATAAACACCCTGACCCTTTGTTTCTGCTGGAAGCCTGACCAAGTAATTCCAGCTTATACAGCGTGACATACAGACCCTTATATGGTATTGTATATCTGATAGTAAAGGTCCCACTCACAAGAGAGGTGTCTAATGAGGAGAGTAGGTTAGCCTAGGGCTGATCAAGCAGGTGGCATTCCACTTCAACCATCAGAAACAAATGGAGATGGAGAGGGAGGGGGGATTACAACAAACCTTTACAAAGAGCACAGCTTACTAGAAAACAGACCTAACTAACGGGTCATAGGTAGGCTAAGTGCCCACGGCTGAGAGGCCTTATCCAGGTTAGAAAGGTGACATTCTTGTGGGACTAATGGATGCAATACAGCCCCAACAGTGACCTCAGACCACAAGACCATAATAAAGATGATCCAGATATTTTTTCTACCACCTCAACTTAACCTGCATTTCAGTCAGGACATACTAGCAAAATACAATATTTCTACCAGTGGTAACATCATTTATCACACAAAAAAATATTTGTACCACTGCAAAGTCTGCTGATGGTACTACATTTGTTGGAAAAACAAGCTGTTATGCAAACACAGGTCCCTCTTACATGACATGAACAGCATTGCAATATGTGATCAGCATAACATTATTGGAGGTGACTTCCACGGTCTGATCAATTGTTCAGATCTATTGTAACAATTCAAGGATGGCTGAAAAATTAAATTAATCTGATATCAGAACCACATCACAAAATCACAGAGCACTGTTGTGAAGCTCATTAGAATTGTTATATTTACAAAGTAAAGATTATGTAATATATTAGCTTGAGTTACTGTGGTTAGAACTGTACATAATGTTGTTTATTTCATCAAGCACTTTACTTCACTGACCAGAGTGCTCTGTCTTCCAAAATACACTTTACTTTGATGTTGATGTCATCTATTTAGAGGCTCTAGGGAACTCGGACAAGCCTGACAAGAACCAGAAGCTGTATAACCTCAGCTGAACTTAAAAGAACTTCTCATTTTGGATACTTTGTTTTTGTCTCCGCCACCTATAACCTGTGTGTTTGTGTGTGTTTGTGTCGTGGCTCCTTGGATAAACCCTTAGGGTGCTAACAGTAGTGTTGCAGGAGAACACCTCTATTTTTCTGTAAGTCATAAACTCCACATTCTGACCCTTGAAACACCCTTCATCACCTCTCTTGTAATCTGTTTGTTTGTGTGTGTGTATGGTCACTACAGCTCTGAACCTTGGCCAGTTTATTTTGACCCTTGACATACATTTTGAGAATATCTCCCTCCGTTGTTGTGCTTAACTGAAATAGAAGTGGAAGCAAAAGCATGGAAGACGCAAGACACTAAGTCACTAATAAAAGTATTCTGTGCATGATCCATTTATCATAAGCCAAGGACACAAAGAGAGGGGAAATAGTGTTGTCATTGTTTTCACAAAGTATTGAATGGATTCTGATGCAGTCCTGCCACACACACACACACACACACACACACACACACTAATATACATAAACTACTGCAGTGAGTTTGCTGGAGCCAAATAACAGATGGACAGTGAGGTCAGAAATGGTGTGAACAAGGGGATAAAAAAGAGAGATTTAGAGAACAGATGGGCAGAGATGGAAGAGTAAGGAAGAAGGCGTATACATACATCAAGCAAAACACTAAATACAAAGACAATTTCTGCTAAAATTTGTTTTTAACTGGATTTGACTCTGATTTTAAAGAGTTTTTTTTTCTCTTGTAAAAGTGTCAGTGTTAAAAAAAAGCCAAATTAGTCTTATAGGCACTTTATAGCTGTGAAAAAAATGTAGCAAAACAGATAATTATTCAATCAAAATCATATGTGAATATATATGTACATTGTTTTAAAAGTGGACTTTGATAGGTATGGAGCCTCTTGTTGATGGACAACCTAATTAACCACCTGGTCATCCTGCCAGGCCAATAAATCAATAACAATGCAATGACATTGCACAAAATCGAACTAAGCCAGGACTGTCATAGAGCTTACACATAATATTATATCAAAAACCATCAAACCAAGGATGAAGACTGTAGAAGGTTGCCTGAGTGTACTGAATAAAATGAATGCTGAGTCACTGCACTAAAGGCTTGAGCAGCAGGAAGACAGGAAGTACTGTAGGTAGGTATCATGGGAGGCTGCTGAGGAGAACAGGACTTTGGCATCTGCTACTACACGGAGGTGTCATGGAAAAAAGGAGACATAAGAGAGGGCAGGAGAGGGAACAGAAAGAATGAAAGGAGAAGAGGAGGAAACAATGGAGGGCAGGAAAGGAGCAAAGGGTCAAAAGAGGGCAAAAGAGAGCTGAATAAAAGGCGAAAAATGTAGGAGTGGGGAAGGGCATGGAGGAGAGAGAAAGGTGTTAAGAGTAGGGGAGAGGAAAAGGAGAGGTGGGGAGAGGAAAACAAGAGGAATACAACAGGAAAGTAGCCCGTAGAAGGACAGAAGGACACATCTACCTGCTCTCAGAGCATCTCAGCCTGACTCAGCATAACCTGAAGTCACTTCCACTCTGTCCTTAATTGCTGACTCAGCCTGCTGTTGGATGGGCCCCAGGGACCCTACTGTCACAGCTGAAACCCTCTACAACAATTTCATTCACAACACCTAGTCTTGCTAGGACAATGCACCACATGAAACCTTTTTAGTTACTTGTACCATCATGAGCTTCATGTCAAAATATACATGTACGTATGAACAAAAAAAATTGTTGTCACAGAGCAATACTTCTTAGTCTTTTAATTTTAACATTTCAATAACCAAAACCTTTTCTACAAAAAGGTGGGTTTTTTTGTTTGTTTGTTAAAATCAGCCCATATAGACTAAATGGTCAAACCATTAAAAGCAAGCGTGGTCAGGCTTTTGCTTTGCTCCTCATATGGAACATGTGGATCAATGGCAGAGAAGTGGATCAATGTGGCAGCAGTGCTTTGAGAAGATTTTATCGACTTTTTTTGTGTGGCATTTTTGCCCTTTGTTTGATAGTGACAGCTGCAGAGATAGACAAGAAAGGTGGTCGAGGGAGAGGGGATAACATGCAGCCAAGAACTGCGAGTTGGAATAACTGCACACACGTTGTCCCCCCCCCATTTTCAAACTTGTAGTTGTCAGCCCCAATCAACCCTGACTCAAGTGACATCACTTGATTTTACAAATTTTCACGCAGCTCTCTCAGAAGCCATAAAAGGCTAAAGGCTTTATACAACTTTTTTCAAATCACAAATTAGCCTGAAAGGGCTTTACAATCTCTACAGCATACAGCACTCTCTATCTTTAGAACCAGTCATCTATGAGCATCTCTAAATGCCACATAAACAGAAACATTTTCCAGCAACAGCTCTTTTAGTAAACAGCACTCCAATTAGCTGTTAACAACATAGATTTAGTTTCAGGAGTAGAGGTCCTGAACTGTTAATTGGAGTGTGGAACACATGCCACAAGATTTGTAACAACACCATGACGGTGGTGGGTGTCAGTGAAAGAGAGAGTGAGTGAAAATGTATGAGAGAGAGAGAGAAAATACAGGACCGCTGGATTGTGTCGGAGAGGCAGCAAATGAATCAGCTCGTTTTCCCTGCTGCCTTGAGGGCTAGACAGTCTGACAGGCCAGCAAATAAGGATGACTCATCCTGACTCACACACAGCCACACATACACACAGGTGGGCACACATACACAAATACAGGGTGATGGATTATCCACCGTAAAACATGCTTGTCTTGCATCCGATTGCCCTGAAAGGAAACCTCTCTTGCTCGCCGATTCTTCTGCCCTTTTCGCAAATACTCTCACACTAACACAATTCATTCTTTCACATACACTCTCTCTCTCTCTCACACAGTCTGTTTTTCTTGCCCCTCTTCTATCTCCCTTCCCAGCTGCATTGATGAGCACAGCCCTGCAGCCACCAACCTGTGACTCATCCTTGTAGCCTTTCTGAGTCTGTCAGGATGCACGCACATACACAAGAATATGTGCACTTACACACACACACACACACACACACACACACACACACACACACACACACACACACACTCTTCAGGCATTCCAATCTGTCTGTCTTTTGTGAAGATGAGACTCCAGTGGTGAGGGGTTTCCAGATCTTGTGGAGGTGATATCTGAACAACCTTCAAAAGATAAAAACTCCTTTGATCTGTCAAGTTATAGTACGGACACACACAAGCAGCCAGTTACATGAACTTTGTCATCAGTGCAGGGCGAAGCTGACAGTTGTTGAGCCAGAATGGAATAAAACAAACTCAACATGTTTGACACTGTTTAGGTACTGAAATGTCTGAACAGAATCAGAGAATTATTTCTTCACTTACCACTTCTTGCTAATTGATAGCTTGTTTAGAGGGCAGTCTATGGTAAAATATAAGCTTTAAAATGTCCAGTTCCTTCAAATATCTCTCTCAATTAGGAAATGGCAAAATAAAGAAATAAAAATGAAAAGCTTACATGAAAAGATGCTTACTAAAGAATAAAACGCATGTAAATATAAAAAGCAAACATACTACCAGGCAGTTTAACATTTAGCAAGTTGTAAACAGAATAAACTAACGGAAGGAGGTGAACAAGGGGTGACTGTTTCCTCCTTCTGTAACAGTGTTCTCAGGAACAAGCTGGAGATGTCTTCCCCAAGGTCCAACCACCTTGACATTAAGACCGGAGAACAAAACTGTGTGTGTATGTGTGTAACAGGATCAGCATGTGTGCCACTGAAGGTTAAGTGATGTGGACTGAATGAGTTACCAGAGTTTGAGTGACTGTGTGCTGAGTGGTCCCCAGTGTCCCTTTGCATTATTAGCTTTTGCTTAAGAACCACTGCTTTGTCTGTGTAATGTGTGTGTGTGTGTGTGTGTACCTGCTTCGGGTCCATGGGGGCTCTCGTCCAACACCAGGCTGTTCATACATTTAAGCTCCCAGTCTTGGACTTCAGTATTCCACAGGGCAGGGACCAACACGGTGTACTGGGCCCTGCAGATGGAAGTGGGGTGTGGAGGATAGAGAGAGGGTGGGAACAATGGGGGATGTAATTTAAAATGGGTACTAACTGGATTAAGGTTACAACAAAAAGAGGGTGGTAGCATGAACCAACTGTAACTGAACAGACAGGTACAGTATATAAATATCTGAAACAATTATTGTTTTTAATAAAACTACACTTGAAAATTATACATTTTGGGGCATGATGTGATCATTAAATCAAATGTGATGCTAAACATGATGAATGTTTAGCATATAGGATAGGTTCACATGCCCACGTATATATTAAAAGATCTTTGCTAGCCGTAATCATTCCTCCTGTTCATGCTGGCCTGATGGGGGACCTAATCCATACTCTTCGTTTTGTGCAATAATATATTGTAAAGTTCAGTAGAAGCTATTATCAGGCCCCAACAAGTCTGAATTGATCAAATCAAATGGATATTTTCCCTCTTTGTGTTTCCCCGGGCAGTGTTTCCATGCTGAGTTAGCGTGGAGGAAAAGTAAGTAGTAAAAAATAGAGGGAATTTTGTACTAAAAAAGACTGACTTTGGAAGATACCCACCTGATTTGATTAACTCTGACTGCTGAAACCTCATATCAACTTCACATAAACTTTGAATGTAGTTTTGCACAAAACAAGGTCTGTGGATTTTGTCCCCCATCATTTACATTGGAATAGCATTAGGAAGGGCCGTAATGGCCAATCTGAACTGGGGGCAATGTTACAGCCAGAAAAAAACGGTTCAATGTTCATATGGACACCTGATTATTGTTTTAAGACAGACTTGAAAATTTGTGAACCTATCCTTTTTTTGTATTAATCAAAGTGACATGCAGGCGCATATAATGCAACATTAATGTGAGGTGAGAATGATGGAGGATCAGAGAAACTGATGAGGAAGAGAAGACAGAGACAGAGGAGGGAGAGGTGACAAAAGAGTGATATGTAATTGGGATAGATCACATGGTTGAGCTATCCATCCTAGTATAGAATGATAGATGTTGTAGACAGCAATAGATAGAGTGCTTGGGAGAGAATGAAAATAGAGTGATCATGGGAGAAGAAGAATGAATGATGTGTACAAATTTCCTGATCACAGCAAGCATTTCACAGATGGTGACGTGCTACTGGTCAAAATCGAACATACAGTAAAAACCATTCGTTGGTAGATGCAGGCAACAGCTGGACAACTCTAGTCATCCCACTTCTCTTTCTCTTTTTTGCACAACACCGTATTTTAATTGGATCGATTTTCAATGGTTATGCTGGCCGTTGTACCAACTTCCTCCAACGATGGCTTGGATATGAAGCACACTGAAGAATAACACACTCTCTTTACACCTTAGCACTCAAACACAAACTAAAACTAAACTTGCAGAACTAATACAATAACATCAGTGTGTTATTACTTAAATATCATCAGTGTGATGACTCAAGTTGGTTGAAGAGTGTTCTTCAATTGAATTATCTAGTTTTAAGTTATGTGACAGCAAATCCATCGACCCTGGTTATGAGCCCATTAAGCCCTGAATCCCTATCAGCTCCACTGCTGCAAACAGCATGACAAACAGTTAGTCTGTGGACATTTAAATGTGTCCAGAAACTGAGTTGACTTGAGTATGCTTTCACATAGATGACTCGCATACTACATATACAAGTATATGTAATATACAGCATATAAGTATCTTAACTTGAGGGAAGTAAAATACTTCAAAGGCTATTCTGGTTATCTAACATTTTGATTTCATTTCATATGCCACTTAGAAAACTGTGTCTGGTCAGTTAAAGTTGCCTTGAAAAGTACTGCTTGTTGCTTCTCAGAATGATGAGGAATTACAAGGAATGTAGCATTTTCAATTTTGTTCATGTCTTTTTTTGGTAAACATTACTGATTAATTTCTTTTTGAATCTGTTTGTGCAATTGATTGCACAACACTCTTTACCATTATAGCAGGATTTTCCTTGTTTTTTACCATGTCAATGCTTTGAGTCATTTTAAATCTCACTAGCACCAAAGCCAACGTGCTGTGTATATCTACACAGTTCAGAGGAGAACGAGACATGATATGATGTATACATGTGTGTCTTTCAGGGAAATTCGCAGCAAGTTTCTTGACTGGATCTGTCAAAGCTTTAATATGTGCTTTGTACAGCTCAGAGGCAGGTCTACATTACAAGCTGTTAAAGTAGCAGTAAGATTTAGTGGCATCTAGTGGTGAAATTGCAGTTTGCAAACATTTGAATACCGCTCATATCATCCTCCCCTTCCAAGTGTGTAGGAGAAACTACGGTGGCCGCGAAACTCGCGAAAAACGCAATATAAACAAGTTATTCTATGGTAATGCAAACACATTCTTATTTTCAGGTGATTATACACTAATGAAAACATACTTATGAATATTATATTCAATTTCTGCAGATAGATCCTCCTAAATGTTACACACTGGACCTTTAAAAAAAGATAAGGTTCCAACTCTGACCATCTCAAATCAATTTTCTGCATCAGGTTGCTTAGGGAAAGGCTTTGCCAGAAGACATGGACTTGTATTTAAGACAGCTAAATGGGAAGTAAAAAAAAAAAAAAAATCAAAAATGTATATCATGTCAAAAGAATGAACAACACAAGCAAGAGGGACCCACTGAGTGATCCTCAGTCTGAATGAATTTGGGAATTTTGGTTGAAAGAGAAGGCAAAAAACTAAAGCAGAGACTGTATTGAAACCAGATTTGTCAGTGTGAAGTAAACAAATGATGTGTCAACCCCTCTAGCTGAACGAGGGTGTCAGTGCGTCAATGAGGATAAATGAAAGAATGAAAAGAAGCATATAGGAGGAGGGTGCAGAAAAGAGAAAATGAGAGCACAGGGGAGGAGGGACAGCCCAGGGAGGTTTATGGGAATTGAGTATTGTGAAGGAGGAGGTAAACAAAAGAGAAAGAGATAGGACTGGTGGAGGGCACTAAGACAAATAGTGTGTATAGGGAGTGAGTGGGAGACGGTATAGAGGGGGAGACAAAGAGAGAGAGGACTGGGCACAGGAGATATGGACACTGAAGGAGTGACAATGAAAAGTAGGTGCTGAAAGAGAGGAAACTAATGATTAAAATTAAATTTTTAGCGCAATACAATAATTCAATTGTAGTCAATATCTTCATTATCACCTTTAAAATATATGAGGAGTATTTTCCAAGGTTTATCATCACAACTGAAGTTTGAGCTAACGTGAACATGGCAATATCAGAATCAGAAATATTTTATTGATCCCCGAGGGGAAACTCAGGGATATGATGACAATGCTAACATACTGATGGTTAGCAGATATAATGTTTACCATTTTAACCATTTAAGTTTAAGTTCAGTTCTGAAATATTGACCAGTGACAGCCTCTATCTCCGTCAATGCTCTTCCTGCTGTCTCAACAGCACAGTGCAGGAAGGAGAGAAAATATTGTTTGTCACTTAAAGTGTGGTCTTCGTTTGACGAACGAAGTTAGCAGACAAGTGAGCAAAGAACTTCACATGACAATATCCACAACTTATTATTTTGATCAGTGGACCATTACGGACTAAATTAATTTAAATAATTGAGTAATGGACAGATAATCGGACTTTATGACCACTTCAAAGGTAGCCTAACAGACCAGTAAAAGGACTCTACATTTAATTGCTTAGCTTTTAATTGAAGTTTTACAATACTAACATGAGTTAGCATTAGCTAGCATAGCCATTCAACTGTGGCTGCTAATCTCTTGAGAAGACGTTGCCTTGGAGTTTTTATTGGGGCTTCAGTAAGTTAGCCTAGACACTTCTCTGGTATCGGGTGGTTGAAAACACTCCTGCTTCAAGTAAACCTTTTGTTTGTACCAGTTATTATGGCAACCCCTAACTGCACAAACAATTCTGGTTTTCCTCGAAGCCATAGTGGTCCAAAGAGTTGTGTTAGCTAACCAATGACTGGAAGTGCCTGACCGTAAGTCTCACACAAAAAATTGTCAACTGGCAGTCTCCATATTTCCGTTGAAAATAAGGTGAATAGTTGTTGAGATATTTCAGTCTGGACAGTCAGGTGGACCGGCCAACCAACCAAAAGACAGACCGACATTAGCATCCCTAGATCCCCACACTGCTAGCATTGCTAAAAACAGATTGGGGGAGGCAGCGCGGTTACTATCACTGAATAAAAGAGGCAGAGGGAAGTGAAGAAGTAGTAGTAATACGACGTTACTCAAAAGGCACTGCTCAACTGATCTATATTGAGACCAAACGTTTAAATGAGGAGCATTAGCTCCTGGGAAATAGCTGGGAGTCATTGTTGCAACCTATGACTGAGATGACAGCTGAGTGACATCCCAGTGTAGACAGACAGACACATGAGATGGATGAGCATCCCAACCATCCATTAATCAGAATGGCCTATATGGTGTGTGACAAATCCTATTGATACCATTCAGAGAGTAAAAGAGCAGAGATTCGTATGGAAAATTAAGAGAGGCTGAAGATCTTGCCTCGCTCCCCTCCTTCATTTCTCTTACTACCCCCCTCCCCAATTAGTGTACCTTCTCTAGCCGCTTCTCTCTGACCCACTATTCATCTTCCTTTCTCTCTTTTACCCCACTCGCTTCCTTCCCCTCTTTCTTCAACAGTATCTTCCCAGTGTAAGGGGATCCTGCCCTGGGAGACGGTCGAACCACTTAGTGTTGACTTCTGACCAGGCTTTCATAATGATGCCAAGCAGGCAACAAGGACTTCTCAATGTGACGTGATGGCAGGCTGCCCACTGAACACCAGAGCTAGAACAAAATGGTACTGTCAGTGCTGCCCTTGATGCATGCATATACAAACAGAAGAAGAGGTTCACACATGGATAAGAATGTGCTGTTTCTTTCCTTGTAGCACAGAAAACATAGCTTGCATAACCCATCTGTGCGATTAAGTGGTTATGAAAGCTAGATATAGAATGTTGCAAATAAAGCATTAAAAAAAATCTAATGGTCAGTTAAACAGTTGTTTAGCTGTTCCCCACAATAATCCTAAAGATTTGTCCTTCATAATCCACTTTGCAAGTCATTGGTGCGTACCTAGCACGCCTTCTCCCCCCTCTGGCTCATGATAAAGTACTTTATCACTGCCTGTGACACAGCTACGTTTATGGAAACTACTTGGCTGTGTAGCCTCCATTTATCCAGAGTCTACTGCACAGATCTTTGTCCAAGGTAAACAATCTTAGGTCCAAACAGTGGGACCTTTTCTGCAACGAGAAGCACACGAGTGTGAAATTTAAGTAGCTGAAGGGAGCTTATCTATTAAAACAAATATGATAAACTGGATTTTAATAATCACAGTGCACCAGTCTGTCACACACACACACACACTGGCTGTATACACAAACCCAGTGACCCTGCTGAGTTGCCATAACTACAGCTCCATGTCAACAAAACATGTCCGTCGGCATGTGACGTTTATATTCAACATAGTGAGAGACAGACAGAGGGGTTCGACTGAAAGCAGCATGGGCTGCCATTGAAGAAACTAATTTAGCATAAAGGATGTTTAATCCAAACATGTACAAAAACAACCACAGCAAAACAATGACACTATACTTTTCCTGGAATGCTTGGTGTCAAAACATGTCCAGTCCTGATGAGCTGATTGATATTCATGAGCTGCCTGGGGTTTTATTTAGGACCAAGTCTAAAAACCGAGCTCTCAGCTCTGAGAACTGTGCTGCACATTTTTCAGAAGGACCCATCGCTTTCAGCACATTCATAAGGGGGGTCTGGGACAATATTCATGGATGCGGGTCTCAGACAACATTTGCTATGGTAGTTAGTGCTAAACAAAATGTGGATTATGGACAGCTGCACAAATATGCGAGGATGTAAATGATAAATGTCATAAGCCACTCAGAAAATATATGGCATAATATATATAAATATATAACCGTTTGTAAGTACAGATAGTGTACATTAATGATGCTGTCCCATGATCAACTTCACTTTACTTACACATCAACAGGTACTCTCAACAGCAGGGGTAACACTGCTCCCTCATCATTCAGGTCCATCAATCGAGGCTCCAGGAGCTCAATGATGGTTAGAGCAGTGCGGAACACAGCCGACAGGCCTGCGGAGAGACAGCAGGATTTCCAAAAATGATTGCTCTAACATACATGAATGCTTTGGTAATACAAAGTAGTTGTATAAGCTAGAGTGGATGAAAAGCAATTAATGCTGTGAGGTATCAACCCATTAAACCAGTCCGATTAGCCCGCTAATCTTTTCTCTGACACTGGACCAAACTGAATTATGCCCATATTACTAATAAAAAGTCACAGTAAAGAGATAACTATTGTCTTGGACATTAAAAACTATTTACTAAAAAATATTTTATAGCCCCATGCCCCTTCCCCACTGTGAGGTGGGGAAGGGGCATGTGGGGGAGTGAATGTGAGGAAATGATAAATTTACAATAATGTCAGTTCGTTTCATCTGCTTGCTTGTACATTGGTCCGTGTGTGTTTTGTGTGTGTACATACCGTGCAGAATGATGAGATCCCAGACAGCCAAGACAGAGTCCCAGCAGGGCAGGGAAGTGAAGAGAGTGAGGAACCATGGCATCACAAAGTGGACTGATAAGACTCCCACTGACTCCTGCAGGGAGGGTGGGAAAACAGGGACGGTTGATTTGGCATAACCAAACAATGTATTCAAGACTTCAATTTCTGTCAACTATACTCCTTTACTGGCCTCCTAACTGAACCATCCATCCACAACGTATGCAATTTAGGTAGTGTTTAAACTTTAATGTTTTTGTAATGTAATTTCTTAAACTGAATTTCTGAAATGGGGTTACAGACTAATTAACCACCAGCATCCAAGGAACAATGTATTTGAGATTTTTAATACATTCTGGTGTGTAATGTCTTGTAACAGTGGACATATGTCTTACAAAATAAGATTCAAATATTTTGGGTCCTTCATGTTTAAGCCTGGCATTCTAAATGCATTCAGTCTCTGTTTGCTTAGGTTTGGTGTATACAGCACAAGTAAAAAAATTCTGTTTATAGCTCGCTTGCCTTAACTCTGCTGAACAGCTCTATTACAAAGGAAATGCTGACCACTGATCTCTAATAGGCTTTTTCTGTAAGGGATAAAAAACTATTGTGCCTACAATAAGCCCCTGTGGTGTGTGTGTGTTAATGTGTATGTGTGTTTGCTTCAAAAAGGGCAGCCTTCCTCCCAGACCTGCTGAGTCAACGTGAAGTATAACAATATCTTCAAAGACACTTGAGCAGCACAAATACTAGTAGTGAATGCATCAGTGTGTGCAAACACACTTTGATGGAGAGGAGAACTAAGTTGCAACTGCAACATGGCTAAGAAGAATGCTCAGAAGGAGGCTCACTATTTTCAAAACCATTATTGAGAAAACGCTAGCTCTATGATGCCGGGTTCAGACAGGAGGCGGAAGCACTGCGAAGTGCTACAAAGCGCCACCTGCTTTCTTTTGGCGCCCATGTTAACCATTTGAGCTAAATGCTGTCATAAGCGTGCTAACACGCTGATGCTAAGCAGGCATAATGTTTGACGTGGTCACCTTAGTTTAGCATGTAAGCATTCGAGCATTTGGGAATTAGATAAAATATAGCTGAGGCTGATGGGCATGTCATTTGGTCTTAAACCAACTTTTGGACAAATGAAAACTTTGACCTGCTAAATGAAAAGTTAAGAGATCACCAAAGTTATTACAATTCATCCTGTGGTGGGCATATCTGTACCAAATTTTATGGCAATCCCTCCAATAGGTGTTGAGAGGTTTCACTGAAAATTTTTTAACCTCATGGTGGAGATAGAGGTCAGTGGGATTCATCTTCTGGGAACCATGAATGTCTGTACAAAATTTCCATCGAATAGTGGCCAAGAGATTTCAGTCCGGACCAAAGTAGTGGACAACCAACCAACCAACCAACCGACAGACAGACCGACCGACCAAAAAACTGACATTGCCATCCATTGAATAAAAACAACATGTCTTACTAAATAAAATAAGCTTGTCATACTGGGAGAATTTTCAGACCTTTGTAGATTTTCCCAGAACATAAACAACTGATGTTACTGAGTGCTAAATGGCTTGTGTCTTAGGCTACAATAAGAGGACAGGAAGCTTAGTTTCACACTAAAAGTTGTTTTTGTAAATTATTTAAATGAATTAGGAAGTCTAATAATAACGCAATTAAACATCTGAGTCAAGACACCATAGGTCAAAATACATAAAATACCAGAATAGCCCTCTCAAATTCTAATTTCTCTTATAAAGTATATAGTACATAGAACAAACACTTTTCCTAAAAAGAGAAGCTGGATTAACACTGAATATAAAGTACTGCCCAGGTGGCAAAGCTGTACTTTACTGTCATTTACATGACCCATCCCTCATGGAATTAGTCAGACACATTAATAAACAGCAAATACATTTTTTTACTTTCAATATATGACGGCAATATACCATATCTTATCTGTGCACATATTTTTCACATTTACTTTCTAAAATAAATAAGAAGTCCTCAATTTTAGCTTTTGTCAGATTTCTTCTGCTCATGTTTTTATGCATTTAGCCCTGACATGGTATTTGGACTCCTCCACCTGTTTTCTGTATTTCTTGTGGCAAAAAAATCTAGATGAAGTGATAAATCTTCTTTTCCATAAAGATAACATTAAATTTCTGTCCACTTGCAACTGCAAAAAAGGTGTTACATGTCTGCTGTGAGGTTCACTAAATCCACTTAGTGAAAATAGTTCGCTAACAGTAAGGACGGAGGGAAAATTACACAGCTGTAGGCTTGTGCCCCCCCCCCCCCCGTGCAACCAGTAATACTGAATGAATACGACTGAATGACAGAAGAGGCCCAGTTGATGATGGACACTTTACAGTGGCCTCTCCCTCGCAGATGAACTACTCATCACTTGGCTATATCTGGCCTGAAACACAAATATACACACACACACTTTCAAGATCTTTCTTGTCATCGTGTTTTTTTGAGCGTCTCGAAAAATTCCAGTGCAAACAGAAGCACCATACTTTCCTCCCAGTTTTCAGTGTCCGCTCATGATAAGTACCCTGTTGAAATTCATACCTGTATGTTTCTTAGTCGGCTTTTCTTCTACGTACAAATCCAGGGTGAAAACCTGACCTGAAATGAAATCCAGAAGCACTCACCATGTGCTCAGAGAGCTGTGGCTTCCTGTGTTTCAGGAACTGGTCAAACACCTTCACCTGATGCTGGACCCTGATTGGACCAAAAATAACAGCATTGTTCAGTTCAGTGTAGCTGTGCCACAGATCACCAATTCCAAGAAAACAGCAGCAGAATTCGGGAATTGCATAGAAATTTCATTTCAGGGACCAACTTGAGCCAGTTTTCAGATGCAATTGCATAGTTAGTATTTTTATTTAATTTTAAACATTAATATATAATACTATAATTACATATGACCATACACAAATGACACCATGGAAGTATTATTTGTTGTATCTGTAATAGTACAAGGGATTCAAATGAAGATATTTAAACCCCATGCAAAAGTTATGTTGCTACAGGTCACGCTGCTGTTTCTCTTGACTAATTAGGATCAATATTTCTGCAATGATTTTTTCGTTGGCTTTGCCCTTTGCCATTTTCCCATCTCCTCTTTCTGTTTGTGCCAATCGGTAATCTTTGTTTGCACAATGAAACATAGACCAAGAGAAGCTGCCAATTTCTCTGCATTGGCCCTGTCTGTGTATGGTCATTAGATGTGGTAATGATTTCTAATCAATTGCATCACAAAGCACCTTAAAAATGTAACAACAAAATGTATCTTTCCCTTAATTTTGCACAAATCACTGAATGTTTCATTTAGTCAATTTAAAAGTATATATCCAGTACTTTATAGTACTTCTTAAAACGTCTGTACAATCAGTTTAGAGTTATTATTTATAAGTATATTTTTATTTATTATATACTTTGAGCCCATTCTTACTTGAGGTCAAACAGTTCGGCCAGATATTTGGGCTTATCCAACAAGGCTGTCAGAGCCCAAAACGCCTCCTCCTCTCCCAACTGCATCAGCAGCACGGCAGCTATATAGGACATCCCTGTGAGACACACACACACACATTGTTTTAAATATGTATATCTGCCCTCATCATAACTACTGCATCTTTCCTCCAAAATACGATGTATTTCCCATGGAAGCAGCATACAGAGCAGGACATACTGTAATGCAGAGAGGTATCAGTGGAAAGTGAAAACTGTAAACCATGAATGGGATATTAGTCAAGAACAGAAGGGAAGTTTCATTTGGTAGGACTTTTTCCACCTACTTTAATGTCATGCTGGCACAAACACTGACAAACTATTTTCCAGAAACAAAAAGTAAGTCAAAAAGTGAAAAAATTAAAATACAAATATGTAATATCATTGGGGAAGTATGAGTGTATTCAGGGTTTAAGATGATTTTCATCCAGATTCTATATCCTATCAAATCAAACTTCCCACGGCAAAAGGACAACTGTTCACTGTAGTTGACAATAAGCAGGGTTCTTACATGGTGAGAACAGCTGATCATGATTCTGATCTTAACCTAATATCTTAAGATGCAAATGGGGATAAACACTAAAGAGCTACTGATAATCCAGAGTTCCAGCAAAAAACAAAACAGTAGTAATAAATGCTTGTGCTGCTAATGATATTTTCTCAATCCGATTTTCACCCAGATTTTAGTGTTTTTCATCCAATTTCCGCTTTCATTTAATATTTAAAATACATTAAAATGCATCTCATTAAAAAAAGCTAAATATTAAGCCCAAAATATATTATGGAATAGAAAATGTGTAATTAATTATGTGAAAAAATATGTTTAATTTCCTTGAGACTTCTTGAGCAGAGAATCATGCAGTGACTCTTTATATTAACAGTCCTCTGCTTCCATCAAGTGGTCACTTTATGTACTGCAGATATCTTCATTAGATTACTGAAAAAGTGTGAGGATGAGTGAGGAAACACAAAGTTAAGCTCAAATGACAAGAAGTGTCTCCCCCCTGGGCATTTAGAACAGCCAGACAATAATCACTTCAATATTATTTGCTGGGAAGCAAAGAAAGAGGGAGCACTTTAAACCGTTTTAAGATACTATTCTTAGAATCCCACGTGTTATATAAATGAATACAGTTAAATCATATCACAGTCCAATCATTCAGTCCATTACCTTGGCTGTATCCAACCTGCGGGTTGTATTTGGCGTAAGCGAGGAGAACTCTGAAGAGTTTAGCCTGACCCTCAATGGCTTCTGGGCTCTCCCCCATCAGAGAGCAGTGGGTCGGGAAGGAACGCTCTATGGAACAGGCAAAATTTATATGAAGTAAGCTTCTATTTTTCCTCTAACAACAGACCTAAAGTCTGCTTGTACCTGGTGATCCCAGAGATTCTCTGTGTCTCTTTTTCATTTACATTCATTTCTTAAGCTGTGCTCTGG
Source organism: Siniperca chuatsi (assembly GCF_020085105.1). Taxonomy (NCBI): domain Eukaryota; kingdom Metazoa; phylum Chordata; class Actinopteri; order Centrarchiformes; family Sinipercidae; genus Siniperca; species Siniperca chuatsi. The sequence goes on along the minus strand of NC_058045.1, from coordinate 24,684,186 downwards.
TCACTACATAACTTCAACCTTAACCCCGGACATGGTGCACTACGAGAAAAGAGGCGATGAAGAGTATAGGAACACATATAATACTGAAGGGCAACAAACTAGCCAAAATATCATCACAGTAGAAACCATGTTCTCAACAGAAAACAACATTCAACATACACACACTAAGTCTACAACTTTATTCCCCTGTTTGAGCTCACGTAGGTCCAGGGCGATCTGTCTGAAGAGTGTGATGTCGTCTACAGAGTATCTGGGCTCGGGGCAGCTGGAGGGCTGCTGATGGTTCAGACCCAGATCGTTTTGGGTGTCGCTCAGTGTGGCGATTGCAGACAGGATGCCGTACTCACTGACTCCCAAGTCCACCAGGGGTCCTCGCACCTCCGACAAGCACTGCTGTTGGAGAAAGCCCAAAACATTCCATTGTTGGAAATCAATAACATTTCTGCTGTTACAGTTTTTCTCAATTGCTAAAACACTAAACCCTATTGTCTGAACCAAATGCTCAGTTGCCTGAACCCACTGATTGAATCAATCACTCTTTTGGCAAAACCATAAGCACTTTTCACCTGTTCAGACACAACTTGCCAACACATTTTCATTGTGATGCACCCGTGCTACACAATGGTGAGCACAGGTGACAAAAGTCAAACACAATTAAAGCACAGATGTCACCACTTGAACACAGCAACTCAAAAGTGATCACAATTGTGGCTAATGATGTGAGGGAACATATAAAGTAAGCCAGTTCAGAGGGAACTGGTTTGTGAGGCCCTACAATGGATAGAAATCTGAGAGGAAGAGTTCGTGTGAGAGGAGGTCGAGGTGGTCAGCGAAGACCAAGAACAGTAATATCTGATGAAATCAGAGCTACTGTGATTGACCATGTTCTTGTCCATGGTATGAGCATGAGGGAGGCTGGACAAAGGGTACAACCAAACATCAGTAGATTCACTGTGTCCACCATAATCCGAAGATTTAGAGAAGAGAACAGGTAATTTACCTTTTTTTGACATTATAGTACAGTATGTAAATGTTGACAGCAATTACTGTATGACATACTATATTCTGTACCACAGTATACCATAAGTAAATATATGTTTCAGTACATCACTGTACCAATATACTGTAGTATTGTAATGGAGGGTTGGTCTAACTGTTTGTAGGCCTAGTATTCCATGTATATTTTTTGTAACTCCATGTTCTCTTTTTGCAGTACGGAGACATGATGCTGTGGCTGAGTAATGCACTTATTTGTATATTTTTGTACTTTATTTTTACATGGGCTTACTGTACACCAGTGGCAAACGCGTAAGATTTCTGTTTTGTCTTTTTGTACAAGTGCTAAATGCAGAGTTTTTTTTTTGTTTTGCAACATGCATTTAGCCTACAGTGAACAATAAACATTTATTTCTCCAGCTTCATGTCCTGAGCATTGTTTTCTATTTTTCTACGTAGTGTTTAGTGACTGTTCAGTAGTGTTTTTAATTTTCATTAACAAGTCCCTAAATCACGTTCTCTAGTTCACTTCGATTACACACTTGTCAATTTAAACTAGAGCTGCAACTAACTATCATTTTCATTATTGACTAAATCTGCAGATTAATTTCTCCATTAATCAATTAATTATTTTGTCTCTGAAATGTAAGAAAATATTGGAAAATTTTAAGTTGTAGTTTATGTTTAGCATTTTTGATGACTAATCGATTAATTGACTAATGGTTTCAACTCTAACATCTCAACAACAAATAGCAACCCATCAAAGAGTAACATGATTTGATATTTTACTGCATTATTTGTAAAGTCATCAGTTCTTATACAGAATAACTAGGGAGGCAACTAACTTTCCCCCCCATTTTGAATGAATCTGCTTTTGCTGTTAATTCTTTTAGATTAATCGTTTTGTGTATAAAATGTCAAAAATAATGAACAAATGTCCATCACAACTTCCGAGAACCCAAGATGACGTTTTTCAAATGTCTTGTTTAGTCCAACCAACAGTCTAAACCCCAAGGATATTCTGTTTACAATAATACAGCAAATCCTCACATCTGAGAAGCTGACACAAAGGAATGTATATCAATTTTTTGCTATTTTTGCTTGACAAATGGCTGAAAAGATTAATTATCAAAATAGTTGCTGATTATTTTTCTGACGAGCAACTAATCGATTAATCAACTGTATGTTGTTTCAGCTGTAAAAAGAACAGTAGAATGAATGCCAACTTGCACACAGTTGTAGTTGATTTTAATATTTCAACATTGACATGTTAAAGAATTATTTTGAAATGATGCAGAGATGGCTGTTGAAAATAATTACAAGTTTTTTTTTTTTGCTCCTGCGTTACCTTAATTTTGGAAATCGCTACCTCAGTAAACGTAAGTGAGTCTTAAAATATCTGGTGGAACTCTAAAAAAAAAAATCTTTTTGTTTCCACTCCCAACAGCAGCATAATTTTGGTACTGCAGTATGCAACTTTACTCGCATGAGGGTGACACAAGCCGTTCTTTCCAGGTTTACCTGGTAGTTGAAGTTACTGGTTTCTCTCATTCTGTCAATGGCGAGAAGACACTTCCACACTCTACCTCGCAGGCTTGGAGGAATACCCATCCTGATAAATCGCTCAATCTGAAAACACCGCAAGAGTGTGAGAGAAAACAAGATATGTTTACGCTTACTGCATGGTAAAAACATGAGGGTAGATTGTTTTTGTAGTTTATACAAGTCTCACCTGGCTCTTGCAGATAAAGCTGGCTCCATTCCAGTAGCTGAGCAGCTCACACAGCTCTTTCACCCTCACTGAGCTCAGCCTGGGGTAGCTGACAGAGACAACACATGGTGAGCTTAGACTGATTCATCAGTTTCTGGAATCAGGTCGATATTGGTAATTACTATTAAAGCACTGTTTTCTTTTTGTTTTTAATCACATGATCGCTGAAATCATCAAGCATTCCAGTTTGGGGGGGGGGGTGTTGCTTTACAGCTTCAATGTTAACCGTATAAACAACCTACAGTTAGACTAACGTTAGTACTTATCCACCTAAAAGAACTAATTTGTGAAGTTTTATCAATGGAGAAATGTATATTACCCTTAATGAGCTAAATGTTGTCTCAAAGGTTTGTCCACTCTGACAAGAAAGCACCAATTCAGCATCATTTTATTTATTTGCAGCAAATGTTGAATAGAAATTGGAACAATAGTGTTGGCAATTAATTTTTATATAGCTAAAGGTATAGCCATATTGGTCCCACGTAGTTATGTCATACTGTTAGATATCACGTTGAGCTCAAACTTAACAAGACATCACTTGAGATACACTTCAAACGACACAGCACAGTCTAACATACATTTAAACAGTTATGTTACCTGTCTATAAGATTCCGTATAAAAGCGCTTGCATACCACTAACTTAACTTTACCATTAGCACAATTTTACTCACGTTTTCTGTAATTAATTCCCGTTAGCAACCGAATGAAAAGAATAAAATGAAACATAATACGGTTGTAACGCTTCCAGAATAAAAAAGTGAATACTAGAGTTAATATAACTGTCTTCAAGAACTTTAAATGTCCAGGGTCATGACAATTCGATTCCAGATAACGCTAACTAAAATATAGCTTAGTTTAACTGGTTAGTTTTCAGGAGCTAACGCTAACGTTACCCTGCCCCGCACCTGTAATCATGGCATCGGTGATGAAGTTTTTGGTCCTTTCGTTTAGTAAGAGCAAAACCGAATTCATCAAAGCGCAAATTCTCACTGCGTCTTCTAATTGTAGAGCTTCTCCTGCTGGCGTTACTACTGCTTCTCCTCCTCATAGTTATAAAAGACAGGTGTTTGAACACACTTTCGCCCGTTTCAAAAATCACAGTAGTCAACAATGCCTGTTAGTTAGCGAGTAGTTGCCATCAAACTCAACGGTCACACTTGATGACCCGCCCCTTTCTCTACGTCACCGTCAACTGAAAATGGGCGGGATGAGTCAGAGACGTTTAAACAGTGGATTTCGATTTGAGCTGTAGATTCACTAGACAGGGATATTTGTCAGGGAATAAAAAGCGGAAGAGACAGGCTACATTATAACATGGGAACAATTCCAGCATGGTCATATCAATGACAACAACATAACTGTCATTTTAATCATTTAAATCTGAATATTGCGGTAAATTGCAGAAGAGAGACACATACTGACCTACTGGTCAACCACAAGTGCAGGAATCCTGCAGGAATGAAGCTTGATAGAAAGATAAAGGTGAGAGTAAAGTGGGTGCCCTTCAAACACTTTGATGATACTTTCCAGATATCTTTCTTAATCATAGACTTGTTTAAAATGCAGATAAGACCATATATTCTCTATATCCACCTGTGTCTGACTATACTGCCATTAAAACTTTAAATGATGCCCTTACCACTCTTACTGAGACACACAAATACTAAGGAATTACATCATCACTCCGGACTTAACCCCCATTTATCACAGTGTGTTGTGCTTTATCACTGATGACAAATTTCATACTCATCATCACTGCTCTCTGTATAATAATACAGTGTGTAAGAAGGAATAATCATCTCATCTACAGTGTAACAGTGTACTGTTAAAGCTTCCAAACTGCCTCACATCTCTTCTTATTTAAATCTTATAACACACAATCCACTACCTACTTAGTTATCCCATAGGCTAATCCCAGAACTACAGTACAATGCACTTTTTAGAGGGAATGAACTACAAACAGCTCTCAAGCTAGATTTTTTCATTCTTCAACTTTCTAGACCATCAAAAGGTAACAAACCTCAGAAGAGCATCAGTTCCTGTTTATTCAGAAACACTATTTTTATCCAACATACATCAGTGCTGTACCAGATAGTGCTCAATACTGTTAATTTAGTTTGGAAACTCTAGTTAAAGCAACAGCATACATGTACTCTATGTCCACATGTGAAATATTCAAAATGTGTGTGTGCATATGTGGGTGCAAGTGGGTAGAACTACCTGTACACTAGACAGTTGTCCAGGTATAAATGTGTATTTTAGGTCATACATGTGTGTAGATGTCCAGACGGTGTTCTAATAGGCTGTCAGAACATGTCATATACAAATGTGCTAAGAGCTTATCTGATGAGCCGGCATTTCTGAAAAAGCATCCCACAAGCCTGTTTTAATTAGGAATTATAAATATTATAAATTTTAAAGACACATGACACTTAAATGTTTAAATGACACTTTATTGTGGTGATACAAAGTATAAAGCCTACATAATGCATAAAATGCTTTTGTTTGGACATGATCTTAATGTCTATAACGATTAACAGTCATGAAGGCAGCATCCATTGCCAGCAAAGGATCACTATACTGAACAACAGTAGATTATAAACTACTCGTCAATAATTGAAAATTTCCTTAATTGATGCTTTTATAAGTGATGTTTATTGCATAATTTTGGATTATTTCTGAAGTGATACCACAAGTTTTTAAAGGATTAACACTAGATCGTCTTCATTCTGCAGTGGCTTGGTCATTTCTGCGTGTCTCCACTTTGTATATTGTCTGGTAGCCGTCGTCCCAGGCATACAGCTGCTGGTCTCCGGGGTGGTAGTGGATGCTGCTGTGGCTGGTGTAGCGCTTTGGGAAGAACATCACAGGACTCTCATCACTGCAGATGGATGGTACAGAAAAGAGAAAATGTTGCGTCAAATTAAGAAATCGCTTCAGTTGTTGATACCACCATAATGATGTGGATGCAAAGGGTGCTTGTGTGAATCTGGATGAAAAGATTGTTTAACACTGTGATTGAATGTTTAGTTTACCTGTTTTCTGTGTATGCACATGTTTGTTTGAGTATAAGCTTTGAGTATCTTGTTGGTCTGTCTGTGTGTAATCCAACCTGTGGATGGTGTCATGGATGTCGTAGAGACACTGTATGGTGGAGCGTCCTCCATAGCGTGTATTGTAGACCACGTAGAGGGTCCCACATATTAAGAAGGCTCCTTCAGCATCACGGCTCCTACATTGTGTATCCCATGTATATTCTACTGCCAAAGTTCCTGAGGTTTAAACAAAAAAAAAAACAACAAAACATATGCTAATTATAGACCAGGTTACGTTACTTATATACGTATGTATATGCTTAGGGCTGGTATGCTCTACCTTTATCCAGTTTGGTAATGACAAGGTTTCCTCCATACTCAGTGTCAGCATGGATGACCCAGAGGCCGAGTTCGTCTACAGCCATATCCAGGTAGGTGTTGGGGTTCAGACTGTAGACTGGTAGACGGCCTGCTCCTGGTAGCAGTGTACTGTCCACCACTGTACCATTCAACAGGTCTACCTTTATGTGATGTAATTAGATGGAAAGAGACAAATTCAGAAATGCTATGATTATAGTTTGGATTTCTTTTCAGTAGTGTCAGACATGGTGTAACCACAGAACTGGATGTGTACAAACAAGACTTAAGAGTCTACAGCTATGCCAGTGACTCTGTGGGGCTGTACGTAGTCACAGTGTTGTTTCTAGCTAAACGCTAACGTCAGCATGCTAACATGTTCACAATGACAATGTTAACATGCTGATATTTAGCAGGTAAGGTTTATCATGTTCACCATCTTAGTCTAACATTAGCTAATTGGCACTAAACACAAAGTCCAGCTGAGGCTGATGGGAATGTCATTAGGTTTGCAGGTTATTGGTCATGAACCAAATTACTGGACAAATTAAAATTTTGACTTGATGATGGCGCCATATAAAAAAAGACCACCAAAGTTACTACAATTCATCCTGACAGGGACATGAATGTCTAAACCAAATTTCATGACAATCCAGCCAATAGTTGTTGAGACATTTCACTCAAAACCACAAATGTCAGCCTCATGGTGACGCTAGAGGAAAAGTCAGGATCGCCAAAGTCAGTGGGATTCATTGTCTCGTAACCATAAATGTCTGTACAAATTTTCATGGCAATCCATCCAACTGATGAGATATTTCAGACAATCCTGTTACAATCATGATAAAAATAGTTCAGCTATGTGGATATGGGTCTATACTGTGCCTTCAATAATACAAGGTATTGTTCTACTGTATATTTGATTAGATTTTTGGAAACTTTTTCCCAGTAAACTTTCTGTAGCAACTACATGTGCTCCAAAACACTTGATCACACAGTATCTTGAGAAAAGTCAGCTCATTTTACTGGGACAATATTGTTTCTTTTGGCATTGTTAGCTCACTGACCTCAGCTGACACAGAGCAGCGAAGGAAATGGGACGAAAATCAACTCCCCAATGACTAAGCTCGTCTGAAGTGATCTGAAGTCAGTCTCTCTTGCAATCAGCAGTCAGTAACTGTTCTCAGTAACTGTTTGCTAGCAATGAGAGCCTTCAACTAGGCCACAGAATAAACAAACAGTTTTATTAAGCCCCTTTTATATTTTACAAACACAGTGCAAATCAACAAAAAAAAATGCCTTGCTGGGAAACACGCATACAGTAGTAGTAGGCTTTGATTGCTTTACTTCAGTCACACACCTTCAGTATCTGGTTGGGTGTGTCTGCCTTGTGGCAGTAGAGGAATCCATTGAGGACCACATGACCTGTCCCCTGCCAGTGGAAAGGCAGCTGCACCACCTTAGCTGGTGGAGTGGTGGTCCTCTCTGCGAAGCTTTGCAGAGAAACATACTCCAGCAGAGTGTTGTTATGAATTCCACTGAGCAGGTAGACCTGAAAGATTTACACTTGTGACCAGTCGAGAAGTGAGTGAAAATTGTATTGTGCAACTCAGCTTTGACATTCCATTCTTGGACAGAATGATATTCTTAATCTGTGGTATTCATGCAATTGGCAACTCTGCTGCTTTTACATTAGATTTCTCCCTTGCTGATGAATGTCTAGAAAGAAGGCTTTACTCTTTGATTCTGATGGACTGACATAAAAACCTGACGTTTAACCACTAATTCATTTAATAGGAAAAAAAATCTATATTTCTGAGATACCTGAGATACATCTGAGATACAATGTCAGCAATCATCCCCATCCAAATATAACTGTTAAAGAGTGTATATGCTGATCCAGGGTGAATTAGCCCAAAAACGTCTAATTAATTTACACTGTTATGAGAAAAAGGTCAGCGAGCAGCCCCACACTGAGGAGAAGATAAACACCGTCTGCTGCCCAGAAAGAAACACAGCTGTCTCTCCACTGTAAACAGTCCATTATTACTGTAATTACGTCATCTTCAAAAAGAACGGACCTTAGCTGATCCTTCAGAGGGGTCCTTGAACCAGGAACCATAGGTGTCTCCTGCCTTCTTCACAATCTTAAGAGACTTGATTTGACTCAGGGCTGTGCTGCAGTCTGGATATGTTGGAGAGAAGACTATGAATGAATGGGATTTTATCAAACTGTAGCAAAACATTCTGTACAGTACATTTTGTACCTGTTTTGATTTGTCTGGCTTCGATTATATGTCCTTTGACTACTATCTTGTTCTTTTACTTTTTCCTTCTCTTTCATTCTACTCCTCTAATGCATAAGCCTTGACCACTAGACAGACAGACACACACACACCCACACACACACACACACACACACACACACTTCCTACCTTTCTCCACTTTGATTTTGGCTTTCTTTTTCAGCTGGTCCAGTTCTGCAGCCTTTATCTGTTGTTCCAGCAGCGCCTCCTCCATCTCAATGTCAGACTGAGTGGGAATCTTGTTTTCAAGATATTCCAACTCTCTCTCCACCCGGTCTACTCGCACAGACAGGCTGTCCACCTGGCTCTTCACCTCTGATCTACAGAGCAAAATAGTTCAGTTCTCACGTGCCTTAAGTAACTGCTGTGTTCCTTAATTTAGTCACATACTATTTAATTCATTTCTTCTTGTTACTATTGTCCATTTGGGGCAAAGTAGTTTTTCAGACAGGCTTACTTCACAACACTGAGAGTGGACAGATAACCCCTCATTTCAGAGGAGAGGTCATAGGTCTTCTGGGTGACGCTCACTGTGTTTTGTTCACACTGATTCAGACGCTCCTGATGTCAGTGACACAGAGAAAAATGGTTATGAATACAGAATTTTGAAAGAAGAAATGCATTCTTCCTCTCACAATTGAGGAATTCATAAGGAATAAAACACACCTGTGCTCATTTCAATACACTCAGGAGTTTCGCTGCTACAGCCTTACTTGGTCTGGCATGACCAGTAGGTTATGGAAGCTATAACATTTGCTAATGTTAGCAAACTTTAGGTAGGTATTGCGGTATAAATGACATAGTGGGTCAGCTCACTGACCATGAATTCTTCTATACTTGTGCTACTGTTTACTACATTTTAGCATAACTGTCTATGGCGGTTGTTCAGCAAGTAACATAGTCTCACTCAAAGCATGAAAAAGCATGGGATTTTCTGATAAACTTAACTTTTGAAAGAAGAAAGAACACATTCTTCCTTTTACAAATAAAAAGTTAAACTCATGTAAGCAATAAAACACACCATTGCAAAATTCATACACTCAGGGATTTTACTGCTACAGCTAGATATTGTTGTGTAAGTTACACAACGATATCTAGCTAAAGAAATGTCAGTATTGAGTCAGTTCACTAACTTTATGACTCTTAGTAAACTGTGTCTCTACAGATCATATTCATAGATATATTCTTGAGATCTGTTGACACAGCCAGACACCGATAACAAGAAGACTTTATAAAAATCAGTCAGACAGCTGAGATGATGCCAGATTTTGGGCAGCCTAGATGATCTGAGCATGGTGTAAACACAGTACAAGTGATATTTTCAGTGTCATTAATCTGCTCATTTTGACGTCAGGTGTTTTTAACATTATAGCAAGAGAAGCTGAAAATCTTACACGGAGCAGTACAAGATAGTAGAATATACTGTATATTTAAGGTGTATGAGTAACATCACAAGCAATAGTTAACAGTAAGGGCTGCAAGGGTTGAGGTTATAGTGCTCTGATGTCTCCTAACGGATGCAGGTACCTGATGTCACATACAATTGCAGCGGGCACCTACCTCCATCTGAACCAGTCTCCTCTCCAGGTACTGGATAATAAAGGCATCCTGGGAGGAACCCTGGCTCTGGACTGAACCCACAGTCAGATATAGAGATAGGAGAAGGACAGGAAGCACTCTGCCTGACATTACTAGCACTATTGTCAACAACTCAGCACTGAAACTACTGCTCCTGCAGTAACGACTTCAGTATGAAATGCCTTGTCAGTGACAATGAGACCTTTTTCCTGTACTTCTGAAGCTCTCCTGCAGAGTACAACCCACTATAACAGTCTTCCACACTGAAAATAAGCCAAAGAAAAAAAAGATCAACCCGTATGGCTTCAGTCACAGCTTACGACAATCTTTTTTCCTCCTGCTGTGCTCAGTAAGCGTTTTAGTCCTGTTAGAGTTGCAGCTCCAGAACGTTCTGTCGTTTCTCTGATCAGTTATTGCTCAAGTGGATTTGGATCCAAGTGAACCTCACCCACGATCCCTCCCAGCCCCTCTCTCTCCCAGTCTCTCAGTCTGTCTCTCTCCCACCCTTCCCTTCTCTGTTTGAGTTTGTGTATTTGAGGTTTGAGCGAGAAAACCAAAAGAGAATGGGGAAAGAAAGACAGTGAGAGCTAGAAACAACCAAGACAGTTCAAACCCTATTGGTCAATCCTGCAATTTTTTACTGTAATCCTCTCCAGATGGCCAGCTGACACGTCCTCAGTTCTCACACAGAGCAGAAGCTGTTCAATAAAAGTTGTTAACTAGCCTGTATACAGTAACAGGATCAGCAAAACGTCATCCTGTGTAAAAAATACACACGGTCAGTTAATAATATTCAAATCATCACAAAACACACTCAAAATTCACAAGACAACACAAGTATTTTGTTATCTTGCAAGACATAAAGGGTGTTTCCACTGGCAGGATTACAGACAGACAGACATAATATAATAGACATATAGCCACAAAGCAAATATTACATAGTTGCCTTGTAATTTATTTGCTCCTAATTCTAGACTATGATGTAAAAGACATGCTATTATCTAATATCACCATAACCTCCCAAAGTAATGGTTATTCTGAATAAGGAGACTGAGGGCTTAACAAGTTAGAATACAGATACAAAATAAACAGATATCTGACTTTTAAAAATCCAAGTTTGAACATTTGTGGCAGTGTGGTATTTGGCCTTATTACCATTCCTGGTGATCCAGATGATATTCTGATTGATTTAGGTCCAAAAGTTGTCGCTGCCATTATGGATCATTCCTGGTTCACTGCTGATGTTTTTATTTCCATCTGGTGCTTTTTAGAGCCACCTGGCCCTGCTTCCTGGGCTTTTTGTCATGACAGACAAACATCTGGTTCTCAGCTTTGAACACTGTACTAGATCTGGCGCATATAAAACACAGAGCTTCACTTGAAGAAGCAACTGCATGTGAACAAGACAAGGATAATATAGGATAAGACACTAACACGCTAACAAAGCAACATATATCTCGTCTTCTTAACATCTTCTGTTGAGATCTTTGGTATTTTAGCTTTTGTCAGGCCTCTACAGTTATACCAGGTTACTACCATGAGATGGCACCACATCACATCAAGAATATTACTACATACTGTACTCCAACATACTACAGTCTAATAGTAGCAGGCCTTACCACTCCCCCCTACCACTTTACCTGTGGTCTGTAATTATAGCCTACTGATAAATCCTCTGTGGGGAGCAGTGGTTAAAGGCAGCAGGAAAGTAAGAAGGAACAGTGAGCAAGTTCATGATCAGAAATGCACTCTGCTGCTGTGGTTACTAACCTTTTTGGCTCATCCCCTTAAAACAAAACAATGTCTGTGTGTGACTCCAAATCAAAGGTTTAATACTATATGTCTATGACTCATAAGGTGTTCAACCAAAGTGATTTATGGTAAATATGTAGAGGCAATATGTTTATGATTGTCTCTCATACTGTTAACCTACTGTAAAAGTACTAAAAAGACTTTGGAAGATATCCACTTGACTGGACTAACTCAGACTGCTGAATCCCTGTAAAAGCTTCAGATAAACTTGCACAGAAACAAGGATGTTGGATTTTGACCCCCTCTTACACTGGAAGCGCATTAGCAAAGGATCTTTTAATGGCCAGTATAAACAGGAGGAATGCAATGTGTGAATGTAAGCAAAACCTGTTTTAGTGTTCATATGGGCACCTGACTATTGTTTTAAGACAGACTTAAAACCTATTCTTCAAGTAAAAGTAACAATACCACTCTTTAAAAATGACAGGTGAAAGCAATGCAAATTTTACTTAAGTAAAAGTACAGAAATATTAGTAACAAAATGTACTTAAAGTAAAAAAAAAATACTCATGCAGAATGACAGCTGTCAGTGTTATATTATTATTTTATTGGATCATTATTATGGGTGCATTCACATGTAAGCGACACTTCAATGTTGTAGTTGGAGGTGGAGCTAAGTAAAGTACTTGAGTAAATGTACTTAATTACTTTCCATCACTGGTCATAGTGGAATACAAATGATGCCCTACCTTGACTAAAAGACTAGCATACCACAATTCCTTTGGCTTCTCTTGCAACAACTTCTACAATGTTCTGTTGTTTAAATTGTCTGCTCTTTCCTTTTTTAATTGCTGCATTTTGAGTATGAAAGGTGCTATATAAATTAAATGTATCATAATTATTATAATTACTATTAATATGTGTTCCATGACGTCCGCCCATAGAAGCACAGAGAGATCTTCCCCACACAACTGTCAGAATGGCGAAGCAACAAAGGAATTATGTTGTATTTCATTTCAGTACACTTTTAACCACTTATACCAAATTAATCACGCTTGTGGGTGCGACGTCACCCTCTGCACACATATGTATGCTTCGTGGCCACACACTCTTTCTACAAAATGTCAAGAAAAACGATAGAGCCTACCGCTGAATGACGATGAATGGTTCCAGGGTCATTAAGGATTCTATGATTGCCCAACCTCACAGAGTGACCATCTCAAAAGACATAAATAATGTGTAGTCTGTTCTCGGTCTAAGGTGACATATAACTGTGTGTTATCTTTCCATTTAAAGTAGTCTTCACAATCAAATACCTGGTTGTACAACAATTCCGCCACTAGAAAATATTAAGGTATGTTGGACATGTTTCCATCTATATGCACTTTTGCGAATATGTTTATGTGTTATGACAAGGCCGATGTTGTACTTGTGTTTACATTTACTTAATGTCTGTTTATGTTTATCTGTGTATTGTATGTATTGAATGTGTGTGTGTGTGTGTGTGTGTGTGTGTGTGTTTGAGTGATTGAGTGAGTGATGTCAGCTTCCCACCACCCTTGGGAAGCTAACATCATCACTGACCTTTCCTACCAGTCTTTGTGTTTGGAAGATGATGAGGTTTTAATACCAGCCAGTGCAGACAGGTTCCACCTGGAGACAGCTGACTCTGTAGAGGCTAAACGGTGTGGAGGACAGTCCACCATATCATACTCACCAAGTCCAAGTGAAATTAAATTGCTTTTTTTTGGTATGCTACAGCAGACATTTCTGCTCTGTAAATCACTTGTCCTGTGAAAAAAATCCGAAATCAAAGGGACATTTGACATTTATAAAATTTATATTTAATATTTTTGGTTTCATGATGGAGGGTGAAACTTATAGCTGGGGCGGGTCCTGCTGCCAACAAAGGGGGCGGGGCCAATTGCTTATGTAGGTGCAGGGGCCACGAACACCGCAAGAAGTGGCGCTTCTATTGTCAGTGGCCAGTGCATGGGGTTGGGCTAGGACCCCTGGTTGGGTGAGGGTGGAGATCACCACTGGGGTGAGGCCTAAAACGCCACTCGGGGCAGGAACTGTTAATGTAGGGACAACACAGGGGTTGGGGTGAGATAACATTGGGGGTGGGGCCTGCTATTAACCCGAGATCACCTCTGGGCGCAGGGCCAGCTGCAGAGGAGTTTGGCCGGGACAGCAAATGCGGCTGGATTTATTGCCACCAGTTGGGGTTGGTGATGTTGCCAAAGTTTCACAGTATCTGTGCAGGTGGGTGGTGACATGTTAGCTTAAAGCGCCCTCCTTGAATTCCTGAGCTTCAGGCAAAACTTTACCAACTACTTAGTTACTTTTTCTGCCACTTTACTGAAAAGGGGGTTCAGTCAGTTTTACTCTGACCTAAAACACTAATCATTACTTCAGTGTGGTTAGGAATTCCATTGTATACCTAGATAGCCAAGTGATGTTTTGATACGCTTTAGTTCTTCAGTTTGCTGTTTTAGTGTTTCAGTGTTTTAACTTCTTATCATCTTTTTTTCCAATATATCGCTATAGAATAGCCTAGCATAGATGACATAATCAGCATGTTATATTGTAGTGTTTTTATATCAAAATGCATATGTTTTGACAGTATTATTTATCCATATCGAGTGAACAGACAATTCTGCAGTGGACCCCTGCCAACTCTAGTTGCTAGGATGTTGATGATGCCTGGTGTCTTTCAACAATCCAGATAAGCAAACGTGATATAACATGATAATTAGTAAGCTTTAGAGGTGCTGTTAGGTGGATTTTGATTAGAATAGAGCCAGGCTAGTTGCGTCCTTTGTTTCCAGGCTTTGTGCTAAGCAAAGGTAACTGGCTGCTGGCTGTAGCCTTATATTTAACATACAGGCAAGAGTAGTACCTTCTCATTTAACTCTGCAAGAAAGCGGATAGCCATATTTCCGAATATGGCAAACTATTGCTTAAACCTTTCCTCCAACGCCACCGTGACATCCCCATCTGCCTTAGCTTTACTTGGTGTTTTATGTTTTGTGCTTATTAGCAAATGTTAGCATGCTAACATGCTAAACTAAGATGGTGAACATGGTTAACATTATACCTTTTAAACATGAATATGGTAAGGTCATTGTGAGCATATTAGCATGCTGATGTTAGCATTTAGCTCAAAGCACAGATGTGCCTAAGCACAGCCTCAAAAAGCAGCTAGCATGGCTTCTATTTTTTCCCTACTATCCCTTTCAACTCACACCTACTTCTGCTATTCTGTATAAATCACCACTTTCCCATTACATACGGCTACATGTACAATATCTGCTGTTTGCCAAAGTGCCCTCTTGTTCCTAACATTGTTTCACAATTGCTCTCTGACCTTCTCTCTCTGTTCTCTCCCTCACTCTTTAACTTCATCTGTCTCTCTCTCTCTCTCTCTCCCTCTCTCACTCTGTGGGTCGTCTGACTTCCCGTGGTTCCAATCTTAAAAATTTAATTACCAGAACGCTCCCTGGTGCAGCAAGCCAAGGTGAATGCCAAGTCAACCCCAGGTAGAGAAATTAATTAGGTTTACTTCAAGTACAATTTATTGTTACTGCACTGTAGCATTTCCATTGTCAGGAACTCCACCCTTGCCATTCCTTTTATTTCAAAGCAAAGTAGTCTCATCTGCATTTGCTTGTTAGGATATGTTTTATGAAAATGTAATTGGAGCAAACATAAAAAGGAATAATACCACAACTAGGTTAATCCTTCAAAGAGAAACCCTTTCTAAACAACTGCAGGCACAATTATCACATGTGTAATATTGTCAGGTGAGTCAACATAGGTTTAAGTTGTAAGATACATCATCTACTGTTTCTCCTGTCTTCCCGAATACGTTTAATTTAATAGGAACCAATAATGCAGAAATCCCAAAACGATTGCAGACAGGTTTTCAACCTGTGGCTTCTTGTCATCACTCACATCATATTTTTTATTAACATTTATTGCATCAGAATCACAATCAGAAATACTTTATTGATCCCCGAGGGGAAACTCTTTTGTAAATGTGAAAACCACTTTGCTTAATTTCCCAGTGGAACAACTGGGAAATTACATTCTTTTTTCTTTGTTATTCACTCTCCTCTTGCTTTGCATAAGGTTTCATTAGATCTGGTTATTTCTGGCACTCTATAGAGAGACTGTGTTAATTCGCAGTTAGAAATGTGAATGAAAGCTGCAAATCTATAACCATTTGTTTGATATTGAATGAAAAACTGCATCTTCAGAAAGAAGGCTTTCTAAAGCTTTTACAGTCGTTAAAAAAAACATTTTTACAATTTACTTGTTTTAGCCAACTTAGCTAGACCCACATGAACTTTAATTTTTAAAGCTGCACTAATCAGTATTTTAATATTACTTTATAGAGTGGATTGAATATGTGTTATGTGAAGGGGGGTGGGGGGCGCTCACAAACTCACAGAGAGATGTCACCCAACTCTGCAGTTTTCCTCAGCTATATGTTTCAGCAGTTTCAGCATCTTCAAGCTTGTTGTTTTGCTTTTACGGCCCATAAATGTACTGTTTAGGTTCAGTGGCAAAACTCTCATTTAAATTGATTTCAGCAGCAACAGGCAGTTGTTTTCAGTGAAAAAGCTTTAAAAACCCAATGTACACTACCTACCCAGAATGAAACAGCAGACAGACTAGCAACTAGCTGGTAACATAGTCAAACATTTAGCAGCTAAAAGCCAGATATTTCCCTCAGGAGTTTGTGAAGACCAAAACAGAGCTAAAAGGAGAGTGAATATTGGACTTACATTCATCAGGTGGAAAAATACACAACTCCTTATTAACACTAATCTTGCTCTGTCTGCTGGGTGCGTAAATTAGCAGCTGCTGGCTAACAGTTTGCTAAGGCCAGTGTTGTCTTTGCAGCTTTTTGCGCTGTCTGCATGTGGTAAAAAATCAATTAAGGCAGATTTAAAGAAAAACCTCACATTTCTCAGAAATGCACTATTACCTCTGAAGGTGCCATATGCTAAAAGGAGTGTTATGAGTAATCTCCAGAATAATTAGTACCTAAGGCATTTCAACTGAATCAGAAATACGCAAACACTCTCAGACAGGAAATACAGTTGTTTATACCAGGCAGGGGAGAGAAAAGGCACACACCTTGTTTCAGAAGTCATTTGGTGCTTTTCTTTATAGAAGTTACTGATGGGATTATTTGTCATTGTAGTTTAATATTTACACGCAATCATCAGTTATGCCAGACACAGGGACAGAGTAAATAATAAAACAGAAAGATTTTTAATCACGTGTCACCTTGCTTTATTATACATTACTTGTCTATAAAAGGAGGCGTCATAGAAACCTTAGAGAATAGCCTGCCTGCAAGGCTTTGGAGTTTGCTGCCTCCAGAGCTGTCTGTGGTGCTGAAATGAAATGACCTATAGCACACATTCAAAAGTCATTAATCACTATACTATTGTACTGACCTCTTGTTTGCATACTTGTTGCCTGACTCATGTGACCCCTGCCATTTCCATAATAAGGCATTTTCTCCCTCAAGACTGCCACTGGTCAGAAGTGTTTTTTCTTGTGGTGCTAGAATCACAGGAAATTCTGGGACATTACAAGCAATGCATCTGGCACCAGTGGTCACAATATCTTCAGTGTTGCCTAATTCATATTTCATGTGCGTTCATGGCTGTTAACTCATGCCTTTTAACAATCCTGAGGCATGAGCAGTTTGTGTAAAGGAAAAGCTGGACCCAAAAAAAGTGGAGACAGTGTTTGTATTTGATTATTTTTTGCAAACAAGGGAATTCCCATCATGCCTATTTTTGTCAGTAGTTTCTTTTAACATTATCCCTTCCTAAGTGCTGTTACTGTGCGTCACTCTTTCTCCCTCCCTTGTTTTCTCCATGCGTGCCCTCCATTTCTCTAAATGTGAGATGGTTTGAAGCAACACCTCCAGTCGCGGGCTCTACAGAGAGCAGGCTCTAAAAGCACAAGGAGACACCAGACATGCATTAGGAGGGGACAGGATTATGTCATACGGCTATTAATATTAAAGACCTTTGGCACAGTGCAGTGTGCTGAAAACAAATATTGCTGGAGGAAGTGATGTCTAATCACCAAATGGAACTTTAGAAACTTGTTAGAAATAGTTTTTTAATTAGATGATAAACAGATAAAAAAGGAATACGATGGAACACTGAGTAGCAGGTAAATGACTGCAGGGACTAGATCTTAAGTTCTGTATGATGACTGGTATTTGTGTTCTGCAGTGGAGGGGCTCTGAAGAGCAAAGAGGTCCACTGTCCCTGCTGTGATGAAGGACATTAGTTCCAATAGAGACTAGAGTGAATGTGTGAATGTATATAGGTGTACAGGTGAAGAAATGTAATGGTAGGTCACAACACACAAAAGCAGCCATGGGCAATGACAGCAACACACGAGCTGGAGCTTTATGGGTGACCTTTTCAGCATCTCCACAAGCTGCAAAATACATTGTGAGAGACAAAACACCGTCTTTTGCAGAGGGAAAAGTTGCTTCCAAGATCTGACATCTAATTGGGGACAAAAAGCTTTTTTCTCACCTTACAGAACACTGACTTGCATTCATTGCACATACTTTGTTCCGTAAGCCTAAAATATTGCTCTGTGAATAATTCCTCCTTAAAGGATCATTCCGATTTATTACAACTTCTGTCTTATTTTTTTTTATAGCTTTGGCCATTGTTTCTCTCAGTAATAATACAATTATACTCACCAAGGTAACTGCTGGAACTCTTGGAACATGGTAACATCACTACAAAGAATCAAATGGGTCAAGAAACACAAGTGGTTGAATGATCATATAGATTTCAAATAAACCTTGAGGTTAGCCAAACTCATTTGGAAAAGACAACCAGAATGAACCAAAATGTAAAATTATTACCCAAACTGTTTGTTGTAAACATCCATCCAAGTTTGCAGACCGACTTCCTGAATTTCCTGAACTTTGATCTCCCATTCTGTAGTTGTGCACACATACAGCTGGCTGAACACCTAGTCCTCTGGTGCAGTCACAAAAACCTGGAGCTAAACACACTCAAAACTCCCTTCCATACTCAACAGCACTGTGACAGCCATGAAATCATTCAGGTTTGTGGGATCTACAATCTGAAATGGGACGACAGCATAGTCTCAGTCATAAGAAAAGTATAAAACTATATTAAATATTCATAAACGCTTTCCTATAAAAGAATGTTTGAAAAAGAGATTTGAAAGATGCTAAAGATGTAGCCTGTCTGATGTCAACAGGCAGAGTGTTCCACAGTCTGGGGCCCTAACAGCAAAGGCCCGGCCACCTTTGGTCACTAGCTGAGACCTAAGAATAACCAGCAGAGCCCCATTCGCCAATCTAAGGGAGCACCCAGGCACATAGGGAGTCAATAAATCATTGATATCATTTGATCATTGAATGCTTTAAAAGGGATCAGTAGAATCCAGCCTGCTTAATATTTTTAGTCCGGGAACCAAGCTTACTGTGAAACAGGCTGATAGAATTTGTTGGACCAAAGACTATGACCTCAGATCATCATTCAATTTTAGGGACGTTTTGGGACATCCAACATCACTGAGGCTGAGATTATCTGAATTACTGGATTGGAGAGGGACATATAACTGCATGTCATCTGCATAACAGTGGTGGCAGATACCATGGTTCAGAATGACCTGGCTGAGAGGAAGCATGTATATTGAAATCAAATGGCATTTGTTGTTCCCTTAAGACCACTGTTAGGAGAACAGAGATGCTAAGACGCTAGATGCTGCAGGAGAACAGAGTAACCAATCATCTCAAAAGCAGCATAGGCGCCTGAGCAATTGAGCAAGTGGCGCAAATGCATCCCCATTATTCAATTAAGAGGAGCAAAGTTATGTTAAGTTATCCCACTTTTTGTCTTTTAAAAATAAACTTATCATCATACAGTCCTGGCAATCAGGTGATTATATTTAAGCAGCCTATATCAATGATCGTTTTACCATTTTCAGCAACCGACAAAAACAAGTAATAAAAAAATCACAAAGTTTTGGACCACGCTTTGAGTTGGTTCAGTTGAACCTCTTAATGATCGTTTGGGTGGGTAGATTTTGTGGATCAGGAGAAATTTGAATGTCTCTCTTCCCAATAAAATGAGCGGTGAATTTTAATAATAATTACCAGGTTCATTCCATTTGCATTCAAATGTTCTGCTCAGTCATTTCAGGGATCGAGTGTGATCATTTAGCCAGGGGAGGGTGTTTGATTTTAGCTTTCTGATTTTCACTGGAGCGATGTGTTCAAGAATGGAAAGACAGTGAAAGAGGTTAATAATTCATCTGGATTTTGTGGAAGTGTTGTAATGGGAATAAACAATTGGAAAAGGTGTCCCTGTCCAGTCATCAGTAAAAATGCGGGATTGTGTCATGGGGTGAGGTTTTAAATGAGAACAAGAAGGTAAAGACATCTACTAACTCTACATTCTCTGGCCAGAAACCAGAAGAAAGTACCAAGTCAAGAATATGACCTTTGGAATGTGTAGCTCCTTTTAAATGACTGTAAAAGATTGAATGATTCAACTAGATCTAGAAACTCTTCAGACATGGGGTATGAAGGGCAACACACATGAATATTAATATCACCCAGAATAAGCACCCTGTTATAGACAAGCGTTCAGAAAATTCCATAATATTGCTGCTGTACCTTGGGGTTCTATAAACTAATATACACTGTAAGGGAACAGGACCTGTAATAAGAAAGCTTAAGAGCTCAAATGAAATAAAATTGACAAAAGAAATGAGAAGACACTTTACAAAAAGCAGCTAAACCACTGCCTCCACTTCTAGGTGCCCACAGGAGGAGTTAGAGTTGTTGACAAATACATTGATAAATACTTATATCTGCTTACAACTACATTATAGTGTGTTATAAACATTTATTAAATGTTTATATGCTGCTTATGAATGCTAAATATGGAATTTAAAGTGTTACCGAGTAACTTATTATGCATACAATATTTCTTCCAGTATTAAAGCAGCTCTACTACCTGTAACTCCAAATAAATCATATGTAACTGCCCTCTAGAACGACACATAGAAACATTTTCTGATCTGACGCCCCTACTGGCTCAATGACATTATTTGTCTGTGCCTTCTAAAACTGTTAGAAATCATTGTTTCAAAGATAAAACTGCTTTATTATCTGACACCAATATGGTAAAGTTTTGGTTAGGTCTAGGCAAAAAAATGACGTGATTAGGTTTAGGGAAAGATCATGGTTTGGGTTTAAATAAGTATGTTGTTGAAGATAGGGAGAACATTGCAGTTTTTGGTTAAAACGATAGCTTTGTTAAGGCTAGGGGACCTTCGTTGTCATAGTTACAATAATGAATACATGGTTAAGGTTAGGAAATTACCATAGTCATGCTTAAAAAAAAACAAATGTTGCCAGTTGGAAATGGGAAACGATCTCAAGAAATGGACTTCCATGTTAAAAGTCCAATGTTTTGTTGACCCACCCATCCATCCACCCCCACCCCGACCTTCTACCTATGTGGACCGTCTGTCATCTCTCTTGGGAGGAAAGTCTCCTGTTTTAGTATCCCTCTGTAAATTAGTTTTCTGTGTTTCAGTATAATGAGAGCTCCTGAAAACATGGGTCAATTTCCTTGTATGTGTCAACATAGTTGGCCAATAAAGTTGATAAAGTTTAAGTTGATACAGTTTTCCTGCAAAATTAAGGATTTTCATTTGCATTTTGGGTGAACTAATCTGTTTTCCTGCAAATAAAGTGGTTTTGATAATCTGGCTTAACTGCTTGCTTGTTTACAGCCTGTCTGATTGTTTCTTTCCCCATCTGACTTTTTTGTAGCAATGTTATCTTGTTCCCAGATCTTAGCAATTTAACATGTATACAGTAGGTTTTCCATCAATTGAATTGTTATTCTGGGCAAACAATGTCTAAGTGTATATAAATTATACTTTATCTTTCTTGCAGTCATATATTGAGCTAATTAAACATCTACAGGGAATATGTTTTTAAAAGATAACGCAATAATGTATGTATTCATAATTACATTATGTGCTAGAGCAGGCATGCACTATACACACTATACCTGCCCTTGTACTTGCTTGCACTTGATTTAAGAGCTGGTACATTATATAAAAGTGTAGATAATCAACTTATACAACAACTTTTCTCGGTACAAGTTGCAGTCCCTTATAGCGAGGAGAAATTATGCAGCTAGTCTGTCTGCTGACTGTTGGGTTAATTGGTTGCGGCTTTGCTATAAATAGCAAACAGAGCCATACTCATACACTGACATTTCTTAAACATATGAGGGTCTGCTATCTTGGCCATCACAGCACTCCCAGTAAAGTGCTACTGTTAGGAGCTCATTTCCACTGTGGATATGCAGGAAACCACACCCTGCTAATGAGCAAATGCTCTTATTCATTCAAGGGAAAACAAACACACAATCAGCAGGGAATGCAGCTCACTGAAGTGTGCTGTGCATCCAGGTGTATCCATTGATCCCTGATGAGAGTTTCAGTCGAAGAATATTTCAGAGCAGATGTTCTTTTAGTTTTTTGAAGTGAATCAAAAAACATAGATTTAAAATGTGCACCTTGTTCTCCTGTATTGTTTCAGAGAAGCAGTCTGAGGCTAATTGGTAATACACAAGAATAACTTTTTATGAAATAGTTCATTACCTGTAAAAGGGATGTATGAAAAAGAAATATGACAACAGGTTCACAAAAGAACATTCAGATGAACATAAGGAGCCATGGGATTTCTTGAGCTTCACTCTTAAAGAGGTGAGCTGCTTTCTATTAAAAACTGAAAAGTGGCCTATTAATTTCCCTTGTATTCTAATCAACTCTCATTATTCCTTTCAATTCACATATCTGCAACACCCCCCTCTAACCTCTCTAACCTTTGTACTGGATCTTATATGATATTTATATAGAGTGAAACAGCAGGCTTTCATCTTCTATTCCACTACACCTACTGCAATGCTGTATATTTTATACTACCTTGCCTGCTCTTATCAAAGACATTGTCTCTTCTCTTTTATAAGGAAATAGAACAGCTGGTGCAGATGGTGATCAGATGATCATCTTTGTCCCTCCTACCAGGTGAAGGACTGGTGGGTGGATTTCTGTCAGTGATTTATGGACCATGAGGTTAAATTGTACACTTCAGCAGTTTGAACAGATTAGAGAAACAAATCACTAAACTCACTATCCTATTGTCAAAATATTTAGGAGCTGATTGTCATTTTCACATTGAAGGGCAAAGAACAGAGGTGGGAAAACATTGTTTTTGCTTAAAGCTGTACCAATGAATATTCTATATATAAATAAGAGAGAAGAGAATTAGCATTAGCATTAGTTTCCTGCACCTCTACGGAACGCTTTAGCATCTTTTAGCTCATTGTTTTGGATTTTACAGCCCACAACCTTCTGTTTTGATTCAGGCTTACTGCTCTCATCAAACTATGGTAAACCCACTGTGCATTACCTTCCAAACATCAAACGTGTTATGGTTAATAATTTATGCTGATTAAAGAGATGTTGGCCTTAAAGGGACAGTTCACCCCAAAATCAAAAATACATATTTTTCCTCATACCTGTGGTGCTATTTATCCATCTAGATTGTTTTGGTGTGAGTTGCCGAGATATCGGCCATAGAGATGTCTGCATTTTTTGAATATAATGGTAATATATGGAACTCGGCTTGTGGTGCTCAAAGTGCCAAAAAAATACATTTGAAAAACTCAACAGCAATGTCTCTTTCCAGAAATCGTGACCCTGTTCCTCAAGATAATCCACAGACCTTGTTGTGAGCAGTTTAATGTAGGAACTATCTGTCAGAAAAATCATACTCAAAGACGACAGAGTCACTGGAATCTTTATCCTCAAGGTATTTTACTTGCAGCAAGGAGTCAATACATGCACCTCAACAGTAGAGAATTGACTCCTTGCTGCAAGTAAAAAACCTTGAGGATAAAGATTCCAGTGACTCTGTCGCCTTTGAGTATGATTTTTCTGACAACTTGGTCCTTCGAGCCAGATCCAATTTAACCTTTCCTCCATCCAGGGTTGGGAACTGAAACCGTGCACGGGGGAGTCTGGGCCTCCTTAAACAGAAGCCCTCCAGCTGAATTGCTGTCGAAAAGAGACCAGAACTCGCTGGAGGGGGAAGGGTGACGGGATCCTAGAGCATCACAGACTCACTGGACTCTCAGATAAGAAAAAGAAAATTTAATAAAAAAGGAGAAAAACCTACTGATCCAAATACAGAGAAATACAGAGAAAATCCTACTGATCCAAGTACCAAACATGATGCTGAAATGGTGATGATGTTTTGATTAACCAGTTTTGAAGTATGTACAAGTTATACATATTATCTATCTAGCGGGAAAAAAATCAGAGAAATGTTACTCCATGTTGGTATAATGGAAAAAGGTAGAAGAATAGTCCATAGTGAATGTGAGAAGACTACAGGAATAAATAACTCAGTGTGCATGTTAAAGATAGAAAGAGAAAAAGCTTTGGATCAATTTAATAACTTACCTAAAAACTTGTGTATATAATCGTATTGTGTGTATGTACTTAAAAACTTGTGTATATAATCATATTGTGTATGTGTGTCTTAAAGTGTGGGAGGTAGATATTAACAGTGTCTCAGTAAGACAAACAGCTGCAACCTAGCGGTGTTAACAAAACTGTTTGGCTGTTGTGCGGTGACAACGCAAACAGTGTTTTACTGATTGGGTCAGTTGCTCGGATGAACTCCATACAAACTGACATGGGAAACAAATATTGTAAAGGGGAAAGTGAAGAGTTAACAGGTGATGGGAAGTAGATGTTGCATAAAGATGAAAGGAATGTGACATACTTAAACAAGTAGAGGAAAAAGTATGGGTTTTCAGGAAAATTAAGTATACCAGGATGTGTAAAACTAGTGCAGGAAATAGAGAAGGAATGTGGTAAAAATGGAAAAAGCGTAAGTAGAATGGTCCTGCAGAGGCAAGAGCTTGGTTGAGTGAGGCAAATAAGCGAAAGGAAGGCATAAAAAAAGGAATAAAAAACAGGCCTATAAATATATATTTATATTAAAAAATAAAAGACAGCTGGTGATAGTGCAGCTTTGAAAGACCTGTACTTTCTATGCTCCTAAAATGTGTGCATGTGCCGTGTGTGTGAGTGATTGCTTGTTTGTAAACGAAAATCCCTCCCCTCCCAGTGTGTGTGAGAACAAGATGAGAAGAGAAAAAGAGATTTACACTGTACTGGAAAAAACAAACAAAAAAAACTGTAAAGCTCATCAAAAGAGTATGTTTATTAATGGTTCAGTTAATCGCAAGGGAGTAGAACCTGTAAAAATAACACCAAAATCATCATTCCGTCCACACCAGAGACAATATCCACCTAAACCTGAAGCTGAAGCAGGGATAGAATCTATTATAAAAGATCTTTTGAAAGCTGGTGTAATAGTAGAGTGTCCTGATTCACCTTGTAACACTCCTTTGTTTCCAGTAAAGAAAGCCCCACCGTCTAGTGGATGGCGAATGGTACAAGATTTACAAGCTGTAAACAAAGCAGTGATGCCACGAGCACCTACTGTGCCAGACCCACACATGTTGCTCAATGATCTAAGACCAGAAAATAAGTATTTTTCAGTCAGTGATATAAGTAATGCCTTTTCTCAATCCCAATACACCCAGATAGCCAATTTTGGTATGCATTTACTCATAAAATGAAAAGATATACCAGGTTAGCTCAAGGTTACTGTGAATCACCAACTATTTACAGTCTCTCACAAGCAGGAAGACATTTAGATGAATCCAGAAAAACTGCAATATTGCAAGCTCCTAAACCAAAAGCAAATCGACAAATTATGTAATTTTTAGGCATGATAAATTTCTGCAGAAGTTGGGTATCAAACCATGCAGCTGTCACAGCACCACTGTCAGCATCAGATCCTATAAACTGGACGCCAGAAGCAGAAGAAGCATTTGTTAAAATAAAGCAATTACTTGTAAGCACAGCAGTTTTAGGTCTACCTGACTATTCAAAAACATTTACCCAGACTGTAGACTGTAAAGATGGATACATGACCTCAGTGTTAACTCAAACCTATGGTGAAAAACAAAGTCCAATAGCTTACTACTCGACTAAACTAGACGCTGTAGCAAGAGCCTTACCACCATGTGTTCAAGCTGTAGTAGCTGCATCGATGGCAGTGCAGGCCTCAGCCTCAGTGGTGTTGTTCCATCCACTGACACTCAAAGTGCCTCATGCAGTAGCAGTAATCCTACTGCAAAATAAGATTTCATATCTTTCACCATCTAGACACCTCTCGTCTATGACTGTGTTGCTACCACAACTACACCTAACGATAGAAAGATGTACCGCCTTGAATCCATCAACACTGTTGCCAGTGGAAACTGATGGTACACCACACAATCGTTTAACAGAGATAACAGAAAGTGTCTTGCCACGACCAGACCTGACTGACACCCCCTACCTAAACCCAGAAATGACAATGTTTGTAGATGGTTCAAGTAGGAAAAATCCAGATGGCACTAATGCTACAGGCTATGCAGTAGTAACGATAGAAAAAGTCTTAACAGCTCCCAAAACGTTACCCTGCACAAGCAGCCGATTTGGTAGCATTAACAGAAGCATGCAAACTAGCTAGAGATAAAATAGCCAACATTTACACTGATAGCCAATATGCATTTTCCACCATACATGTTTTTGCACAGTAATGGAAGAACAGAGGCATGGTTACATCTACAAGAAAACCAATAAACCACAAAGATCTCATATTAGATTTGCTAACTGCCATTCAAACCCAGTGAAGAATTAAGATCCCAGGCTCTGTGGACTTAGCGGTACAATCTGTTGTTTTACAACTGTAAACCCCAGCTTAAGATGATGCACACTGCCAAACAGACAGGAATAAGCAACTGTATAGCATGCTCAACAGCTAGACCTCAATTAGGTACCACCCCCTTCAGACTAAACTCCACCTCTGGTCCCACAGGCTTGCAATGTGTCCTCAGCTTGTTCAACAAAAGAACTCAACCTCAGACTAACCAATATAAATCTCCAAGCTTGTTGTTCCCTCCAGGACAGGATGCACTCCCTCCCTTCCTGGTAAGGAAACTACACCTGTTTCTCGCGCTCAGGACAAGGGAACAATGTGCAAACGTTGAACTGGTGTGCAAACACTATCAACATCACGGCTGATAGAGGAAACTACTCTGTATTGTGGTTTGTTAACCAAACCACTAGCAGAGCTGACCTTTGGTGGCTGTGTAAGCTACCAACAGAGTGGCAAGGAAGCTGTGCTCTGGTACAGCTGCTTATGCCATTCCGACTATTTCCGGTAGGTGACTCAAAAAATCTCTCAGCTAAACTCCATGACCAACAATCACACTCAAACCAGTGTCACACGAAGCGCCAAACCCAGCCTGGTGGTGCGTTTGATAACAGAGTGTATGTTGATGCAGTTGGTTTCCCTTGGGGTATACCAGGTGAATTTATGGCAAGAAATCAGATAACGGCAGAGTTTGAATCTTTCCTGTTCTGGTGGGCAACAATAAATAAGAATGTGGATTGGATTAATTATCTGTACTATAGTCAACAGAGGTTCGTGAACTACACCAGAGATGCAGTAAAAGGTATAGCTGAACAGCTAGGCCCTACCTCTCTGATGGCGTGGCAAAACAGAATAGCTTTGGACATGTTGTTGGCTGAAAAAGGCGGTGTTTGTAAAATATTTGGAACATTCTGCTGTACTTTCATTCCTAATATTAGATTAGATAAAACTTATTTTGTAGTAGTGACGTGTTTATGTGTGATATTATCCTAAATAACCTTTTTAAAAGCTAATGTTTGTCTTGAGTGTGCTAAAGTTTAAACAGGAGGGAAATGACACACACACACACACACACACACACACACACACACACACACACACACACACACACACACACACACATCATTAAAGCACAGAGAAGTAGCAGAACCGGAACCATCATCTTTGAAGATAAGAACCACACAAGGTCAAACTGATCTCACACTGGAGTGGTCAGCTACTGTGCAACCTTGGGGTGTGACTTGTTTTTCTATGTGTATAAAAGATTACTGTTGACTGCTTACAGGCAGTCACAACACTTGAAGTGCATGTATTGACTCCTTGCTGCAAGTAAAATACCTTGAGCATAAAGATTCCAGTGACTCTGTTGTCTTTAAGTAAGATTTTTGTGACACTATCAGTAGAAAGAAAATAGTTAATATAATAAATATAAATATAATAAATAGCACTACAGGTAAAAAATATGTATGAACTGTCCCTTTAAGGGTAGGAAGGAAGTATGGTCACTAGTCAGGGAGGGTAACTGATTCAAAACCCCACACTGTTTGGAATCAGGCAGAAAATGTGAATCGGAAATGGTCTCTAACTAACAGCCGAAACTGCCCCTGTACAAGGCATATGGCATTATACTTAATTATTAACTTCACTGACTATACATTTTAAATTCAGAAAGCACTTTCCAGATAACAGAAGGAAATCTTTACACTGAATGTGTACATGCTGTAAGAAAGGCCCTATATTTATCTTGTACATACGCACTCTGTAGGAGATTTAAACATTTAAATGGTTTAAAAGCTCTTGACTTGCAGTCTCACATGGGTTTACATGAGAGTAATATCATTAGTGGCAGGAAATGTACTGAAGTCTTAATTTAACAATTAAATATACATGTTAAGGGAAAGAAGGAACATTTCATACTCCAAGAGACCAAGGACTGTGCAGATCCTTGACTGGATAAATTGACAGAACAACAAAAAGTTATAGCACAATTTCCTACAGGAGGTGTTAGACAATCCCCAGTTTTTCATACAACTGGAGCACAGATGAAATAGGTATTGAAACCGGTGGCAACTGTCACTGAAATGCAAACTCAGTGTGATCCTCGTTTAACAAATTTTGCCCAAGCAAATATCAACCTCATCATAATCCATCAATCAAGAACATATCAAATTGAGTACAGTACATTGTCAAGAACTTGTGAAAAGAAATACAGACAGCAGGAGGAGGAGTGGAAGATAATGAAGGTTGAGCTGTGCTTGAGAGAAAGACAGGACAGGAAGACATCGACTGAACAGACTCAGGGATAATTCTATTGTATTAGGCGAGATTCAAAGCAGATGTCTTGGTTCAGTCAGGGAATGGCTAATAGGAAAATCTAATTCAAATCCTCCACAGATTACATTATAAATTCACTCCAGGCCATAAAACAGAACCTTTCAATTCATGGGGTGTGTCAGAAAATGGAGATAATGTCCGGATGAGCATAAGCTTTTCCCAGAAATGCTAAAAAGCATGCAAGTTTATTCTAAAGAATGCTATAATACTGATTTATTGGGTTGAATCATAAGTGACAAAAAAATCTTTTTATTGCATATTTACACTGCAATTATGCAAGACAAAGCTTGGTAAAAATGTTTTTGAGAGTGACTAGTGGACTTTGCATTTACAGTATCACTCTCACACACATACACACACAAGACGTTATCGCAGAGATGGTTCAATGGCTATTGAATGGATATGCTTTGGCTATTGTTCAAATCAGTCTGCAGGCTGAGGAGATAAAAGGAGGCATTAATGGCTTTTGATCGCACTGAAGGTCATCTCATATGGACAGGATGGCTAAAGATTTCTATGAAAGGTAACAGTTTCTGACTAAATTGTCTAGTCAGAGGTTTTCTTCTAGGCATTGAAGCCACAAGTCGTGTGCCTGCCAGCATAAGAGCCCCACAGTTATAACAGAAGAATTACTTCAAGCAATTCCCATTTACTACAACTCACATGAACTTAAAATATTTAAAGGGGCAATATGTAAGATTTGGAAAGAAATTTATCTTAAAGCATAAAAAAGAACTAATATTATCAACAGCATGTGAAGAAGTAACAGTGCTGGCGTCATGTCAAAGACATCTATGTACTGTGTTGCAGAGATATCTACTGAAATTAGCATGCTAACCTGCTAGCCCCAGCCTGCCCTGTGCTGTAATACCACTTGTGCCTCGAGAGGCGATATTCCGATCGTATAGCTCAGGTAGTTCCAGCTGGGAGATGTGACCTCCCTCTCGCTCCTCTCCCGCTTGACACCTCTCCTGTCCTCGCCTGAACGCAACGTATCTTCATCATCCCCGGAGTCCTGGTCGGAGCCACTGTACATCCCTGTCGTCAAACTGGCCTCCGAAAGTCTTGGAGGCTGTGTTCGGTACCGGTCTGGCTGTGTTCACTGGGAGGCTACTGATCCCTGTTCTGGTGCTCAGTGAGTTAATAGCACTGTAACTAAGTTAGCTGCACGGCTAACTGAGCTAACTAGCTAATGTGACATGCTGCCCTCTAGTTGGAGTATGAATTTGACAGGTGGAGAGTAGTCTCATATTCTTCTTCTTATTCATATTTCCCCTTTAAAAGTAGCTAATGCCTAAAGCTGCACTAATCAATATTTTCATATTAACAATGGATGGAATTACTATTTGTAAAGTTCAGGAGGAAGCTCGTACTGACCGACCTGCAGAGAATTATCACCCAACTCTGCAGTTCAGCTCTACAAAGTGTTTTAGAATTTTTCAGCTCATAGTTTTGATTTTCCGGCCCACAACGGTAAACCCACTGTACACCACTTGCCAGTCAGATAATTAAGTAAGTGACTAGATGATGAACACTGAGGACCATTTAGAAGCTAAAGAGCCAGATATTTTTCTGTGGGGATTGTGGAGACCAAAAGAGAGCAAAAAGGAGAGGAAATGTTAAATTTACATTCAAGGGGTGGCCAAACACACGATCCCACATGAATGCTAATGTTGATTCATCTCGGCTGGATGTGTAAATACACATTCATCACGTAGTTACAGCTTGTTCCGCTTCCACCAAGTTGCCAAAAAAACCCTGAACATTTAAGGGTGCTTTAAAGTAGCTAACTGCAAATTGTTTTGCAAAATGCGGCTGTGTTTTCAAAATCTCAACATATTTTTTGTATTTCATACAATATGAAAATCAATTAGTATTCTCTTGAAACTGTGTGTAATCTATCACAGTGAATATTGCATCTTGGGGTTCCACAAGAGTCAGTCCTTGGGCCACTGCTCTTCAATCTATGCTCCTGCGTGGTATTATCATAAAGAAACATAGTATATCATACCATTCATATGCCGATGACACACATCACACATTTCACCTTCCTCTGGTGATCTTAGTCCTATTAACAAATTAGTAAACTGTATTGATGGCATTAATTGCTGGATGTCCAATTGTTTTTTACAACTGAATACTCATACCTGAAAATGGCATCGCTGTCCCTGAAATACAGTGCAAGCCAGAAACCATGGCATTATTTTGGATACTGATCTCAATTTTGAAAATCACATTACCATAATCGCCAGAACAGCGTTTTTCACTTACATATATATATATATATATATGTATATATATATATATATATATATATATCAAAATTTCAAATTAGAAACTGGTTCATGCATTCATCTCAACTACTAGTGTAACGCTCTATTTGCAGGACTATCTAAACAATCAGTAGGACAGCTCCAACTCATTCAAAATGCAGCAGCCAGAGCCCTTACATGTACACGAAAATGTTCTTGTACAGTCGGTTACATGTGCCGCTATGTGTGATTCCAGATTTTATTGTGTTGATGTTTTTGGGTTTATATTTGTGTGTACTGTGTTAAATGTACATTGGGTGTATGCTTTACTGATTAAATTTTTGCATTCTACTCATGCTTATATTCTTACATTTATGTTGATTATGTTACCTATGCTCTCATGTTTATTCCTATATTTTTACATTTTGTCTTTCGATGTAAAGCACATTGAGTTTACTTGTAATGAAATGTGCTCTATAAATAAAACTGCCATTGCCGTCTGCATCAGGTTATCACAATCATGTAAACCAATGCAGACTTTCTGTATCGTTCTGATCCAATATATCACTGAAAAAAAATAATCCAGATGTTCACTGTGATGGATTACATTATGTCTACATAGGCTGCATAGCAGAAGCAGATTAGCAGAGCAGCAGCAGCTTCAGTCACACAGATGGAAAACGTTCAGCTGGAAAACGCAGCTGAAACATCCTCCTATGTAGACAAGCCTTTACACAACTCAAGCATCTTTTACCTAAATTGAATGGAGATAACGCAGCTCTCTCTACATGGCTCTGGATTAACCATAGTCACGGAGTAGGCTACAGCAACTAGGAGCAATACCTAAGAAGCGTCCAAGAAAGGTTGCTGATGCTCCAGATAAAAAAGAAACTCTGCGTTCAGAGGAAGGATTACAGTCAAAAAAAGAAAGTGATCAATGGATAAACATGGATAACCATTGGTGTAGCTTTAGCTTTTCCTTGTTGGAGAGTGCTGAGAGAAGGGACTGAGGGCAGACACACATGTCACGTCACTGCTCTTGGACAGGTTGGTAAAATATTTGGAGTAGGCTCTGTAGCTATTACATTTCCTCTACCTAACTAATGAATTATTGTCTTGGAACTGTGGAAATTTTTCTGTATTTTTGTAACTATGCCTGGGGCGAGCTTACTGTAGACATACATCATAAGCATGTGTTGACAGTTTTTGTGTAATTACTCTCACTGCCAGAAGGGGGAGGCAAAAGTTCCACACTCCAGCCTTAAGTAGGGTCTGAGGAGGTCTCTGTATACTTTTTTCTGTCTTTGCAGTTTATTTCCCATTTGAGGTATATATGTTGCATACACTCATACACACTGACTATACACTCCAATCAGTGATGTCACAGCAGGTGTTTTGCTGCTGAAAGCCAATAGAAAACATGCATGGAAATGATAGAAAACACATCATGCTTAAAATGTATTGATTCATATAGAGCTGTGCAACAGATTTCTCCCGTTTGTCATTTGCTGTTGATTTATCCTTTAATAATTTAATGCTTCATTGCTGACCAAGAGCATTAATGTGGTATACAGCACTTTACTGTAATACTAACCCAGGAATTGAAGACAAGGATGGCACATAATAGCAGTGTGTGTGTATGTATGTATGTATGGTCAATGTATTGACTGTCTTTCTCAGTGAGAGACCACATACACAATGCTTTCTGCTCCAGAAAGTGTGTGTTGCTGCTGCATTGTGATACATGTGGAGCTGATACCTTTATGAGGAAGAGCTGGCTGATCAATCTGCTACCTTATGTAAGCCGTAAATCCCATCTACTGTGGTCGTAGAAAAATGGGGCTAACAGCAGAAGCTGAAAAAAGCAACTAAAGTGAGCACTTAATTCAACGTAGTATTGAAAGGACTTTGAATCATTTATACTGCCAACCGCAATCACCTGCAAGTTTAGGAAATTACCCCTTGACATTTAGATGATTGTCTAGACAAAAGTTCAAAAACATAGTTCACATCATTCACTAAAGGCCAGTAATGTATGTGTGTAATGTAATGTGGAAGGGGTTGCAAGTATTGAGAGCTATGGTGCGTTTTAGCATCTTTCAGTTTTGGTTTTATGGCCTGCAACTTTACTGAGGTTAAAGCTTTGATTAATTCACTGTATGCTACCTGCCCAGCACCGAATGGCAGACAGACAAAGACAGCGACTAACTGGTGGACATAGTGGAACATTTAAAGGTACCCGGTGGAGTTTTTGACAACTAGTAGCTCTATGGAGCGATGTTTTTATGAGTGGGTCCCCGCTTTGTTTGTATAATGTATATATAAGGATGAGAAATCCTTCACTCGGGTTACTGGTAGTTGAAGATTCCATTTGGTGGCGGGAACATGCAAAGAAATATAGCAATGGACCAACAAAAGCAGAGAAGAAGACGACTACTGGCTAGTAAACATGGATGTAAACAATGCAGGATTTTACATAGTTTAAAAAATGGCTTTGCAAATGTCCAGTGACACTGAATGTAAACATAACTTTTGTTTGTTCATTCCTTTAGCAGCTAAAGATCCAGATATTTCCCTCAGGTGTTGGTGGAGACCAAAACAGAGCTAAATGGAGAGTGAATATTGGACTTGTGCATCAGGTGACCTGAAACATGACTCTAAATGAATGCTAATGTTGTTCCACTTCTGCTGGATATGTAAATAGGCAACTGTTTGCTAACATGTTCACCATACCAGCTGTATAAAGTGAAAATATGTTTTGTTTACAGCTTGTTCCATGTGGCCAAAAAGAAAAGCAAAAAAATCTATTAATGCAGCTTTAAGAGAGGCTGATTAATATTTGTTTATATATAATCAACCTGTGCAGCTGCATCACAAGTACAAAATGTCTTTTGACTTGACAGTTGGCTGTGCACAAATAATGTATCTGTTCATCTGCTGGAGGATGAAATTCTGGATCAGGAGTCCTCATACCTAAATGACAAAATAGGTCAGTGCATTCCAAAGCAACTCATATGAGTGTTTTGCTGATTTGGTGCTCCCATCAGTTCAGGACAAAGACACACCAGCAGTACTTCTTGTAAAGTTTAAGCGAGTAAAACTACTTTAATAACAGTTGACATATAGTACTGTATTGCATTGTGTGGCTCCTCAGTGAACATCACCATTAACACATAAAATTCACTAATTTAAAAGCTGATACTTTCTTTTAAAATCATACATATTGGCTCTTACAGTTGAGCAATGCTTTGTTCTAAAATTACTACAGTTCCAAAGCTGCTATGAAGATCAAACTACATTTTTTAAATAGCTGAAGGCCTTTTTATCTGTTACACAGAAAAAGAGAAAACAAGAAAGAGTGTTAAGACGCTCATTAAAACCTTTATTCTGCTCTATTTCTGTATGCCTGTTTTCATGCTTATGTCAAGGTGCACAACAACACAACTGGTGCTGGAACTTATTTAGGCCCTTAAGTTGTTACAGTCGACAAGCAGGCCTATGTAGAGATGAAATAAAACCAACAAGCAGCTCTCCTCGGTTCATCTGAGTCTCCTGTGAGAAGCTGCCCTGCCAAGTTATGTTTAATAGACGACAACACAGTCTGCCTGTTGGACATGAGCACACCCCTGTCTCTCTAATGCAGCCCTCCAAAGTTTTTGCAATGCAGATGCTGTAACTTATGTAGTGGCTTTTATTCCTCCATCCTCAAATATTTAAACCACAATGAGAACAAAATGTTTCTTCATAAGAGTTGAACCTGTAAAACCTATTGTTTGTTTGTTTATCTTTTGGCTGTGTGTCCATACAGCCATGCCTTTCTATCTGGATTCTGTGCTAAGACGTTTGTGTTGTTGTAGGTAGCACTGCAGTCATTTATTCATTGCCTGCTCAGTCAGAGTGGATATTGCTGCTGCTAATGCGACTACTCAGTTCTTTTTTTTTGTTAGTTCCAAGTAAATGACTGCTGCTGCTCCTCTCAAAAATTCTTAATGTAATATAAAACACATCACTTCTTACACAGCAGAGGAGTTTCCCAAGAAAGAGCTACCAGACACCAGCAGTTTAAAAAGAAAAAGCTTTCCTACTTTCTTGACCCTTTTCTGTTACCCGGGGGAAACATACTGTTTGATAATGAGTCATAAATCTCTCATTTACCCGGCTGGTTCAAGTCTGTTTTTCAGACACATTAAAGATAGCTGTTCTTGTTTTAATCTTCAAGAGACCAGTGATTTTATTGAGAACTAATTTTACCAGTTGTCAGTTTACCAGTCATGGAGCGCATGGCCTGATTAATCTGCTGGGGGGACGTAGGGCAGGGCTTCTCAAACATTTTCATGCCAGGGTCCCCTTAAGAAGGGAGACATTTTCAAAGGACCCCCACCAAACGCATCATAAATATAACATAAAAACAGTTACAGAGCACATCGGGGTTGTTAAATCCTCTTTTTCAAAACATCTATATAAAATTTCTTCTGCACAATTTTAGCTCTGTCTGGCTCTCTCTCTTCCACTGACAATAGCTTACCTTAAATTAGAAAAAAATTTAGTGGGAAGTTTGTACCTGTCTGTCACGGCACAGTTTCTCAGTTCTTGGAGTTATGGTTGACAGGCAGACACTAATGTCATTTTACACATGCAAACAGAGCCCTGTGCTTAGTCTTTATTGCAGTCAGTGTGGAGAATGATGACTCACAAAAGTAAGTCGTAGGGAAGGGGAGCAACATTTTCACAGCCTCAGTGGTGAGTTCAGGATACTTCTGTGAAAGCCAAAACCCTGTGTGTGAGACATCTGCCGGAATTTCACCTTCAGTTTCCGGTCAGAAGATAACTCCAGCTGCTGCTCTTCTGCCGTACCAGTAAGGCCACTTTGAGCTGTTGCAGATGGGTCAAAAGGATCACACACCCAGTCCCAAGCATCAGTGCTCAAATCAGACAAGTATCTGGATGGATGTCTGGTTTCACATCCCTCATAAACTCTGAGATCTCACTGTGTAGCTTGAATGCTAGCTTCAAAGGTTTCCCTTGGGACAGCCGCTGCATTTAAGAGTGAAACAGCAGTGCGTCATGACCGGCACCCATCTCCTTGCAAAGCTGGCCGAACAAATGTGACTGTAATGCTCTTGACATTACAAAAGTCACTGTGGTCACAATTGTGTTCAAAACTGAGTGAAGCTGAGCGCCATCATGCCTTGATTAAATGACAGCAGTCGAGGCAACATTGTCTAAAAAACTAGCTTGAGGGGGTAAGTACTACAATGGTGTGTTACACAGCGTGGTGCATGTGGTCTCCACGTGTAAATATGCCCTTTTTATAAGAAAGCACAGCTTTATCAATTATTTAGCGATTATTTGAATTTTTGAATGAAAGTCTTAAGACTGGATTTGGACACAGCAACTCTCCTCAAGACCAACCCTGTCTCCCAGAAATTTTGTTTATACACTACTCATTTGTTTTTCCTCTTACAGTTGTATTATATCATTTGGGGCTCTGGAGGAGCTTTTTCAAGTCTCAGAAAATCACTTAACGTACTGGGGGCTTCAAATCTTTAACAGAAAGCCTGCTTTACACACTGGGGGTGTGGAGTTTGAAATACATGGAAATTTACAAGGCTGGGTCTAACGAAAATACAAGTTGCATTGTGGGAAATGTAGGATCCAGCATTTACTTTCTGTTGCTCCGTTTCTGTTGGTTTTCAGATCAGAATCAGAATCAGAATCAGAAATACTTTATTGATCCCTGTAGGGAAACTCTTTGTTCCAGTAGCTCTTCTTTACGTCAGTGCACACAGGAGAAAACGATATTATACACTATAAACAGGTCAGAAATAAATTAAGTAACATGTTGGTATAAGTATAAGATAAACTAAGTGTCGAGTACCAAGTGGGTTTACTGGTAGATGGTGAAGTACAGTATAAATACTATGTCACTAATTATGTAATAAATAATAGTAAAAGCGGAGGTGCATGTACTGTCGAGAGTAATTGAGGTATATCCG
This sequence comes from Siniperca chuatsi, assembly GCF_020085105.1. Lineage (NCBI taxonomy): Eukaryota > Metazoa > Chordata > Actinopteri > Centrarchiformes > Sinipercidae > Siniperca > Siniperca chuatsi. The sequence goes on along the minus strand of NC_058045.1, from coordinate 24,646,910 downwards.
TAACAGTAATAAGAAAAACTAACAAGGGAAAACTAATATTGCACTTGAGTAGTAAACAGAATATTGCACAATTATTATTAAGATGTAATGCTCAATGTCCAGTTTAGTGACCTAGGGTCAAACAGACTAATCCTTAGAGGAGGAGTTAAATAGTTTGATGGCCACAGGCAGGAATGACTTCCTGTGGCGCTCTGTGGTGCTCTTTGGTGGGATGAGTCTTCCGCTGAAGGTGCTCCTTTGTTTAGCCAGCACGTCATGGAGCGGGTGGGAGACACTGTCCAAGATGGCGTGTAGTTTGGCCAGCATCCTCCTCTCTGACACCACCGCCAGAGAGTCCAGCTCCACCCCACAATGTTACTGGCCTTACGGATCAGTTTGTTCAGTCTGTTTGCGTCCGCTACCTTTAACCTGCTGCCCCAGCATGCAACAGCATACAGGATAGCACTGGCCACCACAGACTCATAGAACATCTTCAGCATTGTCCGGCAGATGTTGAAGGACCTCAGCCTCCTCAGAAAATAGAGGCGGCTCTGGCCCTTCCTGTAAACAGCCTGAGTGTTCTTGGTCCAGTCCAGTTTATTATCCAAGTGTACTCCCAGGTACTTGTAGTCCTCCACAATGTCCACACTGACCCCTGGATGGAAACCGGGGTCACTGGTGCCTTGGCCCTCCGTAGATCCACAATCAGCTCCTTTGACTTTGTCGCATTGAGCTGCAGATGGTTCTGCTCGCACCATGAAACAAAGTTACCCACCACAGCCCTGTACTCCGTCTCATCACCACCGCTGACACATCCCACCACAGCAGAGTCATCAGAAAACTTCTGAAGGTGGCAGGACTCTGTGTGGTAGCTGAAGTCTGTGGTGTAGATGGTGAAGAGGAAGGGAGAGAGGACAGTCCCCTGAGGGGCCCCAGTGTTGCTGACCACGCTGTCTGACACACAGTGCTGCAGCCGCACATGCTGTGGTCTGCCAGTCAGGTAGTCCACAATCCAGGACACAAGGGGGCGTCCACCTGCATCGCTGCCAGCTTCTCTCCCAGCAGGGCAGGCCGGATGGTGTTAAAAGCACTGGAGAAGTCAAAAACATGATCCTCACCGTGCTTGCCGGCCTGTCCAGGTGGGTGTGGATGCGGTTAAGCAGGTAGATGATGGCGTCCTCAACTCCCAGTCGGGGCTGGTAGGCGAACTGAAGGGGATCCAGGAGGGGTCTGACCATGGGCCGCAGCTGTTCCAGCACTAGTCTCTCCAGGGTCTTCATTATGTGGGAGGTCAGTGCCACCGGTCTGTAGTCCTTGGAGCCACTGGGACGTGGCGTCTTCGGCACAGAACCGAGGCAAGATGTCTTCCACAGAATGGGGACCCTTTGAAGACTCAGGCTCAGGTTAAAGACGTGTTGAAGGACTCCACAAAGCTGGGGGGCACAGGCTTTTAGCACCCTGGGGCTAACGCCATCGGGGCCTGCAGCCTTGTTCGAGTGGAGCCTCATCAGCTGTCCTCTCACCTGGTCAGCAGTCAGGCACACAGCAGAAGTTACAGGTGGGGGAGGGGGGGAGTCGTCGGTCTGGAGAGGGCCGTTAGCCTGCTAAAATTTTAACCCATACTAATATGGAATGGGCTTTTAGTAATAGTATTATAGACATTTTTCTACTGTTACACTATTTTGTTTGTGCTATAAAACTTTCATCCTCTCTACAACCAGTGCTAACTCAGAGAACAGTGTATTTACAGTCCTTGTGTTCAGTTTCAAGTATGAATCGTTATTCTTTTATATTATTTGGTGATTTCAAATTGCAAAATGCATATTGATAATAGTGTGTTTACACAACCATGGCCCTATGACAAGACAAAGCTTGTTTATTTTATAGGGGTGTTAAAACTTTTTTATTTTATGCCCAGAAAATATGTAAGCAGGACTCATTTTAAAGAAGAGTTTGTTGATATTTGGTCTGACGCTGATAAAAGCTCCAGACTGATGGATGCTTAGAAAAGGTCCGAGGGTCCTCTCAGACTACTCTATCTCCATTGTAAAAAGCAAATTAACTTGTTCCCTCACATCTTTCTCCCTCCTATCTCACATCCTGCTGTCAAATGCCAAGGCCTTCAAAGACTTACTTGTTTGTTCACAGAGTGCCTCCACTCCTGCCCTGCTCTTAAAACTACCTCACTGTTCTCCACTTCAATCCTTCCTCCTCCCTCCTTTCCCCAGCTGCTGTCTCTTCTTCCTGTTTTCTCCTCTCCCTTTGACCTGTACTCAAATTTCCCTGTGCTGTCCTTGACAGACAGATGCTAGATGACCAGACAAAATGAAGAAAATCAGCAAAAAAAATAAGTCTGCAAATGCAGAAGAAAATACAGAAAAATCTAATTTCTGTCCACCAACAGCGAGCTGAGGTAGCACTGGCTGAGAGGTTTTGTACTGTATAAACTCTACAGAGCTTTTTCACCTATTTTGGATGTTTCCAGATGCAGCAGGCAGTTGTTTTTAGTGACAAAGCTCTGATAAACCCACTGTACACCACCTGCCTGGCACCAAACAGCAGACAGACAAAGTAAGCGACTAGCTCGTGAACATGGCGAAGCATATACCAGTCACAGTGCCAGATATTTCCCTCAGGAGTTGGTAAAGACCAAAGCAGAGCTACAAGGAGAGTGAATACTGGGCTTACATTCGTCAGGTGGCCAGAACCACGACTCCGAAAGAATGCTAATGTTCCTCCATGTCTGCTGGATGTGTAAATATGCAACTGTTTGCTGACCCCGTAACCATCACACCTTTATAAGGTGATGCATATGTCAATATATGATTATGTCAATGGTCTGTTTTCAGCTTTTTCTGCTGCCCCCAAGTGGCCAAATAGATCAATCACTGCAGCTTTAAAGTCCAAATGGACCCCTTTAGTTTATAGATGCGGCCTCCAAGAAAACTCCAACTTCGTTTCTGAAATCCAAAGTTAATGCATGTTTACTGTGGCTATTTCTTGGCTGGGAGCAGTTGCCAGGCAACCAGGGAAGACACCAGGAATAGTTTGTTACCTTCGGACTCAGCGAGGCTACCTATTTCCAGTCTTTATACTAAGCTAAGCTACCTGTCTGCGGACTTCATATTTAACAGACAGATATGAGACTGGTAGCGATCTCCTCATCTAACTCTTCAGCAGAGAGCTAATAAGCATACTTTCAAAAATGTCAAACTCTTCTTTTAAGGTGCAGAACTACTGATGGTCACTAGATGCTGGCTCCCAAAAAAACTCCATTCATTTGTTCATTCTCCAAGGTCCAGTAGAAACCCTATTCAAACTGTTTCCCAGTTTCTCTTACAATACAAAGTCAGTAAATTTGTTTCCAGTCAGTTAACAATTAAGACGGTGTAGTCCCTCATTCGTTCAGGAGTGTTCCATCGTAGAAAATATTTCAGTCATAGTCATCAGAATCAAGATGTTGTCAGCACAGACAACACGCTAACTCGGGATTACAGAGCACTGTGCATTTGCATCTAAAAGCTACAAACCAAACATTTGAAGACTGTGAGGTGAAGATTCTAAGTAGAGAGAAGAGTTGGTTTGAAAGAGGAGTCAAGGAAGCCATTTTTGTGAAAAAAGAAAACCCCTCTTTAAACAGAAATGGTGGTCTGAGATTCAACTTGCCAACGGTTTACCACAGTGTATTAACACCTTGGTCAAGCCAATCATATGCTAATCAGGTACTTAACAGTGATGAGGGAGGTGCAGCCAGAAAACAATAGGCCTGATTACTGATTACTGGGCCACTATGGAAACAAAAGAAGGTCAGTTTCAGGTGAAACTAGGCAGGGTAAACAGCAGAAACTCAGGAAGACTCCTTCCTGGGGGCAGGGCTTAAGTAACACAGAGTATCTTAAATTTCTGAGTTCTCTGACCATTTTCACAATTGAGAATGACTTCCGGATGGGAGCCGAAACGTCTTGATTCTGAAAACAGTGTCCAGATGATTACGACTGAAACATTTTCTACGAATATTTCAAATGTTCACTTCTTCTAATGAATGTGTTGTGGACATTTTCAAAATAAATGAATGAGATTTTTACCCAAATCACAAAGAAAACAGACTTTGTCACTCTCCCTTAGTGGTAGTTGTGTAGATAATTTGGGTTTTACTTGCCCATGTTTCGATACACATTATCTGCTGCTGGGACATCTCACACAGCCCAAAACAAAGGGGTGCATGGAATTTCTTACAGTGGTTTTCAATGCTTCGAACATCACGAAAATCCACAGACCTCCACTCTTTAACTCCTCCCTCTAAGTGTCAGTCTGTATGACCCTAGGTCACTAAACTGGACATTGGATCATTAACATCACTACAATACTCGAAGTAATTGTGCAATTCTCTGTTTAATACTCCTGTGCAATATACTCTGTTTCAGTTTAATTTATTGATATTTATTCATACTTCTATTACTCCAGTAATCTCCAGTATACATAAAGTAGTCATGAAGTCAGTGGTGTTGACAAAAAAAACCCCAAACACAGCAGATATATTATGATTTCCATTTTGAGCCACAAGACAGTGAAAATCATAGTGATTAGCCCTTTAACCTCAGTTAGGAGTTTATATGTGGATGCTGCTTTCTGAGAAGCGTTTAAGAACAGAGTGACCGGTGTGGAGGCTGAACAGATGCCCTCTGTTCCTCTGAGACAGCTGGGCTGGCTCCGAGCCTGGCTGAATCCTCTCAAATAATGCTAAACCAAACTCACCCACATCCAAAAGATAAACAGACACACCCCAGGGTGACACACACACACTGACGCACTGTGTCCACATGCACACTTGAATGCAAAGACTGTCAGTCACACACACACACACACACACCCACACACACACACACAGAAACTTGGAAATTAACAAATAAACATGCACATGTGTACAGAAATGCAAACACACACAAGGGCAGAGGCACCCCCACACACTCCCACACACACACACACACACACACACACACACACACACACACACACACACACACACACACACACACACACACACACACACAAATCAAACTGCTGAACAGACCTTGGTTTTAAACCAACAGCTCCACATCATCATGCACAGCACTTGCTTTTTGATGATGTACTGATATTTTGGAGCTGCTGACCACTAAAGCTGACAGGATTACATCATCTGGCTCATAAGCAGGTAACATCTTGAATGATCACTTCAGTAGAAGAGCAGTTTTATTGCACATTATGCCTGGCCAAATCCCACTAGCAGTGTCAGTGTGTGTGTGTATGCTGGCAGTAGAGTAATATGTCTCCATGTTGAGGGATTTAGTATTGCAAAAAACTCCCCATGACCCCTATTTGTTTACAAAATATCAAAGGCTGAGTGGTGTCATATGGGAGCAGTTTCAAAAGCAGCTGCACTCTCATTGCCTCAGTGTTGTCCTTTACTGCATTATCTTTGATTGATCACCAGTTCTAGCATCCTTTTAGGAGAATTATCTGAAAATAAAAACAGCTAAATGATGTTTTTACCCAAAAATGCAGAGAAGTTGGGAACATTTTTCAGACCAGACTAGTGTCTGCAGTCTTCTTCCTCACAAGCTACATGCAGCCCCAACAACTTCCACCAAGAAGGTAATGCAGCTTGTATGTTGCCTGAGAGGCAAAATCCAGGGCACTCTCTCTGTGGGCTCTTGGTGATAACTGACTCAGGTGAGCATTTTAACTTTTTGATCAACTCAGAACTTGAATGAATCAAAACTGACGCCCTAGTGTCAGGTTAAGTGATGCACGATGCCGCTGATTGGTTGGTGTGGGGATTGGTGGTCACAGTACCCAGCTGACACCGCAAGTATCTGAAACATTATGAGATTTTTACCCCTGTCAAAAAATCAGTTTGCTGAGCTGAACTGTTTAAAAAAAATCCCATTTCAGCTGGTTGTCATGGTTACCTGGCATGGAGCAGAGCTCACCTCTGACCATTGTCTACCCTTTACGAGCCCGAACTGAGTATTGTAATCAAGATCAGTGAATTTATCTGGCAGTGTCAGCTATATTCCTGGAGAACCACTCCATGCACTTCGTCTGATCTAACAGCGGTGTTTGACCTCTAGTCTCTTGGTATTACATCAGCCGCGCGAGCTAGAAAATGTTGAACGCTCCGATGAAGTAAGTCATGTGAAATGAATGACTTTAATCGTTTAAATCAAACCAGAGTTGTCTGCACAGAGTATCTTGGAGATGTGTTCCTGTGGGTTTTTGACTGGACAAAACTGATTTTGTTTTTCCTCATTTTTTTGACAGTTTGTTTCTTTTCCATTGCATATATGCTTGTTTATATTGAACTTGTACTTTTATTTTGAGGCAGATTGATTTTACAATGGCTACAACTGATCTGATAGATTTTTATAATAACTATCAAATGACAATGTGAAAACAATGTGACAGTGTGAAAGGGGTCGACTTTCCTGTTTTGGTTCAATCTCCCCGCTCTCATTGCGTCAAAAGCAGGCAGTCGTTTTCAGTGAAAAATCGTGAAAAACCTACTGTACACTACCTGCCCAGCACAAAACAGCAGACAGTTAGTGACCAGCTGGTGAACATAGTTGAGCATTTAGTAGCTAAAGAGCCGGATATTTCCCTCTGGAGTTGGTGAAGACCAAAGCAGAGCTAAAAGAGAGTGAATATTAGACTTACATTCATCAGATGGACACAAACATGACTCCAAATGAATGCTAATGTTGCTCCGTATCTGCTGGAAGTATAAATATGCAACAGTTTGCTAACAAATTCGCCATATAAACATAAAAAGCGATGACATGTCAATGTTGTGTTCACAACTTGTTTCTGCTGCTCCCAAGTGGCCAAAAAAATCCGTTATTGAGAAATGTTGCAAGAAATATTGTCTTATCCATCTGTGATTACTAGATACCAAATTATTCAGTATTTACTAGAAACATTTCTTGTTATAACAACCTATAGCTTTATCCTGTTGTATCACAAACTATTATCATTGTCATGGTGCAGCTGTACCACTCCTAGTGTCTGTTTATCCCCTGTTGGTTCACCTCCTGTGTTTGTGTGTATGTGTGTGCTGGTGGGGCGGGGCCTCTGGTGAACCTCCTTATCTGTTCTCCATCCACCAACCAAGACCATGCAGTACATCTCCCGGGCTCTTCTCACCAGTTTTCGCCAGATCGTCCGTTAACACTAGTGGTGCCACGTCTCAGCCTCTGACCTTGCGTTACATATAGAAAGTTTTCCTGCATGTGTCCTGAATCCTTGATTTATCCTCTGACTCCTTGTGTTCAGCTTCAGTCCTCAAACTGACACCTGCCTCCGATCTACTCACCGCTGCTCCACGTCAGCCTGCTGTCTACCTGCTCACGGAGCTTCCCTCCACACGCCTGCTTACACTCTCGACTTGTTCGTACAATAAACTGAAACTAACCACTTCAACTCTCTGTTGTCGAGTCATGCTTTTGGGTCTAGTATCATAACACTCATTATTACACAAAATTAATGTTTTTCATTAAAACATGACATGCTGACTTATCTCATTAAAACAAGAAACATTACTCATTAGCAGATCCAGTCAATGCTTAACGAGAAGCCATTGTAGCCTATATTAGCTAAAAACATTGACAACGTTTGGTTTACATTACATTTAGTTTTATTTCATGCTTTGATATAACCGGAACGTTTCATGATATAACAAAATGAAGTGATATGTTGTCATGACAAGATGTTTCTTGTTAAAATGAATGAATTTGTTATGTAGTAATAATGGGATCTGTCATAACATTAAACAATCTTGCTATAAGATGATAAGGATCTCATTACAATGAGAAGATGTTGTTGTTGTAAGAAACTAATCAAATTTTTTTTAGAGTTGAACCTACAAACCTTTTGCTGTGAGGCATCAGTGGTAATCACTGCATCACCATAAAATGTTTTATAATACATTTTTAAAATTGCTTTACACATGTGTGGTCTATGAACTTTTACAAGTATATAGATAAATACACAACTGATGATCAAGTAGGCTGGCAAAAGTGAAATGAAATGAGAACAAAATATACTCAAGTGGCTGTAAATGAACTCAGCCAATGAAGTGTATCGATAGTATGAAGTTTATTTCTATAGCACCATTTCAATACTGAACATGTGCAAATTGTGTACTCAATGTTAATGCACAGTTTTAGAATTTTTGTCTCAGTTACTAATTTTTGAAATTATTGAAAGAATTGATCGACACTATATTACTGCAGATTTTGAGAGTAAAGCTAATGCTCTGAAGCTCTGCATCCCTATTTGTATATTCTATTATCTAGATTTGAATCTATCAAACAAAGAGCAGTACTGACAGCTGTCCTAGTGTTTTCTGGGTTAGTATTTGACTAACTAACACTCCTCAACACATGATTGTATCTCGCTTATTCACCGTCCTAATATTGCATAGCTGCATGTTCACTGTACTTTTTATTTTTTTAGAAAATCACTGTGTTTGTCTGAGCAGCATGTCAGTGTTGAGAAATGCTTGCAGGCAATTTTGAAACATTAAAATATACAACTGAGTAAGATGAAAGGATAGAAGTGTTTTTAACTCTAAAATCACATCTGCAAGAAAGCCACACAGAAAGTGGCTGTGAATGTTGTTAAATCTGTTATAGCAGCAATGGATGTTTTTGCCCACTTAGACGCATTCGAACAAGCTGTAACTGCCACCTTTGCATATTATCACCTTATAAAGTAGTTACAGCGATTGTTAGCCAACAGTTGCCTATATTTACACATCCAGCAGAGATGGAACAACCACGACTCAAAAACAGAAAAAAGTGGTCAGTCTTTGGTTTATTGTACAAACGCGTTGAAAGAGTAACCAGGTGTGTGGAGGGAAGCTCCGTGAAGCGATTATGATTCCCAGGCTGAAGCAGATGGTCCGTGAGCACAGGTAGACTGGGCGAGGACGGCTGGCTGGAGTGGAACAGAGGTGAACCCGTGATGAGAAGCTTCTGAAGAGCCAGTGAGTAGATTGGAGGCAGTTGTGCATAGTTTTTAGAGGTCAAAATGTAATGCACCTCACTTCTGGGGACCCTACTCCTTTCCTATTGGTTCTGGGGTGCAGGCTTGAGGTCTGCAGTAGGACCTCTTGCAGTTATTTGACATTTGACATCAGCTTGGCTAATCAGCCATATATATATATACATATATATATATATATATATATATATATATATATATATATATATATATATATATATATATATATAGCATATATGTATAGCTGAAACACTGCCACCAGTTATTTTTATGTTGCTTGGAGCTATTTGTTGATGAATTTAAAGGTCCTCTCCTGATACTTCACAAACACACAGAAAGAAACTGAGGCAGGGAGGCCTTCATTAGCTCCTTCACCGGGGCTTTAATGTGACATTTATCTGTCGTTCTTGCCCTTCATTACTCTCATCAGTAAAGGTCAGGCTCATCCATGTGGGCCCTCTCAGGTGTTTGGGCCCCTTACCCCGTTTAAACATCTGCTACCCAGCAGCACATGGGGAGATTACTTCATTACTCATGTGTTTACCTGGTGAGAGGAATCAGATCTGACTTTACTCATTAGACAAAAGAGAAAAGGAGGAACAGTGGGGAATTTCATGACATTTGCAGTGTTAGAGGTGGAGCACACAGAAGTCTCCACTGGCTTTTCCTCAAGACTTCTCTACGAGGTGGGAAGGCTGCTGTTTGGATAGCAGGGTGGTGGTGGTGGGGGGATTGATGGAGGCAGAGCTTCCCCTCTGTCTCTCTACATCCCATTGCATTGAGAAATAATTGAGCGCAGTGAAAGCCGAGCATTCATTCAAGGACCTTTACTGGCGCTGCTGAAGCCTGGAGGCTCAGTAGTGATTCAGCAGCGGAGAGGAAATAAAGGAGGAAAAAAGAAAGACAGACAGAACGGAAAGAAGTGAAGGAAAGGAAAAAAGAAGAGGAGGAGAAGAGCGTGAGCTGCGCGCTGGATTGGAGTTCATTGCTGAACAACAAAACCATGCAAAGGAGGATTTTTTTAAACCGATGAAACTTCTGCTCTCTCAGCTAAAACCTTCAGTTTTTACTCAAAATTCACCGAAACACGAGTAAATTCGGATTTCACCGGATTTCGCGGATGCGTCGAGCGCACCGGACCTATCCAGGGGTGTAGCCGCGGTGCTTCTCGTGCGTCTTTGCGCTGGTAGAGGCTGTGAGTGAGT